>NC_056480.1:29885743-30191551 GCF_008729295.1 Plectropomus leopardus
GAAATTTTGCCATAGAGCATACTTAACGCTAAGAATAAGTCATCAAATGGGGCTGATACCTGACCCTTATTGTTTGTTCTGCCCCCACTGGCTCTTTTATACATGTTATGTGACAATGTCCAGTGGTTCTTCATTTTTGGGGTATGGTTACAAATGCCATTGCAGTATTTGTGGTATGGTTACAAATACCATTACAGAACTAACAGGGTCGCAATTACCAATGGACACTGCTGTACATCTTTTAAATGATGATTCCCACCTCTCCCTGACGGACAGAACATGCGAAATTTGGCTGGCAGGCCTGACTCATCACAGCAATGATGGAAACAAACGCATGTCATATTACAATAACGACAGGTGTGTGAAACCATATTTGACTTTAAGATGGGTGAGTCCTCTAATGCAGTAGTTTACACAACGTTAAGATTTTCTTTTTCCAAATTCAAAATGAGCTTTAATATATTCTTTTACAAATTTACAAACTCTGCACCGTCATTGGTTTTCAACATTGCACCTGTATTATATTTCTTCTTTTATTTAAAAATTACAATATATTACAATATAATACTATACTAGATAATACTGATAATACCCAGCGGCAGTGTGAGGTGGACATTTTGAATTATTTCCGATTAGTATTATTATAGAAAGCATAATAATACTTTGGTTATTGACTCTTGTTTAGTGGCCGCTGTGTTGAGAACTTATTAGAGACATAGAATATTTAACAGTTTTCCTTTTATTCATCTTTTTAAAATGTCAGTTTGTATGTCTGTGTGGATTCTGATCTGAGTCATTGTCCTCTTCCACAGACATGCGCAGAGACGTCCAGGAGATTTTCCGCATGACTCCCCATGAGAAGCAGGTCATGATGTTCAGCGCCACCCTAAGCAAAGAGATCCGACCAGTCTGCAGAAAGTTCATGCAAGATGTAAATACGCCTCCCCGCCTTCATCTACCAACCCTCCTCTCGCTCCCTCTACACCTCCACTACTCCTCCCCCTGTTGTGCCACGCCTGCTGGACGAATGGGTAACAGAGTTCATGTTGCCCTGCGACCTCCATGAACCCAAGTTACAAGCAAGAAAGAAGTTTTACTTGGCGCAGCCCCTTCAGTGCATGGGGGGAAACTTGTGCCCACTGCACTCCTGACATAGCTTTTCTGCTGTGAGCAGCCGACGCCAAGCTCCTGCAGCCTGCACACATGCTGCCTTACTTTAGCTCACGCTAACTTAAAGCTACAATATGCAATTTATGATCTTGAGGCAGGTAGTGTGAGTCCCCACCCTAACCAGCAACACGTAGCCTGAGTCACAGACAGCACAGTAGGGACAGATATTATAATATTATTACAATATTCATTGATATTCTTACTGCATCTGTTGCTGCTGCAGTGAGTTTACCGCTCTGTAGCCACTAGCCTTATCTCCAGCTAGCCACACAGCCCAGAGCAAACTGTTAGAGGCCAGAAAATTCCCAAATTATTGAAAAGGTAGTCTTAGGGGAAAAGGGGATTAACTCACAGACTCTCAGCCTGCTAGTGTAGCAAAAGCCTGTGCATCCACCTAAACAAATGTCTCTGTGCTGGCAACAGTCAAGGCTGGAGGCATTATGTTTTCGGGTTGTCCATACCTTACATATGTGTTAGTCTAACCAGCTTGTGAACCCAATATCTCAAGACCACTTTAAGGGAATTTCTTCAAATTCAGCACAAACTTTACTGACATGTAGCCTATGAATGTAGCCTGCTGTCTACCTTACTACTGGTGAAAAGTGGAGTTGTTTGTGTTTCTTTCCAACTTTACCAAACTCATTTAGTCAGGCAACTGTCCCCACTTCTGATATGGAGCACAATGGCCTCTTTTCACCCCTGTTTATGAGTTTGTACGGCAAAGAAATACTGCAAAAATCAAGGCTACTCGCAGTCAGAAAAACAGCAAGGCTGGCTTGCTGAGGCATGCAGCTCTACCATAGACTGTATATAAAGATGGACGACATGCCCCCACTTACCCCTGCTATGCTTAGGCAAGGTCAAAATATCCGCGATATGGAAGATGCCATCTTGTGATGGTGATGTCATTGAGAGCCTAATTCTGCGCAATACAAATATCAGTGGTGGGGAGTTCCGGCCAGAAAACCCGTTCAACAAATCGCAAGCAGCTTCATTGTATGCAAGCACATGGATTGGCTGTCACAGCTGTCAATCATGGCAATAAATCCCCTTTTTGTAGAATTGAATAACTCATTAAAACCCTAAAAACTGATCATGAAAACAAACATGGGGTGGTGAGAACTACCGTCATTACAGAAACTATCTTTGGGAAAAATATATTTGGTGTGTACTTTGAGTTTTTAGTTTTGCCATGTCCATTCACTTACATGGAGGTGCGGGCTTTATGACCTATACTGCAGACAGACACCAGGGGTGGTCCAGATAGAAAGGTTACATTTTGTGGGAGCTGTCATGTCGTCCATCTTTATACACAGTTTAATGAGTTCTACTCACAGACTGCAGAGCCCTGAAGCCCCGTCCCCAACGCTGCAGTGTTGTTTTCATGTTTATTCAAAGTTTACTAAAATTGAACGAGTCAGGTGTCTAAATTGCATCAAATTCAAAAATGCACATCCCTGGGTCCCCATCAATACACTCACCAAGTTTTCTGTAGATTAGATGAATGGTTCTTGAGATATACTAAGGACTGACTGACTGACAAGACAAGACAGACAGATGATAGATAATTCCATGCTTTTTAGTTAGATTTGGACCAAACCAGAGTTTGTGATGGTTTGAGCATTGACAAGACTAACAAGTTTGAATGAAGCATGTTAGAGGTTAGAGAGAGTGAATATTGGACTGACGTTCATTACGTGCACACAAACACGACTCCAGCTGAATGTTGCTCTTTGTATGTGGATCACGTCGACTGACTGGACATGACTATTGCACAATAGTGAGGAATCTTTACAGGCTTAGGAAAGAACACATTTCAAGAAGAAATTAACCAAACCAAGAGTGTCTGGACTGGACAAATTAATGTGTAAAGAGTTGTGAAATAAAAGTTAAAGCTCCTGCATTTAATTGATAAGTCAATGATAGCTGATTAAATGCCAAAAATTCTCTGGTTCCAGCTTCTCTGGTTTGAGAATTTCTTGTCTGTGTTATACCCAAGTAAATGGTTATTTTTTTATTTATTTTTTTTTTAAAAAAAGGGGGGAAAAAAGCTTTTAAAAAGCTAATTTTGTCATTCCAGGTTTTAGTAAATTACAATTGGTATTTTAAAAAAAAAATGAAAATTTGACACAGACAATTAATCAATGTATTTAGAATCTAATCAGAATATTAATCATTAGTGAAAAAAATGTTTCAGCCATAGTCTAATTGATGATAGTTGTACATTATGATGACTCAAACGCTGTAATATTGGTTGGATTAAATGCTGGTGTGTGTGTGTGTGTGTGTGTGTGTGTGTGTGTGTGTGTGTGTGTGTGAGTGTGTGTGTGTGTGTGCGTGCGTGCTTGTGTGCGTGTGTGTTTGTGTGTGTGTGTGTGTGTGTGTGTGTGTGTGTCTATGGTAGTTCTGAGTGCTCTCTCCCTCTGTCTGACTTCTCTCTGCTTCTCATCCTCCACTGCTTCTTCTGCACTTTGTCTTGATTATTTTCTCTCTTCTCTCTGTCGCATGGTGTTTTCGTTTCGATACTTTTCCCTGCAACCCCTCCATACAAACTTTGATGCTATCATATATCTCTGCTTATCTGTCCTGTAAAACTTTCCCCTTATACTGTCCTGCTTTTCCAAGCTCCACAATCCCTTATGTCCACACCCATGTCCTTCCTTCAACCTCCTCAACTCCCCTTAACCCCCTTTTGAAATCCTGCCTGCTCCAGCCGATGGAAATCTTTGTGGATGACGAGACCAAGCTGACTCTGCACGGGCTGCAGCAGTACTACGTCAAGCTGAAGGACAATGAGAAGAACAGGAAGCTGTTTGACCTCCTGGATGCACTAGAGTTCAATCAAGTACGGGGTCCTATATCAGCCTTTTCATCATGCCTTGTGTTCTCTGTTGACAGGAATTCAGTGACAAGTGGAGAATGATGTGTGTGTTGCTTTATTAGAAGCATGATAGGACACATTTATGCTCACTGTTACACATGGAGATGGATGGAACCTTCTGTCCGCGTTCTGCATTCATTTCCTCCGTATTTGTGCACATTTTCTGAGAGCTTGCGGATTTGGATGAAGTGGAACAGCACCAGTGGAAATCATGGACAGTGTAGCGTAGTTCAAGCGAGATATGATCAGAGAAGATAAGGAAGAATTTTAAATGATGGTGGAACAGAACAAATCGGTAATTCATGATAATATATAGTAATATGCAGTTAGAAAACAGAAAAAATAATTGTCTGTGTATTTACTGGCTGCACAGACCTCCTGCCGTCTACAGCGCTGCTTTTGTTACACGGATCGTTACTACAACCTCCTCCACCTTGTTTGAAACTCAGCCCTCTAGCACCATCTATTGGCTGTTTATGTGCCTACACAAAGGACATATGAAGAGGGCAATAACATTTACAACATTTGAAAAAGATGGATCTATCTTTGTACGTAAAAGCAGTATGAATGAACTGTTGTTCTAAGCAAACAGGGCAGCGGTAGTCTGCTCCTGTGGATTCCTCCAGTACAACATCTGGATAATTCTGCTCTCATTAGTGAGTTAACCAACATGCTTATTCAGTTAGTCATTTCATGACTAATTACTAATTTCGTGACATTTCGACTATTGCAACTCCCTCCTTACTGGAGCTGCTGCATTCACCACCAGACCTCTTAGCTAGTCCACAGTAGAGTAGTAAGACAACTGCTACTCTACCTTCAATGGTCAAACCCTACACCATTGCACTCCTGTGCTTCTGGAAGATTGGCCTACCAGTGAGTATCATTCTATGCACAGTTTAGTGGAGCTATGGTTAAAGTTCCATTAGGCCATTTAATGTGACTCCTGTCCTGTTCCCAGTATACAAGCAGCAGGGGAGAAACCATTTATTGACAGACGTATGTCTGACTCCTCCACAGCAGGCGGAGATATACCCCCTTTCATTTAATTGCTATTGGACCTTCTTTTGGTTGACCTACTATGTCACATACCAACAAGTTAGAAAGTGTCTCCTTGTCTGTCCAACAATGTGTGGTTCTCATTCTTAAACTTGCGATCGATATCTTGTTTCGTTTTTTTCCCTCCTTGTTCCTCTTTTGTTTTTCCTGTCTTTCTTCTGTTAATTTATGCTGTTGGACTTCAAGGTCAAAGCCCGGTACGAGGACTGTGAAGCATGCGCAGAACACCTAGGCCAGTTCAGGTCCAAATAAGGCGTATACATGAAAGAGTAAATCAACCCCCAGCAGCATTATCTAGGTGTGTTTGTCCAACTATGAGAAGTTCAACTTAGTATGACTTCAGTGGGACTAAAATGTTAATATGTATTTTTAAATTCCAGTTTTAGTTGCACTAACACAATAATTTGACTTCTTCTAACATCGTGTAAACGTTATGAGGGAAGTTGATGGAAGCATCTCCCCCAATCAACAAAAACACGCACACACACGCACGCACGCACGCACGCACGCACACACACACAGATTCTGCAACCAGAAAGCAAACTGAGGTCTTAACTCTCAAGATGGATGCACAAATGAGTATGGATGCCAACTGTATGTGATGTGCTTTATTGCTGTGTTGTTCAGGTGGTGATCTTTGTGAAGTCGGTCCAGCGGTGCGTAGCTCTGGCTCAGCTGCTGGTGGAGCAGAACTTCCCAGCTATCGCCATCCATCGAGGGATGCCTCAGGAGGAGCGGTAACTGAACACGAGCAAACATTATTTGATGAGTCTAGTCCACAGAGTCATGGAATGGGATACATCTTTTAGGGGTTATCAGCATGATAGTCAGATTGCCATTTGTTTCACCTCATTACTTGGAGGAGAGTTACTTTGTTTGGTTTTGCCCTAATTAGCAGTCAGTGGCATCTCTGTATGATGTCATTTTCAGTTGAGACAAAAGACTTCAGAGGGAACAGTTCACATTTTTCAGGACAAGCGAAGAAATATGCAGATTTACAGATTTAATGCAACTATATTATTAATTTGAGTTGTCCATGAAAGTTTTTCATCAATTGTTACACCCAAGAGCAAAGAGCTGCTTAGCTGTTGATCTGTCCTCAGAGCGTGACTTGAACCAAATGTCATAGTCTTTGTTTTTGAGATATTCAACTTAAGCCTATTTTCCAAAACCCATTCAGTAACCAGCATTAATTCTTCCTGAAGGCTTTTGTTGAGATCTTGGCTCTTCTCTGCAGATACATGGATCGTAAAAGCCACTGCATACATCGCAATGCCTGCTTTATTCAACACATACAGTATATCATTTGTAAATATAGTGTTAAGAGAGGTCCTAAACAGCTGCCCTGGGGAATTCCACATTGTAAATAATTGATACTAGACAAGGCCCCATTAAACATTACACATTGCTGTCTGTTCAGTAAGTAGCTTTTCATCCAATTTACAGCAGAAGGCCTAAATCCACATGCAGAGAATTTAGTTAGTAGTAGGTCATGGTCTATAAGATCAAAAACTGCACATAAATCCAGCAGTACACTAGCCAACCCATAATCCATTTTCTTTGAAATAAAATTGAATTTGTTTGCGTACAATACCTTCCATTAGTTTGTGTAAAACAGGTAAAATACTAATAGGTCAACAATTTGATCCTGTAAATGGCTCTCCGCTATTTTTTTGGTATTTTCTACTTTGTGAAAAAAAACACCTTCCATCAGACTTAACTTAAAAATAGTGGTTTTGCAATAGTCCTTGCTGACACCTGTAGCAGTTAAACATCGAGATTATCATAGCCACAAGGTTTAACACACTTCAGTGTCAGGATCATTTTTTCTACATTTCAAATTGACACTTTTAGGCATTATATGTTGTTTAATTATTGACTCAGAAATCATATTATTCATCGTCAACATTTGATTTCTTACTTTATTAACTTTATTTATGAAGTAATCATTAAAGTGATTAGCAATATCTTTCGGTTTCGTAATAAATCCAGTATCAGATTCAATGAAGGATGGAAGGCTGCTTACTTTAAATTTACCCATTACTTCATTGAGAGTTTTCCATAATTTCTTACTGTCCCCCTTTATTTTATTTCCTCAATCCTCTTTTGACAATTGCTTTTTTTTTTGTTTATTCATTTTTGTGACCATGTTTCTCATAGAGCAGTACACCTGTCAGTCAGCTAAACTCCCAGATGTCGCCACAGCTTTCTTAAGTTGGTCCCTCTTTATCATATATCCTCTCAATTCCACAACAAGCCAAGGGCTTTGAATGTTCTAACAGTCAGTTTCCTGACAGGAGTATGTTTATTTCAAATAGGTAAAAATGGATGAATAATAGTAAGGCAGCTTCTGTGCTAGTTAGTTTTCTCACATCATCCCACTGAATCTGATTTATGTCCTTAATGAAGACACCTTCACAAAAATGTCTGTAAATTCTTTTATATATCACCTTGGGCCCAGCTTTAGGTACTTTAGGTTGAATCCAAAATCATTTGTGTGAAAAACAGGGTTTCAGGAATCCAACAAATATCACCTTAAGCAAGAACCATGCAGCACTTTTCACTGCTTACCCAGATGATGTATCATGAGATGTTAAGTTGTCCAAAAGACTGCCTAAAAGCACTTCAAAAATTTGTTAACTTTGAGGCTAAAACCACTGCAATCAACAAGAGCTCAAACACAATCATCTGCCAAACAGTCCAGAATAACAAAGTTAGGGATGTTGATGATCTTTTGGGCTCAGTCAGAGCTCTGACATCAATTACAGAACTACTGAGTTTTTCTGTTCTTGATTATTAGTATAGATCTTTGCTACTTTATCACTCCTGGCTGTACAGAGGGCTTGTTTGTTACGTTGTGGCAGCACTCAGTGGAATATAATGATGACTGAACGTCACCTTTTACTCCCCTTCATTGTGTGTGTAGTTTGTCTCGCTACCAGCAGTTCAAGGACTTCCAGAGGAGAATCCTGGTGGCCACCAACCTGTTTGGACGAGGGATGGACATCGAGAGAGTCAACATCGCCTTTAATTATGACATGCCAGAAGACTCTGACACTTACCTACACAGGGTAAGGCTGTCTCTCTCTCACACACACTCACACACACTCACACACACACACACACACACACACACACACACACACACACACACACAGCTGAACCCTACACTGTCCATCCTGATGGATCGGCTCTACACATGTGACTATAAAAAATATACAATATTGCATCAAAAAAGGCTCACCCAGGGTAGCTTGGTGAGAGCATCCTGTTGGTGTAAGCTCCACACTGTGTTTGTCTCTCTGTCTCAGTCTGGACTCTCTGACACCACGAACAATTTGAGTGGGCGGGAGTTACTTGCTTTGACAGACAAACTCCTTCAGCCAATCCTGACGTTAGCACTTGTCTCTGCTACACAAACACACCGTCAATTAGAGAGGAACAGGAGTTTTATAAAAAATCAATGTATTCATATTTATCATTTTTGTGTGTCGTGTTCCTCATCTACAACAATCCTCATGAGGGTTTCATGATACACTGGTGTTTCTCATTCAGCAGCCAACTGCCTCTGGACTGCTGAATCTCAGCTGGCAGCGTTCTTGTTGTCTGTCTGAAGCATTGTGAGCACTGATCTGCATGGCCATGGTTCCCGGCTTTGCAACCTCCGTATCTGCTCCTCCATCAGCCAATCAGTGGTCAGACAACAGTAAACATTGGATTTGTACCAGGAACGTCTTATTCATCACCAACAGAGCTAGTTAGTAAATCAAGCTTTTGTCAAATCCATTCAGACAAACGGCGAAAAAGTCCTCTCCTCTGAGAAACTCTGTTACTGATTTAACTTCACTTATCGCTGTGTTTACTCTGCTAATGCTAAAGTTAGCGCTTGTTGCTGTGGGAGCCACTATTACTGTTGTGCAAGCAGAGGCCTGCATTTATGTCTTCAACAACTGTGCAGTCCCTGATTGTCTGCTCACTTTGTCAGCTATGGTGCAGATCCCTGATTGGCCCAGATTAGAGTGTCTGGGGTGGCAGCGAGTCCAGACTGTTACAGAGAGAGAAACAGAATGTTGAGCTCACATCATCAGGATGCTTTCACCAGTCCGCACCCAGAGGGCTCTACCTCGAAAACTCAGAACTAGAATCAGTCTCTTCACAGGGAACAGTACAAATACATTGAAGCGTGTTATCTGTTGTTATCCAGAGTGAATAATCAGGTGAGCTATACTGGGAGCAGCAGGTGTTAATGAGGTGTGGCTGATTGCAGGTTGCCCGGGCAGGCAGGTTTGGCACAAAGGGCCTGGCTATCACGTTTGTGTCTGATGAAAGCGATGCCCGCACACTCAACGATGTCCAGGACCGCTTCGAGGTGAACATCAGCGAGCTGCCGGATGAGATCGACATCTCCTCTTACAGTGAGTTCTCATTCACTCTGTGAGTTTATTCAAAGTTCCCCCTCACTAAGCCTGTGTGTGTGTGTGTGTGTGTGTGTGTGTGTGTGTGTGTGTGTGTGTGTGTCCCTGCAGTTGAACCAGCGCGGTAGACGGACCAGATGCCTTCTTGGGGCTCACAGTCACTTTGTATTTGCAGTTTCACTCCGATGACAGATGCAGACTGTCTTTGTATAAACTCTGGCGTGTCCAACAGCAGATATTTTCCTGATCACATGTGCTTTTTGACAGAGAGAGAGCCGGACAGTGGTGGTAAAGCGCCCTCTGCAGGACAGACTTGATTAACAGACTTTTTTTCCATTTAACGGTCCAATGTGAGTTCTTTGTTAATGAATATTTTATTTAGATGTTTGAGTTGTTTTATGAAGGATAGCTGGTTTTCTAGATGTGATAAATTGGCTTGTTTCCAGATGTAGTTGTCTGGCTGACGGTAGAGAAGTGGACATGTCCAAAACACTACACTGCTGTGTGGATTAATAAATCTGGTTTTTGCCCAGTAAAGTCTCTCATTCTTCATTCACCTGAGTGTTCTGTATTTTTCCAGCTATAAACAAGTCTCCCAAAGTACCAAAACCAACAACAAATCATTGTTGCCTCTGTTGAAGACGTAAAGCTTTAAAAACACCTCACTAATATAAAATTTCATTTTATAAAAGGCTTTCCCAAAACAGCAGTTACTGCTGCTCTTATCAAACACTACCCAAATAGAAATAGTGCATTTGTTGGGCCTATATTCTGTGGCGGATTAGTACTCATTTGGTGCTTTAGTGAGTACTTCCAGTAGCAGCATATACAGTATAATATCAATAGTTTGTATCCTTTACAAGTGTTCTTAAGCTTAAGGGAAAGAAAATGCTCCTCTGCTGTATTTTTCTCGTGTGTCACTCTTATTCTTGGACCATTGAGCCACCGATTTGGTTCCAGTTTCTAAAAATTACTTGAATATTTGGCTCAACAATATAACTAAGTTATGCATTTGAATGATTTCCCACCCTTTGTGGGGGCCAAACGGTTATCTGTAACGTGTTTGTGAAACAGGGAACAGTGGAAATCTAACAGGATGTGAAGAGAGGAAGAGGACAGATAACTGCTGATCACAGCTCATACTGCAGGACGCACAACATGTCACTGCTGAGGGGATGCTCGTGGTTTGTTTTTTGCCCTCATAGTTCACTGAAACAGTTTCATTTGACCATGGTGTGGTGGAGTATAACAAAGATATTATTTATTATTATTTATTAAACTTCCCAGCATTATATAAAAATTAAAAGCTCCATCTTAAACAAACTTCAGATAAATTTAATTAATTTAATTTAATTCAGTTTTGCAGATAATAGATCAACCTCTCCTGACTGCAGGACTCTAACTTCAACTTCCTTGAAACTTCTGTGCTGTTAACTATTCAGGAAAAAAACAACTTTTGAGTAGGCTTACTTCTCCTATAGCTGCCAACAGCCTGCCAACATTCCCAGTTAGAGAAAGGGTGAAAATAAGGTCATGTGCTTGTGGCCCCAGGCCCCCAAAACATTACATCTGCCCCTAGTAGCTACTAATAACAAAGCTCAGTGCGAGCGGCTGGATGAGACATGGAGCGATGCATCTTGGTGTCTCTAAATAATTCATCCAAAGTCTGATTAAACCTGAAACTAAGACAAACTAGTCTGTAGAAGTCTAAATAGGTCACTTTCCACCTCTGCAAATTTGTCAATTTCAGACAGGTTGCTGTGAGGAGAAGCTGCGCTCCGTTTGTCTGTCTCACTGCGCTGTTGTCGGACCATCAGCTGTTTGATCCGCGATAATGAAACACCGTGGAAGCACATAGAGCTCTGTTGTCAAACACGCAGCTGTATTCTAGAGTCATTCACTGCATTTGTTTCGCCGCGGCGCCATTCTTATTATCATTGGCTGTTCATGTTGTCTGTCAAAGCATGGCTGGAATGGATCTATCGACATTCGATCGACTACATCTCATATTTAAATCAAGGAAAAGTTATTTCGCAATAGATGTTATTATTGTTTTTATCGCCCAGCCCTACTTTCACAATAAAATGTGTGAGCGTTTTTTGGACCACATACTATACTATGACATCTTTCATGATTTTTGGGCTTCCAACTACACTTTGTTGTTTTTCATGATTTTTGGATGACATACTATTCTATGTCATTTTTTTATGATTTTTGGATGTCATACTATACTATATTGTTTTTTTTTAACGATTTTTAGGCAACATACTCTACTATGTCATTTTTCTATTTCTGCATAACATACTATACTATGTCGTTTTTTTTAATGATTTTTGGACAACATACTATACTATATTGTTTTTCATGATTTTTGGTTGTCATGATATGCTATGCGGTTTTCATGATTTTTGGATGACGTACTACACTATATCACTTTTTATGATTTTTGGTCCACATACTATGTCATTGTTTATGATATTTGGACATCATTCTATACTATGACATTTTTTATGAATTTTGGACAACATACCATACTACACTGATTTTTTTAGGATTTTTGGACAACATATTATACAACGTCATTTTTCATGACTTTTGGTTGCCATAATACACTGTTGTTTTTTCTGATATTTTGATGACATACAATACTGTGTCGTGATTTTTGGGTGTCATACCATGTCGTTTTTCATGATTTTTGGACAACGCACTATACTATGACATTTTTATGAATTTTGGACAACATACTGTAGTTTGTTATTTCTTATGATTTTTGGACACCAATTTCAGGATTTTTGAAGCATAAATGTAATCGCCAGAAGTAAAAAGCTAATTTTAGGCTATAAACTACACTGCAGTTGTGTCGCCACCACTGCAAGGACATAAAAGTGTGTCTGTTGCGGCTTTATGTGATGACTTTCTGTTGTCTCATTTAGCCTCTTGTTAGCAATCCTGTTTTTAAAGATACATAAAAGCTTCACAGCCGGGTATTTACTGACATATTTTATGTTGTAGAACACAACGTGAAAGTCTCTTAAACTTCAGACATCTAACCAAAAACCCATCCAGAAAAACGACTGACTTTGAGACGAGGGAACCGTAGGTGCTAACATGCTAACTCATTTCCGGGTCTCATTACTTGGGTTCTACAATGTAGTTGTAGAACCCAATGTAGTAGAAGCAGAAGGCTCACAGGTTGTGTCCTGGTGCTTCTCGTATCTAACAGAGACAGACTTCCTGCCAGGCAACGCTTCAGGACACTTTGGGCCCTAAGCATGTGGCATTTCTAACCCAGCTGTGGCTCAGTTAGCGTCATAGCGTCACTGTTAGTCCTGAGTAAACCGCTGCAGTGACTCTGGAGCTGGGACGGTAGAACTGGACCAGGATGAGAGTGTGAGCTTCCATCTGTGCTGTTGTTCACTTTGATCAAAGTTTTCTCCAACAGGTCACATCCGCAAGGATGTCAGCATTACAGGACATGATTTTGCACCAAAGTAAGCCTCATTAGTAACGTGCCAGCTCACCATTAACCCTTTGAAACCTGGATCAACATCACTTTTCTTGTGCTGTGTGGACGCCTTTTCTAAGTATTTAATACTTTGAGCACTGAGCAAATTGGTTTGATTTCTGTTAAAATGTAAAAAGGCAAAGAGCAACTTGTTGTGAGAGCTACATTTATAATTATAACAATGCTGTAGGTGTTTTTTTTTTTTTCAAAAGAACATTTTTTAAGCTTGTTTTGGGGCCATTTCCTTGTTTGTTTGTGTTTTACATTTCTATTATTATTTTATTTCATTCCATTTATTTATTTTCCTACTTTTCAGGTAATCTTTTACTTTTTACTGATTTTTGAGTCATGTCTTCTGCAGCTGCTCATTGTCTTCTTCTCGTGTTTTTTTTTTTAAAGAAATCAAGACAATTTCCCCAGGTTTCAAGGGTTAACCAGCAAGATGCCTCGATGATTCATCATGTGACACGAGTCACTGCAAGAGTCCTGCGGGACACACAGCTGAGCGATTTTTGTCAATAAAAGAGTAACTCCTTCAGCGTGTGGGCAAATATCAAAATAGTTGATTTTATTTATACTGTATTAAAGTTATAAACACATCAGGCAGTGGTTTTACACATCACCATACAGACATGGGAATCAGTCAATCTTGTGGATAATCTCCCAAAGCTAATTACAGTACAGTGATAATCAGTCCTCGAGCCTCACCATAGCCGCACTGTTGCAGAAACAAAAACTGTAAAACAATCAGTGGTTTTTCAACAAACCGAAGCTGACCAAACCAGGGTTTGGATGTCAGATAAGTCCAGGTGTCCCTGTGTCAGGGCTTCAGAGCCATCATCAGTCAAATGTCAGACTCACAATGTTAAGATCTCATTTGCAGATTGAAAAGCTTGTTAGAAGTTCAACACTGTTAAATAATTTAAAATAACCTTATCATTTCATCCTTCTTATTAACAGTTTCCTTGGACAAACTTACTTTACTCACCTGCACAAAGCAATGAGGTGGAAATGTAGATTGTGGAAACCTCTGTTAGTACGAGGGAATTCCTTTCAACCATTGCACTAATGAGTCTGAACTGGGCCATGCACAAACAAATCATTACAGTACAAACAACTATACATGTGGGAACAGCCTGAACAGGAGATCAGTCATAAAGGCCACTCATCAGGTTGCCTACAGGTGTCTGAAAACCTGTCTGACAGCAGCAGCGAGGCAGCTGCCTTCACAACAGCATTAACACTCACACCTTTAACCCTTTGAAACTTGGTTCGACATCACTTTTCTTGTCGTGCATTCAGATGTCTTGCACAAGTTTAAACCTTTAAATCTGGAACTATGGCTTGATTTCATTCAAAAAGAAAGAGGTAGTGAGGAACTTGGTAAGAAATGCCCTGCAATTGCAAGAACTTAGTAGATTTAGAAATGTATTTTTTATGAAGCTAAGGAAAAAAATTACAGAAAACTACATTTATAATTATTATAACTATATTATTAAAATTACTTTTACAGAATTATTATTATGTTTCCTTGTTACTGTTTTTGGTTGAGATGTTTTTTTTAACTTCTCCATTTTTTGTTGTTGTTGAGTGACTTTTTTGGGCAAATTTTAAGGTAATTTCCTCGTATTTTTTTTTTTTTTCTATTTTTTTGCCAATTTCTGGGGCATGAGCTTATATGTTATATTATATATTACAGTTCCTCATTGCTTTCTTCCAAGGTTTTTAAAAGAAATCAAACCAGTTTGCTCAAGTTTTAAAGGGTTAAATGTGGTTCGACCTGCTTCATCTGAAGCACACAGAGGCCTTAAAGGGATAGTTTAATTTTTTTAAAGTGAGGTTGTATGAGGTTCTTAAACATAATCAGTGTATCAAATACAGTAGGTGTCAGTCAGCACGCTGCCAGTTTGGAGAAGCAGGCTGGAGTCTGACACTGAAGCTAAGCGATGTACTGCTGTGGAGGAGTCAGCAACAAAACATATTTTTGCTTAAAAAAAATTCCACTCCTTCCACTCCTTCCTCCATCAGTTAGTTCGTGTTACTGTGGGACTTTAGTGAATCCAACACATTTTAAATAGCAAAGTCACCCCATAACAAAAAATATCTGATGGAGGCAGCTGTGAACCAGTAGCTCCTGTATTCAGTGTATTTAGTCACTGTTTTTCTTAATGGAGTCCAGCTTTAACCATCCCTTTTCTAGTGGTGCTTTCAGACGCCTATCCTAAGTAGACCTTTGAACCCTGAGCAAATTGGTGGGATTTTTTTTTTTTTTTTCAAATATGGGAAAAAGGCAATGAGCTGGATAAAACATGATTGATAAATTTGCAATAAATTAGCAGATTTGGAAAATTAAAGAAAAAAATAAAGATTTTTATACTCAATTAGGTTACAAAATTATTATATCTTTTAAACATTTTTCCAGCTCATTTGTGGTTTTTTGTAATCATTTTCTTTCATTCTACATATTTTCAGGTAATTTTCTTGTATATTTTTAAATCAATTTCTTGCCAATTTTTCTTTTGTTACTCATTGCCTTATTTCTGTGTTTTTGAAAGTGAACAAAATGTTAAAGAGAATGATATGACAGCTTCATTTTGCGGTTGGAAATCATTGTCTGACATTAAAAATACTCTCAAAATCAATATCAGTTTAAGTGCATGCTATTTTCAAGTGGAACTTTTTTTAGGTGTCTAAAATACATTTTGTTGCTGATCCCTCCACAGCAGTACATCACTTAGCTTAAGTGTCAGACTCTAGTCTGCTTCTCCGAACTGGCAGCGTACCGACTGACATCTACTGTATGTGATATACACTTTCTATAAATAAGTACCTCATACACCTCCACACTGACATGACACTGTGAGATCACTTCTCTGCTTTGATTTGGTATGCACACGATGCTGTAACGGCCATGTTCAAAAACTGATCTTAGGACAGAAGTGCTTAGAATTCCAGAAAAACTCCACCCTAGACACTCTGCTACATCTCGCATACAGGGTTTTCAAAGGGTTTGGTGGTCTTAATTTCTGGAAACAACATCTTCCATTACTTCAACTTATTACTAAGTTCCCAACAAAACACAGTCCCGTTTGGAAATACAACAGTTCTGCCTTGAGTTCTGCTCTGGAGAAGCGACTAAAACCCTGATTCAGGACGGCCTCGGCACACACCATGGTCCCACTGATATTTCCTGAACACATGTCAGTGAATGTCCGTATGTACAGAACAGTTGTGTTTGTTTTGACCTATCTTTGTTCAGCTTTCTTTTCTCTGCCAAAATGCAGTTTGCTTGCCTTTTTTGTCCATTTGTCGGCAGAATTCAGGAAAATTACTGATTCAATCTCACAGTTCCTACAGCTAAAGGCAAGTTAGATTTAAGACGTAGTAAGACTTTTTCAGTGCTACTCTGAATGAAATTTAATACCAATTTTATAGGGGCTCAGTGAAGAAAACAAAAACATGAAAACACATCTGTTTTATGAAAAATTTGCCCCAAATATAGAAAACATAAAACATGAGTTGTGGTGCAGACAAGGGTAGACCAGAATAGGGGAAATACTTGGCATATGTTGGCAAGTTTTTTGGGGTGATATTGTTTTCTCACTTTGCATGTTTGCATTCCACTACCTTAATTCCCATCTTGCCATGCTTGAAAAACTTTTTGCATAAAATACACCAAGCCTCCTGCTATACATTGCCTTGTACCAGTTTCAGTAATCTGGTAAACCTTTAATAGTCATTTTTCATTGAATTTGCAATCCTCATGTCGTTTGGCTGTCCTAATCAGCGGGACAATAATGCGAGAGGCCTAAACTGTTTTTACATACTGAGAAAGGAAAAAAATAATTCATCAAGTCCTACTTTCCATGTCGTCATGTTTTTTAAGACTCGTGATGATTACGACCATTTAATACCAACTGAGGCCCTCATTCTACACTAATGACTTCACAGCCAGGGTGGCACAGTGGTGTCGTGGTTAGCACTGTTGCCTCACAGCAAGAGGGTCCCTGGTTTGATCCCAGGTTGAAACAGGGTTCGGTCCGTATGCAGGGGCCCTTCTGTGTGGAGTTTGCATGTTCTCCCTGTGCCTGTGTTGGTTTACTTGGTATTTTAACTTTGAGTTGGCGGCAAAAGCGAAAAATCTTGTACACTCACTATAAAATTCTCTATTTTCCTCAAAGACTTTCACTTTTTTGGATTTGGAGTCTGCATATAGCCCAACTGTGAAGACTTCAAACGGAAAAAGCCAAAGGCTATTTGACAGATATTTTTGTTGACAAAATGTTAAATATTGTTTGTTAAATGTTAAGAACATATGATCATATGATTTTTGTGCTAAAGCCACAGGGAGTCAGTGGAGAGAGGCTTAAGAGCTGCATGGGGCTCTGCGGCCGCAGGTTGCCGACCCCTGTTCTAAGCCCTCTGTAAAGCAGGCAGGTGTAAAATAACAAAACACATGATTTACTTTGACTGAGAAAAGTGCTTTCATTACAGTCAATATAAACCATGCAAAGAAGCTGGAGGATGTTGTCTGTGCTCCATTGCAGGAGTGTGCAGGGCTCTCAGTGCTGCCTTTACGAGACACATGCTGTATTACATTATAATATTATTATTATATAACAGCTCTGAATAAAACTGCTGTCTCCTTTCTATACTTTATAGCACTCAAGAGACCATAGACTTTATTAAGATGGACAACATGACAGTTCCCCCAAAGTGTAGATTTCAATCTGTTTCGCCCCCTGGTGACTGACTGCAGTATAGGTCTTAAAGCCCGCCCCTCCATGTTAGAGATTGTTTTTATGATAAGTTCCGTTTTAATGAGTTATTCAATTCTACAAAAAAAAGGGGGTTTTCGCCATAATTGACAGCTGTGACAGCCAATCCATGTGCCATGTGCTTGCATTCAATCGGGCTGCTTGTGATTGTTCGGACGGGTGTTTTGGTGGGAACTCCCCCACTGCGGATATCGCTACTGCGCAGACTTCGGCTTTGAATGATGTCACCAGCACATGATGGCAGCAGCCGTATCCGGGATATTTTGGCCTCACTGCATAGCAGTGGGAAATGGGGGCGCGTCATCCATCTTTTTACACAGTCTATACCAGAGACTAACAAAAAAATCTCACATGGTTTGTATTGACTCCAGTAGATGACATGTTTGAAGTCATGTTTGTGGTTATTTTGCACCTACCTGACACTTTATAGGATTCTTAAAACAATTAAGAGCCGCTCAGAGACTGAAGATGAGTGAGCTCAGAGTTTGCTGGTCCGTTGTGAGGACTACTGTAATTTGGGACACTGCTTCTGTTTCTTCTCTGTGTAAAATTGCTGTAGAGACCCTTCATGTTTAATGTAAACCCTGAGGGCTGTGATTTCAAAGAACGAGTGCAGTGCACACGACCTCTGAGTGCCACCTAACACTCTGTCAAACCGTTTTATTTTCCTTTCCACACAAATCTGCTTCTGATTAGTTTATAGACTTCAACATCAACATGATCCAAAGAGTTGGATCAGTTTCAACAGCTTCTAGCAAAATCTTTGCTAACTGAAGAGATAACCAAAGATTAATACATAACACTGTTTTCTCCCGAGTCTGCTTTTGTTTGGCCTCCAGTGAATCATCAGCACAGAAACTCAGGCTCTTTCTGTTAACAACTCAAGGAATTTGCTGCTACCAAACTTCATTTGCAGCTGCTGCAAACATCTGAATGTGATGTTTCATCTACATTTGGCCAGTTATTCACAAGAATAAAAAATACACCAAACAAAGTGGGCCCAGAAAGCAAGGCACATTGCCAGTAGCTGTTTTGAAACAGTGTCTAAATGTGGCATTTTCTTTTCCTAAAAGTTTGAACTGAAGTCTGTGTGGCTGTTGAACTTGCTGATCCTGAATGAGAACCCTATTTCAGAGGCTTTTCTAACGGGGAGGTTTGGGTGAACGCTTGGTCCCCCGCTCCACTCACGTGCAGCCTCCTCTGTGTTGCTTTCATTCTGTCATGAACCACTGCGTCTGCTTGTACTCTTTGGTCTGAGAGGGTGTTCCTCTGAGTAAGGCTCTCTCCCTCCTCAACACCATTCACATTGTTCAATCTGGATCACTCTGGATCAGTATCTCAGCTCCAGCTGACGTCATACTGCTTCCAGCCCTCTGGTGGAGCCAAGAACACCCTTCGACCCCGGTACAGGAAACTGACTACGCCTCTATAACCTGTACGAGGAACTCCGGATTTCAAGTCATCCATCACCCCCAGATTTCGAGCAAAGACTTTAAAACTGTCTCGGCTTGAGTACTCCACCCTGTATGGTCCAAGGCCTTTTAAGCTGCCCGCTTGCTGCAGGTCCTCGATCCTCACCAGAGGCGCGCTGTAAACCTCTTTTTTAAACTTTTCATCATACTTCTCTTTTAGCAAATAAGACAAATCCTGTTTGGTAAAAGGCACAAATTCTGTGTTAAGCTTAATGTAACGAAGGTACTGGTCAAAGAATTGACCTAAACTGACACCTTTCCGGCCAAAGGTGATGGTCCGGGAGATTTCGGGCCGGATGCAGGAGCGGTCCTTGCGCTGCTCCGGTTGACGCATCCAGTCATCCCAGAAGGCCGAGGGCCATTTTGGTTCAAGTTCGTCCCACATCTCCTTAAGCAGCATCCAGCCCAGACCGGGGAAGAAGTCTGTTCTGTAGAGCAGCTCAGCTTTGGATGGATCCACCAAGGCATCTCTGCCGTTGTCGTTCCACGCAGAAACACACCACAGGGTGGGGTCAGAGCGCAGGATCGGGTACAAGGCTCGGAAATACTCAAAGAAGTCCGGGGCCACCTTAAATAAAAGACAGAGAGGCACAAAGGTGAGCTGCTGCTACAGAGATATAGTCTAGTCAACAGAATCATTGACAGGTCAGTTTAACAGCTACAGCTCTGGCTTTATCCTCACTGTGGATGGTCTGCTTTCATTTATTAACCTTTGATTCAGGTGTCTCCACTTACCAAAGACCCTACAGGCCTTTAAAGAATAACTCCTCCTGTTGTCTCTCTTTTTCATAAAAAAAGGATGGTGATCCAGGCATCAAGGGTTAATAGCTGGGAACCCAGCAACATGCACAAATACAGTCAGATGTCCAGCTGTTAACTTGGTGAGCATTATTAATACTGATAGAAATGATGGACAAAACTTTGAATTGCTGGATTTTTGTGCATTGAAACTGACTTTTGGAGCAGTTAAGAGCAGCAGCCAAATGCTGATAACTCAGCTTGTTTTAAGACTTTGGACAAATACGGTTCCAAAGGTTTCCACACTCTTATCTATAATGGCTTCTTTGGAAGTAGGGCATGCCTTTTTGTTTTGCTGTCAGAACAGATCATGCTAACCTGAATCCTGATATTCTTCCTGGCATCAGAGCACTCTTTGTTTCTGTTTCCAGGATGATTTATTCTAATCTTGATTACATGAGTCAGTCAGTGGAAAACTCTGATGCTTTACTGAGTTCAAAGTGCCAGTATAAGTAATGTTAGAGTCCTGTATTTAAAATCTGACTCAAGAAGTGCAGCAGAATTATCAGCAACATGATGCAACGACATAATTCAAGTTTTTATTGGAGTCATATTAGTACACATCATATAGCACAGCATACTGAGATTTTCTTTCTTTTTTGTTTTTGTTTGAACAACAAAATTCAAGAGAGATAAAGTCTATGTTACAAAATCATTCATGCAAGCAACCACAACAACAATAGTAGTTTTTTTCCATCGACTTTTGAGTAATATTTTACTCAGTTTGGCTAGGGTCTGCCTTTCTCTTACTTAACACGCAACTCTCAGGCAGTTGCGGATAAGCACATTAGAAGGTCTTTCCTCCAACTAACTAAACACATTCTAAACAGCTCACCGAATGTTGATTCAAAACTTTTCCAAAACATGCTGTTGATTCCAAACCATTTTCAGGCCTGGAAAACTGTTTTTGTCTTCTAATTTTATAATTCTGCCAGGAATTTTATGACTGTGGGAACTCTGATAAATACACTGCCTCACTCTTGCTGTTGTATGAGTCTATAACTTGTTGTTGTTGTTTTTTTTTTATCCTGCAAAGTATATGTCTAATGCATCATGTTTTAGATGGTTATCATATCTTAATAATGCAGAAACTTAATCAGAGTATAGTAGAGTAAAAAGTTAAATAATTCCCTCTGAAATGTGGATAAGTTGATCTATAAAGTATCATAAAATGGCAATATTCACATAAAGTATAAATACTCAAAATTTTTTCCTTGTGTAAATGTATTTGGTTACTTTCTCCTGCCTGTGAAATATCAGAACAGCCCCTATCTTTAAAGCCTTGTTCAGAGAAGGAAATGTTTTTAAAAGACATCTGTATGTGGCGTGCTGGTGGAACAGGGCTGTAAGACACTGAGCGTGTCATTGCAACATCCCTGGTTGAAATCCAGCAGGAACCTTTGTTGCATGTCATCTCCATCTCTCTCTCCCCTCACTTCCTGTCATCTCTCTACTGTTATTAGCAAAAGGGAAGAATATACAAAAATACATTAAAAAAAATAAAAAAAAGTGCACTGGCTGAACATAGTAAACCTGTCCGAGGCGTCTACTGGCGGCCCTGTAGGGTTGTAGAGGTTAAATGACCTTTAACTGTGTAAACTTACAGAGAGATTAGCCAAAGCAAACAGGGAGAGGTGGTGCCTGGGTTGTCGGGAATAAAAAAGAGGAAGCAGCCAGAGGAGAACAGTTACATAAGTAAAGCCCGATTTTCCCTGCGCACTGGCAAAATAATTGCTGATTTACAGGGCACAGTTTCTCCCTCCAACTACTGGCTGAAGTCACTTTGAATTTCCTCTAACTTTTTTCCTGCTGCTGAGGCACTTTTCACCAAATGTTCACTCTGATGTGTTTTATCCACTGCTGGAAGGAGCAGTTTCACCCACTCAGTGACAATGTCTGTGTTCAGGGCCTCCACATATCATCCAATCAGCAGTTAAATGTACTAATTTCAACACGCAGACTGGGTTTACAGCTGCCCACTCATACTCTTTGCCCTCTCTTTCCAGTCTCTCTGTTATTGTTTCTGCTGCGATCCAAAACACACACACACAGCTACACACTTCAGTAAGACACATCTGCTGTGCAACACACTAACATGGGTTCAACACACTAACATAGGCTCAACACACTAACATGGGTTCAACACACTAACATAGGCTCAACACACTAACATGGGTTCAACACATTAACATTGGTACAACACACTATCATGGGTTCAACACAAACATGTGTTCAACACACTAACATAGGCTCAACACACTAACATGGGTTCAACACATTAACATTGGTACAACACACTATCATGGGTTCAACACAAACATGTGTTCAACACACTAACATGGGCACGACACACTGACATGGGTACGATACACTAACGTGTGTATGACACACTAATATGGGTACAACACACTAACATGGGTAAAACACACTAACACTGGCACTGGTTAGAGTGCAAAGATAGCACAAAGTCTTGAAGCTGTTGTGGGACATGCTGAGCAGAGCGTCCTCAGAGCAGCTCCAGTCATCATTAACCCATATTTGATTGGAAGCCATGTAATTAGACTTTTACCATGGAAAGACTGTCCAACCGCTTCAAACTTGCCGCACCTACCAGAAGACGCACAATTACAACCTCCTGCTGTGTTTACAGGTTCTGTTTAAACCCTCTGACTTTGACTTCACTTTTCCAGTCCTGCTGGAGATCCAGGGGGAACCAGTCAGGTCTGGATTCTGTGCACAGTATGTGCACAAACAAACACATGTAAAAGTGGCAATATTTCCATCTGATGGGACGGTGAGTCATAAAAGCATAGGCTCATGTTGGAATCTGTCACTCACTGTAAAACATCTTATAGCTGCGATGAACAAACAGAAAGAATACATTACAGAGTCAGGATGTGCATACAGATGGTTTCATGGACTGTAAAGCTATGTGAGGTCAGGAGCTACCTTCACACAAATCTGTTACACTGGCCTGCGGCACTCAGTTACAGCGCTCTACTGCTGGACCAGTCTAAGGGAGCCAAAGGGCCAGTGTGTAGAATTTAAGGGGATATATAGGCAGAAGTGTAGTATGTTTTCTTTAATATTTTATCAGCTGATAAAAAGAGCTGCTGAGTTCTCCTTATCTTAGAATGGGCTGTTTATATCTACATTGGGAGCAGGTCTTTGTTAATAGAGATGGCAGTGTTGCACTGCCATGTTTCTGCAGTAGCCCAGAATGGTCAAACCAAACAGTCAGTTTGTTTACATGCATAGTTCAGTGGGGCTACGGTCATAGCTCCATTAAGCCACTTAATGTGACTACTAGCCTTGTCTCAGTATACAAGCAACGGGAGAGAATCCATTTATTGATGAGGTCTGTCCGACTGCTCCACAGCAGGTGGAGATATGCCATCTTTCAGCTAGTTGGAAAAAAAAAGTCTATGTCTATGATATAGACCCACATCAGCAAAACTGTTTAAATACATAAACTTCGGAGTAGAATATCACTACATCACATACATATAATAAAACGGCGCTTAGCAAACTCTGCATTCATTGATTAGTTTGACGCCACATAAAAAAAAATATCTGTTGAAGTGTAGCCTTTGCTAAATTTAGAATATTTTCAGCGCTTTACCTTGCTGTAAGACAGCTCTTACTGAAGCCCTTAGATCAAAAACACCAGACTCCTCAGCTGCTACTCTACTGCTGCCTCCATCAGCTGTTGTGGAAGGTAAAGAGGAGACAAGATTCAAACTTGGTGAACACTTAAACTGATATCAATTTTTTTAGGTGGCTAAAATAAAGGACATCGCTTAGCTTCTGTGTCTGTGCTGTGGGGCTGTACTTAATTTATCAGAGGAGGGGGGTTGCTGTGGTGTGACTTTTTCATTTGAATTAAATATAAAACAATCCCTTTTCAAGTTGTATGTCCCTCACCTAAGCCAAAATTAAAGAAAAAAGTCCCTCCTCAGTGCCCACATGTTTTAAAATGTCTGACCCATTTTGTACCACTCCTTCCTCCCTCACAGGTAACGAACAGTCCCTATCCCTAACCACTGAGGGAGGCCAGCACAGTGACTATGTGCACGTGAGGAACACCTAGTCCAATTAAAGTCAGACTGAGGTGTGCACATGACTGAGCTCATCTTCCAAACGCCTTATCTGGGTGTGTTAGTCTGATTTGAGAAATTTGATTTATTTTAATTTCAGTTGGACTAACACGTTTACATGTATTTCAAAAGTCCAGTTTTTGTTGGACTAATACAATAACTTCTTCTAACATTATGTAAACGTACTGGCTCCAGATTTGGCCATTAGCATTTTTGCATCAGTCAGCGTAGTAAAAAGTCAAACTGCAATGAGCAGCGCCGGAGTTACACTTTTTGTAGCGTGAAAGTGCTTTATTCAGTGTTTCTAGGGGTTTTAATCTCTGGCTCCATTTGTTTTTGAGAGGAGGTGACCTGCATGGATAATTCAGCTTTCGGTGAAACCTCCTGATATCTGGATCTTCAGTTATCGCAGAAAAAAAGTGACTTTACAGAATGCTACTTTACAGTTGGCTGAACTGCTTTAATGTGATTAAATTAAAGGTTTAACATTAACACTATTATTAACCCATTATTATTTACCCATCATTATGGTGGGTTGTTGAGAAAAATGGATACAATTTGTGTTGAGAAGTGTGAGGATATGATTAGCCTAGCTTAGCATAAGGACTGTAAGAGTAGGGAAAAAACTAGCTCCATCTTAAGTACAGAAATACACCTACCTACTCCTACAGCTCACCTATAAACCACATCCTGACTCTGAGCTCCGGAATAAGATACAGACATGAGACTGATGTCAATCTGAACACTTCACTCACAGACAGATGTGAATAAGTGCATCTATTAGAATGTTGACCTGCTGAACAGCTACATCCAGGCAATCTGTTTTTGACAACATATAATAGTTCCATGAAACAAAGAGGTCTGAGAGGAGACAGCAGCCTTTAACAGGACACTGAGCCTTTCTGCTGTGGATTGTTTGAACGTTTTCTCAGCGCAGTGCTTTAAAATGCTTTGTTAATGGGCTGGTCTAGACTGAGGCAGTGTCCATACATCAGCAGCAGGGACACAAAGTACCATCTTAACAATGTCTTTTAGTTAACATGAATGAGAGGTGGGGATGTAGGTGTCAGTTTACAATAACACCCCCAACATTATCAGCAGCCCTCTCTAAAGGCTCAACCATAAAAGGCCTGTGAGGAGGTGAGTGAAACTCCCCACTGCAGGATCTCTGAACTTAAACTAAAGCAACCTCGTCTAATTTTACGTGCAGTTTCAGATTTTCATGGTATATACATAACCGTCTTAGGAAATATTGCGGAATCACACTATCACAGTATTACAGAATCATTATTGTCATCAGTTTCAATGACCCTTAAATCATAGTTGTTAAATCATAGCTGTGTTGTGTTTTTCCAATACCATAGATAAGTAAATGTACACGGTCTGATATAAACTGGTATACTGTTGCAACCCTAATGTGCATTAACAAAAATCCACCAAAATGTGGTTTTGGAAACTACTGCCAATATCTAAAGTGGAAACTTAAGACAAGACACAGATGTTCAACAGCTGTCTCACCACTGTCAGCGTTTTGTTTTTGTTTTTTTCTATTCGTGGGCAGCTTCTCCATTTTCTGGGCACATTGCATTGTAGGACAGTGGTGTTTGCCGACAATGCCATCACAAATCAATGTACACTCAAGGAAATTTAAAATGAGCCTCTGTAAATTCTACTATAAATAACCATGTCGTTAATTTGTTAAAAATGTGGATACATTATATGGCAACCGGTAAATGGAAAAAGTCACTGGCCAAGCATAGTTTACCAGCTGAAATATTGAATTGCTTTTCTGGCTTACATATTTGTCTCAGCACATTTCATGGCGATATTAAGGTATTGTGCTGAATGCAAACATCTTGAAGCAGCAATGACAAGATGATTACAGTTAATCAATTTAAGCCTAAATAAAACAAAAAGTCTTGATCTCAAAAATCTACTGCAGTATTTGCTGTTAAATGTACATAAGGATCAAATCTTTGAAGGTTTTGTGAACCTGTCAGATGCTTAATCATTTTAATCAACTTTAACCTCCTCTTCAGACTTCTCACCCTCTACCAAAGAGAGAGAGAGAGCGAGAGAGAGTGAGTGTGAGTGTGTGTGTGTGTGTGTGTTTGTGCATGTGTGTGTAAAACTCTGCCAACCGTCCAAAACCAGGCCAACCACACTGTAACATGTGCTGCAAGAGATCTACAGATAAGGCTATGGCAGAATTTCCCCAGATCAAAGCTGGCAGTATAGCAGGTCCAAGAGGTGAACCACAGCTGATCTCACTGTGAATGGATGGAGCCCATTCCATACCCTACCATACCATCGTTTTTGATATTTGTTGTAGATGTGAAACTCTTATTGAGCTTTCTAATTTTCAAACATATTCATAAAAATTAATAAAATGAGGACTTTGATGCTATTATTAAAAAAGGGGGTGTGTTTTTAACTTTGGTGAGTGTGGTTTGCATCATTAGGTGGGTTTCCATTACAGATTTGTGCAAAGTTTAAGCAATAATGTCAATAATGTCAAAATGTCAATAAAACACAATTGTGAGATGACTGTGTTTCCATTGACTGATGTTGTGCAACTTCTCCTCTGGTGATAACATTCCAAGAAGCATGGTGATGAATGTTCGAAACATTCGCAGCTTCATTTCTATTGCAGCCACCACACAAGCCATCGTTATTTACAATCCAAGGCCACTTAGGCGTGTTATGGAGCCATAATGGAAAGGCCAGCCTCTTATACATGGGAGCAACCGCGTATGAGGTATTTCTGGGAGCTGATAGTCCAGGATTTCACAGAGGAATTGTGGATTCAAAACTTCCAGATGATCCACTCAACTTTTGAAGTTATGTGATGCAATAACACTTCTTGTAGCTCCTCATGAGGGAGCCAGTTCCTACTGACAAGAACATAGCCATAGCATCACATGAGCTAGAAAAGCCAAAAAAGTGTTTCCACTGACTGTATAATATGGCTTTTTCAAATTGCCTGAAATATCACCTCATGCGAGTGTAAAACATTTTTGCAAGTTTTTTTCAAGACTGATGTGTTTCCATTAGGCATACTTTATATTCGCAATTTCAATTTGTGCAATTTGAGAGTTACTGGAAACCCACCTATAATTCAGTCATTCATTCCCAAAACCTGACTTTGTTCCTCACTCCAACCAACAAATCTCTTTGTGCTAGACAGCAGGAAAACATCTCCCAACTGCTCACTGCTAGCTATGTGCCTCTTTCTTAAAACATCACCTTCCTTGACTTCTCTCCACTCAACTTGATGACTGGCAGGAAACACCTGCTGATGGGGCACTGAACTGCATCATGCACCACTGCCTGTATCAACCGCTGGACCCACCATACAGACCTCTGCTGTTTCTTTACTGTCAAACTATCAAATCAAAGAAAAAAGCGAGCTATCAAAGGGGACAATGCCTGCTGTGATGTGTGCTAATGTTCAGAGAATGAGGCAACAGTGGGAGCACTCACCTCCAGGTCGTCCTCCACTATGACCACAGTGGACTGGGAGAACGTGTTGAACACTTGATTGAGTGCCCAGTGATAATGTCTGGAAATTTTGTAGTAGCCCTGGAACTTCCTGTGCTCTGGTCGGACCCTGATGTCCGACAGGTCCGGTTGGCTAATGTGCGTCACTTGATCTCCATATGAGCCAATGACACGAGCTGTCTCAGCGTGGCCGCAGTCCTGGCTGACAATGATTGGATAGAGTTCTTTAGAAGGCCGGTATTGTATTAGTCTGTCGAGGCTCCTTTTTACCGTCACTCTGTCACAAGCAATAACTAGAATGGGTATGATGACTTCTGGACTGGCTGTGGAAGAGGTCAATTTGTGCTTCTCATCAGTCTCTTCCTTTATTTCCACAGCCTGCTGCTGTTCTGACTTAGAGTCTGGAGCTACTGTAGCAGCAGGCTTTGGTGTGTGTTTTACCTGGTCCCCATCATCCACACTGTTCCCCACAGGCAGTAGAGCCTTCTGTGGCTGGTGAACAACCTCTTGTTTGATTTCTTTCGTATCCTCCGTTTCTCTTTTCCCGACGTCTTTCTGCCGAGCCCACACTGCTCTGTGACTTTCAATCTGCTTCAGGAGCTTTTTCTGGGTCTCCAGCTGAACTTCAACCTCCTCTGCCAGCCGGATCACCTCCCCGGCCAAGTTGACCCGACCTCCTTTCCCTCTGCCCACGCCCCACTCCTCCTTTCCTCCTGGTTCGGCTCCACCACCTTCTCCGAGGCGGCCGATGGGAGGACGACCCCAAAGATACAGTAGAAGCAAAGCATTCCAGGCGACAAACAGGAAAGCACCGCATAGTATCAGAGAACCTTTCTTGCGAACCATGGCCCAATGACACTAGGGAAGGGATGGGGGAAAGGCTGCAGGTAGGGAATCAGTGATAAAACCAGAGTGAGAATCCTATAGACTGTCGTGGCAATCTCACATGGGCACCAAGCTGATATCCAGTCGCATTATTTTTTCACACAAGTTTTTCAGATTTGAGCGTCATCCTATCTTTTGGTCAGGAGGGCATCAGGAGGAGGACTGTCCAGTTTAAAGACGATTCACATGTTCCCACTGTGTAATGCATGCATTCCGGGAAATCCCATACAGACAGGGAGATGAGCTGAGACAGGACACGCAGAGTCAAACACGGGGAGGTTAAAGTGAAAAAAAGGGGGAAAGTGGGGTCACTTTGGGTTGAGGGAGCGTGACTCCTCAGATCTTATCCTTCAGACATCCTGAAAACAAAGAGGAAGAACACGTCATCAGCAGAATGAATGGTCTTCAACTTTAAATAATGGAAAGCCTCTTTCAGTCGTGTACATGTCTGTAAAATTCTGCACAAGTGTGAATAAATGCACCAACAAGGTCATGATGTTCTTATGTATGACTCATTTTTGTAGGATGTGCAAACGAGTCAAAAGAGAGTTTAAAGGAGGGCTAATGCTATGTAATTACATTTTTTTCCAGCACAGAGAAGGTAATTTTTTAATGGTTTTTTTTGTTGTTGCTTTTTTGGCTTTATTTGACAGGACAGCTTCAGCATGAAATTGGGAGAGAGGGGGGGATAACCTGTAGCCAAGAGCTGGAGTTGGAATCAAACCTGCGGCCGCTGCAGCAAAGCCATGGCCTTTGTTAATGGGATGCCCGTTTTTTAAACATCTTTCAAAGTGAGGACATTAATCATTTCAAACAATTAACAACATTTAACAGACCACACCAGAACACAGGGCACAGATTATGGAGTAAATTATTGATTGGCTGAATTTTACCCAGGTGGAGCTTTTTAACATTACAGTCGATGGAGCATCCAGTGGCTCAGTTAGTAGAGCGGCGGCCTCATGTACAGAGGCTATGTTCTTGCCACAGCAGCCGCTGGTTTGATTCCAGCCTCAGCCCTTTGCTGCATGTCGTCCCCTCTTTCTATCCCCATTTCACGCTTAAACTGTCCTGTCCGAATCATCTTAAAATATACAAAAAAACATTACAAACTGTAGAATGTCACATTTTGTTGGGTCAAGTTGTCAGGGAACAGCAGGCTCTCTCTCACCTGATGCTAACTCTATTGCAGTGTCTGCCTCATGTGCACTGTATTCTTCACGTCCATCACTGTTTACTGTCAGGTAGGCGTGTTTTATCCTTGCTGACCTCACTGTTGCCCTTGGACCAGCAAAGATTAATTATCGTTTTTTATGATAATGTTGGCTCTGATGCAGACAATATCATGATGTAAGCTTCTTTTTTTTTTTTAAGTAATAAACTAGAATTTGTGCCTCGTGGTTGTATGCCTCTGCACACCAGTCAGGTTTCTCATACACTTTACATCCGTGTCTGTGAAAACATAGATGCTTCACACACACATCTTCCCCTCAACAGCACAGCAGATCTTTACAATCAGCACAGTTTACAGATTAGTTTAACAAACTCAGTATCTGACAGGTCCCCTGCTGTTCCTGAGACATGATGCTGAGTAATGGCCAGAGAAGTGTTTTTGCAGAACATTGACATCATAGTGATGGCCTTTGATGTTTATATAAAATGTCATCACTTCATCATTATATCCTATAATACGGTGTTGTCATAATCAGGGTATAAATTCTTGAGTTATGGCCAAAAACATGTTCTGTGAGGTCGCAGCAACCTTTGAACTTTGACCAACAACGTCTGATCAGTTCAATCGTGAATCCAAGTGGACGTTTTCACCAAATTTGATCATGCCATATCACCTTCATGAGAATGGGACATACGGACAAACCAACAACTCGAAAATATAATGCAACAGATATCATCAGAATGAAATAGGTAGAATAAGAAAACTAGCAGAGGCGACTGCAACAGGCAGGTATTAAAATATGTCATGTGTCCAGCTGTCCGTAGCACCAATTATCAAAAATTGTTGAGTATAAAAAGCCGGCATTGTGTGTCCACACAGATTCACCACCTGGTTTTCTTATTCTGGGATCAGATAGTCTCCGATTTCATTCAGGGGGTTACCAGTTTTAGACTGTATTTTATTTAGGCAAATTTCCATGTAGCATCTTAAGCTTTAATAAAATTGAACATTTAAGAACTTTGGCTTTTTTTAGTAATCAGACAGGGCTCTTGTAGATATTTATTTTTCTCTAAGAAAGGTTAGGAAAAAAAACTATCCTAAGGTATCGAGGTATCATATCTGCAATAGTATCAGAAAAATCTGACAAATACTTAGCTTCATATGACAGTGTATTAGCACACTGCAACAATCTCTCACTGCATACATTCTCCACTAACGCCCACACTCTGAAGATGTTTCAGATCAAACGGGCATTGTAGCTCTCTCTGCTGATGGTACTGGCAGGCTTCAAATTCAACTATTTTTCCATTGCAGAGACCAAATCCAAAAATCCACTCCTTTATCACAGAGACAGATCCAGCGGTGTTACATTCCTCTTCAGAAACAGATAAAAGTGGAGTGACATGGAATTTCTGATGCTTGCGACCCTGAACAGGGACTTTCTCTGACATGTCAGATGGGCCAACAGGACGTCCTGTTCATCTCCATATGAGGGTCAGTGTGAGACGCAGCAACATGTGAACAAAGATATGAAATGTCCAAAAGAGCCTTGTACTGATCACCAGAATTTTTGGGAAAGAGAAATACTTTTTCAGTTTGTCTGACTGTTTGCTTTGTTTCTTTAGAACATTTTAACAGTTCAGGCTGTGTTAGTAATCATGATCTTCTGTTCTCCACTGAAGGCAATAATGGGTGATTGCTGTTATCTTGTTACTTGTGGCAGCAGCAAAATTGAAGTCACTGGAAATGTTTTTAAATATTGACACAATTTCCCCTCTAAAAAAGAAACTATGACAGGATCAGTGAGTGTTAACAAAATCGTAATCAAAAATCTTAATTCAACAGTGCTCAGAATCTAGATGACCAAATTAGCTATTGGCAGATGTGGTTGTAAAGACCTAATAACAACATTTTTGTCCTAAAGCCTAAATTTGTAGTTTCAGGCAACCAGCCTTTTTATCAGCAAATAATAGAATTTGGGTAGTGTGTAATATTTCATACCTTCATGAAATTTTACCAGGGTATACACTTTATGATGGCTTAAGTGTGCTGTGCTAACCCCCACCAGCTTTGAGCATGCTACTAACTTTCAGCTTCTCACACTAATAAATACACAATAGAAACCCACAAAATGTTCAGAAAAGCACATATTAATTCAATTCATATGAATTCAACTTTCTCTCATTCACGGAAGACTGATGAGGATAGTTTGCTTGTTGAACTCACCATCAGACATACTTCATCCATTCTCAATAGAAACAAAATAAAACTTACTCTAACTGTCTTGGTTCCTCTTGCTAGTTAACAAGTCCTCTTTTCCAACAATCACCAGCTCAAGTTTGGTCAAAATAAATCCTTAATTTACCTAGTTTTTTGTAAAAAGTGTTTTTCCCCACACTCTCTCTCTGCCTGCTGGCTGCCAGCTGTTTACAGTCCTGTAACTTCTCTATCCATCACTAGGTGTCGCTGTCTTTCAGCTCAGCTGCTTGTTCACTAGTAGAGACCAGACACTGAGCTCTGGTGGTGTATGCTGTGCACTATGTGTAATACCTTCACCTCCTACAAAAATACCTTCAGGATTCTCTGCCCTTCTATACTGTAATACCCTGATACAGAACAGCATTTCAGATTTCATATATCGTAGCTATATTACAACCAGTAAAAGAATGGTCAAGCCAAAAAACTCAATCTAGAGTGGAAACCGTGAGTCATCATCAGTCAAATTACACAAATTGGTGAAGTGATTCACTGTTAAAGTCATCAGTCAAGCCAACATGCCAAGCATCCTCTGGTTGCAGCTCCTCCAACTGTAAACTGAATGTCTTTGTGTTATGAACGGTGGATCGGACAAAATGAGACATGAAGAAATCACTTTGGGCTCTGGGAAACAAATTCTTATTTGCTCATGAAACGGAATTAGACAGAGGGGACAATAGTTTTGCTGTCCCCGAACCACTAAAGCATAGAAAGAGCAGGTTGGACAACTAAAGTGAAGAAGACATCAGTAGAGATTTCTTTCAACTGTCTTGAAGAGGTTGAAAGTAATATTCCTGTCAGCCCTCTGCACTTAGCTGCACATTATGGTCCCAAATGGTTAAAACAAATGCTGTTTGACCCGAACTTTGTTTCTGTTGTGACATGAGCACAAATGGGTCACAGCGATCTCTAAAAGCTTGTTCATACATCAGTAAGTTCTGTAGCAATGTTAGTGGTTCACCTGAGAAAAGAGAAGAGATGAACATTTATGTTGTAATTCATATACAGCTAGGGGAGAGAATCTTCTAAATGCGATGGTGGATGGACATATGAAAGCTGGTTTGTAAACTGCTGCACCAAAACACCAAGTCAAATTCCTTGTGTATGGAATGTACTGCAATAATGTAATGTAATGTAATGTAATGCAATAAATTCTTATTCTGATTCTGAGAGCTGGATAGTGGGAATATCACAGTGAGGTGGACTTAAGTAGCTTTAATCTAAAACCTGATGAAGTGGATTAAAATATCTTACACAGAATATTGCATTAGTTTGCCACATGCTTATTTTCTGACACTGTGAAAAACAATGTTAATGAGAACAACGAGCAGAGACTGGATCAGAGGGCAGACCATGACTATTCTTAAACACCACACACTAGGCCTGGGTGGTATCACCTACACCAGGATATTTGGAAATCTTGAGTTAGTTTTTCAATACAGTTATAAATACAAGCACTCCTCTTTATATTATCAACTCGCTGTATGTAGTGGACAGCACGCACCAGCTGAGCTGAAAGACACAGCGACACTTTGTGGTGGAGGGAGAAGTTACAGGACTGTAAATAGCAGGCGGCCAGCAGGCAGAGAGAGAACGTGGGGAATAACAACATGTTTTTTACATCTAACTTGGTGTATTAAGGATTTATTTGGACCAAACCAGAGTTGGCAACTGTTGGAACAGTGGACTTGTTAACTAATTTACTAGCAAGAGGAACCATGACAGTTTGGGTGAGTTTTATTTTGTTTCTGTCGAGTCTGAATGAAGTGTGTTTCATGATGAGTTAACAGGGTAATTTAGCCTCTACAATCTTCTGTAAAAGAGAGAATGCTGAATTCAAAAGGTGTACAGTTGTATTTCCCTGTTTAATAAGGGAAATAGGTGTGAGAATATTACTTTTCTTTACATTGTGTAACCTACCATGCACTGTGTAATAATGTCTCCCAACTCTCAACACTCACTGTCCAACAGTGGAACACATTCAGTCCAGCTTGGTCCAGCTGACACACACAATTCACATTTGTCATCTGCTGAATTATAATTTGTGTCCCCACCTGAAGTGAAATTATTAGAAAGGCTTGTGAAAGGTGTCTCATAAACAACTTCTGCAGAACAGATCAATCATACATGTCAATGAACAGCCAAACTGCATTCTATTCACCACATCACTGGTTAGTTCCCTTGACTGGACCAGATAATATTAATGTGATCAAAGATATTTTGATCTAATGACCATTGTGAACACTGAGCTACCTAAAAATGCTTTATATTAACTCTTGCTTCATCACAAACCCCTTTGAGTGCATTCTAAACACCAACTCATGTCTGTACATATAGCAGCATGTACACAGCATGTGTCACATCTGATTTCCCCCTGGAACCTGTACATGCTGGCTGTGCTGGTTGTTGTAGAGATAGTGGGAGTACACTGCACACATACAAACATTTCTAGCTGAATCACTGTATGGAGGAATTTCACAAATCAGTATGTCAAAATCTGAGCTACCTGAAAAACTAGATTCCCCTGAAGGGAAAGGAGAAGACTTTTATTATTCAGCTGAACTGATTCTTGAAATTAGTTTTCTTTTTAGTGTCTGACTATACCTGAGATTAGGCTGTACAAAGTCCAACTTACCATGAACAAAAAGGCTCCAGTGCATATGTTGAAATGCTGACAGAGTTCTCCAGTCCAAGAAAATTACAAGAGTGTCAACAGTGTGCACACTGAGGGACGGACAAAAGGAGTGAGCGAGTTAGGGATGAAGGTCACCCCGACTCCCCCACAGCTCCTCAGCATTAGAAAAGCCTAAACCAATTAGTGCTGATAAATATAGGCCTGCAATAATCTTGTAAGGATGGATGTTTGACTACAAGGAACAAGCGCTCTGATTAGCAACAGATCTTTGGCTGTGCTTCACTGCTCTGCAGGCTATTAACATGTCACACCTGTTTATCTCTATATTACCATTACCAAACAAATAACCCTCACACCCATATTCCACGTGTCCCCCTACTGACACACAGAAGATGTTTGAAAACAGCTTATAGAGCAGTCACATGTTATGGTGATGATGGCTGTGGACAGATTCCAAAGGAATCCAAATCCAACACACTACAGCAAACATGACTGGCACACTGAGCAGATTTATTCCTGAACTCTTTTATATGTGTCAGAGGCAAAAAAATAATAATCAAGATTGTTAAAAATGTATTAAAAAACAGATGTTAAAACACTTGTTCAAGGTTTTCCCTGAGATACCGATATTGTTATCAAATACTTGTGACAACAATATGTCATGGATGCAATTTTATATTTTTAAGTCATACAATAAACTTTGTCAAAAAAGACATCAGTTCACTGAAACAGTAAACTTCATTGGGAGTTTGAGCATTCTAAATGTATCTAAGCATCTTTTTTCTGCATTATGATCTATTAAAAAAAATACACTGTTCATATCGTGTATACTGGAAAACTTATAAAATAACGATGTATCCCTGATGGGCAAATATCTATTGATTAAATTGGCTGCCTGATATATCGTCAGGGCTCTGACAGAAGCATCTTTCTGTGTGATGCAATTTAATTCAACAGAAACACAGAATACATTCTCAAAAATGACCAGAAATATGAATCCACGTCTCTCTGAAACAGTGTTAACAAAAACTAGACTTCCATGAAGTTACAGTTTACTGCACTGTGGTTTTACACTGCATTAGTTTTAGCTCTGTGGGTATTTCGAGTATTTCACTTGAGTTTTTAAAGAGTTCATGAACTCAAATTACTTAAATGATCATTTTGACAGATAAAGTATAAACAAAAACCCTCTGAAGCAATCTAAGATAACATTTTTATCATGAAAATACAAAAAACTGCATAGAGATAAACACGCACACACTCTTTTGCACGCACACACACACGCACACCACATTAGGCAACACTGGCTCAATGAAACTAGAACAGTAGGATGAATTTGAGAGGGAAAGAAAAAGAGTCAGACACGATCAGGGTACTTTAAGTCCTCTAAGTGAGCAGAGACAGGAAAACCAGACGTCTAATGAGATTATGCACCAAACAACAAGTGAGCTCTAGAGCTGATGAATACAAAGTGGAAAAGTCACCGTACCTGAACTCGGAGCAGCCTACAGATCTGTCATGCCCCCCCCCCTTCAACTGGACTAAGTGAAGTTTTGTAGACTGTGAACAGAATGGAAGGATGGGCAGAGGGAGGGAACTGTTGCTCCTCTCACAAATTGTACCAGCTGAAACTCTACTCTTGTGTTAACCCCCTCCTCCTGCCGTCAGACAACGTGGAGCTGACTGGTAGGAGGACAGAGAGAAGCCTGCTGCGGCAGCAGCTAGAGAAGCATCCAGCCACAGCTTCACAGGAGCACCCTGTGGGACGGCTGGAGGACTGGCAGGACTGGCCGCCTACACTGCAAATATTAAATACTATTAACTTCCAACTGCTTTAGTGTCCACAGTGCAAACAGCAGGTCACCGGCGGTGCAGCTGTCCGCTGTGTTGACATGAAGCCCAGCTGTTACATTCCTTAGTGAAGCTGTTTAACACCTAACTATCTGCTGGCTTACTTACAACAGAGCAGTGTGTATGTTTACTGCACCAGGGACACAGCCGCTGTGTATTTCCTCTGCTGTAGTTTAATCGGGACATTAAGTGTCTTATAACAAGCTAACCTGTTCTGCTGGCATGCTGTTAGCTAGCTAGCAGGCTAACGCCGAGCAGCAGCACAGAAGGTTTTCTATTCCCGAGCAGTCTTGATCGGAGCCATGCGCGGACAGTTAGCAGCTGCAGACACTCTCACTCACCTCTCACATGCCGCTGTGAACCAGTCGGTATGACTTGCACCGTGAAAGCAAATGAAGCTCACATGAAGTCGCAGCACGGACCGGCTAGCTGGCTAGCTAGCTGCCGTTAGCTAGCGGAGCCACCGTTATGTTTGCTTCGGTGTCACATTCACAGCACATCTCTGCACTGCTCCTTAGCGGCTCCACTGCTGCCCGCTCCTCCACCTCTGCTTCCCATCATCCCTCCGGCTCCCCTCCTCTATCCAACCCCAGGAGCTGTTGCTGGCAGCAGGCTGCAGAGTCTGCTCAGATCCGACCGTCACACTGCCACCGGCTTGTCCGTCCACAGTGACATTTTTCAGCTAGCAGTCATCTCCTCTGCCCTGCTCCAGTCTCTGCGCTCCGGCTGGCAGCTGGCTCTACCACAGGCTCCCTCAGCTCAGGGATGATGACGGCATTTTTCATTTGGCCATACAAAACTACACTTCCGGATTATTGACTCGTTTAGGGTCGAGTTGACCCGAGCCGGGTCATCTGCCCAACAATTTCCCCTCTCTATCAGAATAATGACACATTCTTTTTTATCTCCCTTATCAACAATCTCGGGCACCAACATCCAAAATCTGTTTTCTGTGTGGATATAAAGGCTCATTTCACTGAAGTACTGCACGTCCATACAATTTAATGAATGGTCGAAACTGAAGCAGCAGAGGCTGCGGTGTGAGGCAAAGTAGAAAAACAATGGATCCTACACTATACTTCCCGCGATGCAACTGAAAAGCATGTTTTATTACAACTCCCTTTGTGAGAAAACTTATATGTATAACGAATACAATAATGTGAATAATCATCATCATAATAATGAGTTTATTAGTAGAGGAGACCGGGGTTGGTTGGCACACAGCTATTTCTTTAACTGCGGAATGTTCAATCTCAAAAACAATGTGCGTCGTTTTGCGACAGTTTTCAGGTTGAAGTATGCGTTTCCTCAAAACAGTGTGCAACCAGCTGTAATTGAGGTCTGTTTCTTCCCCACACTTGCTTTGGCAATAAAATAAAAATACAATTTAGATTTTATTTTTTCCATGTCTATAAAGCCCCTTTGAATTAAACTGAATACACCCAGCAGTATTTAAAGGTAGTGTGCCTGCATAACACAATCAGGGTTTCAATGCACCACTGTTTCTGTTTAGATAAACACTGTGCTATGTTTTGTCAGGGCTGAATGCAGCCCTGTATTCACATACCATATTAAGAAATCCTGAAAGTCACTTACTTTTTTTTTGTTAAGATTATTTTTTATGGACATTTTGCCTTTAGTGATAGGATTGATCAGATCGAGGGTGAAAGGGGGAGACAGAGGGGATGACATGCAGCAAAGGGCCAAGGCCAGAATCTAACACACATCTGCTGCGGCAAGGATGTAGCCTCTGTACATGGGGCGCCAGTTCTACCAACTGAGATACCAGGTGCCCCTTTTGTTTTTGTTTTTTTGGGGTTTTTTTTGAGGATAACATTTCAGTTTTATACAATCTAAATAAAAAAAGTGGTCTCCAGACAACATGTACTACAAAGACAGCATTAGGAAGACATCTGAAATGTGTTACTTCTGGTTAATAGACATAAAGACAGAGTAACTCCTGCACACTGTCCCGCTTACTGCTGACTTGAGTGAGTAACTATGTCTAGCGTCCTTCATCAGGTATAATCCACCTTTTTTACTCAATAAATATGTCAGTAGTAAGCAATGCAGTGTATAGGAGTTTCTCTCTTTGTCTTTAGATTGCTCCTTTCTCCGATGCACCTGTCACACATTCATGTGTGCAGAGATTTTCTTCAGATTTCATGGTTAATAGACATAGGAATCAGCTGTAAGTTTTGAAAGTCTGTGATGAGTGACATAATTTCATCACAAAGTTGGGTCAAATTTCAAAGCAGGGTTGGTTGGCACATGTGCAAGCTGTAAATTTACCATTTGAAACAGTTTTCTAAATCTACACATTTCTTGTAATTCATGGAACATTTCTTTCAAAGTTTCTCATTGCTTTCTTCCCATGCTTCTCAGTGAAATCAAACCAGTTTGCTCAGGGTTCAGAGGTTTAAGTACTTGCGAAAGGAGTCTGAAAGCAGCACAAAAACTGATGTTGCTCCAGGTTTCAATGGGTTTACTGTTTTAACTGTAGACTAACTGTATTTTGAGAGATTTAAACTATTTTAAAATCTTTTTAAAAAGTGGATATTGTTAGTTAATTGTTCTTTTTTTGAATTGTCTATGGCAAACGTAACTAAGTGTAGTTTGCTAAAATAGATGCATACTCTGTGTGATGTTCATGTTTTTTGGTTCTTGTTTGAATTAGATGTTCAAATTATTTCTTTTGGTTGTTTAATTTTTTCTAACAGCATTTTAGGTGTGCCAACCAACCTTGTGATGGGGCTGTGTGGCACAAATGCACAACACGTATTTGATCACAAATCACCTCATTTTAGAGAACATTTGTGTAAACTGAATCTTATTTATTTACAACAGAGACCATAACCTTTCATTTGCTGCTTTTAACATAAGCCATGCTAGAGAAATATGTGAAAGAGTGAAATGTGCAAACCATCCACTGTCTCCCCTTTATAACTGACCTCTACCCATTAGCATGAATGAATACAAGGATAACACAGCCCCTTGTTATACAGTGTTTAACATTATCTATTTGGAATACAAATTAACACTGACTGCTGGGTACTGTCATTGCACAGTGTTTAATACATAGTTGACTTGAACATTATGCGCTTACTTTTCTTAGTTGTGATTTTGTTCTGTTACATTTATTTGATGTATATTTGGCTCATAGAAACCCAAATGACAGACTATCTCTGCTTATCTGGATGACATCTCTCAGTGAGTGCATGCAAACCATCAGAAACTCAACTTTGATAAGACTGAGCTTCTCTTATTTCCAGGTAAGGCCTCTCCCATCCATGACCTCTCCATCTCCGCTGAGAACTCTGTGGAGTCCCGACTTGGACCACAAGGAACCTGCATGTGACTTTGGATGACCAGCCGTCATTCACTTCCAACATCTCTGCGACAGCACGCACCTGCAGATTCATTTGCCACAACATCAGGAGTCCACGTCAATTCTTCACCAAGGAAGCAGTGCAGTTTCTGGTCCAGGCTTTTGTCATCACCTACATTAATGCAAATCCCCGCTGTCATCATGTCACATCTTCCATTGCAAACTGAAAAATCTTCTGTCCAAACTGCACCTTCTACCACAGAAAGATAAATACAACCCCTATTCCAAAAAGGTGGGACGCTGTGTAAAACATGAATAGACCCATATTTAATTGGATACAGCAGAGGCATGGTATTTGATATTCAAACTGATAGATGTTATTGTTTTTGTAAATACACATTCATTTTGAATTTGATGGCTGCAACAACCTCCAAAAAATTTGGGACAACTTTCTATAGGTAAACAGGTTAACTGTTAACCAATGACAGCATAATGACTTGGTATGAAAGGGGCATCCTCAAATGGCTCAGTTGTTCACAAGCAAGTATGGCACAAGGTTCACCAGTTTGTGAAAAATTGTGTGGCTAAAAAGTTCAACAGTTAAAGAACAAAGTTTCTTCTTTCTTTCAACGTATAATTGCAGATAGTTTAAAATTTTCCCCATCTACAATCTCTAATATCGTCAAAAGAGAATCCAAATCTCTTCACATAAGGGGCAAAGCTGAAAATCAACATTGACTGGCTATGACCTTTGATCCCATAGGATGCCATGCATTAAAAACTAACATGAAAGTTTAAAGGATATTACTGCATGGGCTCAAGAACACTTTGGAAAACCATTGTCAGTAAACACAGTTCATCACTACATCTGCAAATGCAAATTCAAACTTTACCATGCAAAGTGAAAGCCAGATATCACTGACATCCAGAAACACTGCAGACTTTTCTGAACTCATCTGAGACGGACTGACACAAAGTGTAAAAGTGTGCTGTAGTCTGAGGAGTTCACATCCCCAACTGTTGGAAGTCATGGATGTGGCCTCTTCTGGGCTAAAGAGAAAAAGGGCCATCCAGACTGTTAGTGGCTCGGTAAAATGGGGGGGTGGGGGACTTTACATCTGTGAAGGCACCATGAATGCTGAAAGGTACACACAGGTTTTGGAGCAACATATGCTGCCATCCAGACAACATTGTTTTAGGAACGTCCATTGTTATTCCAGCAAGACAATGAGACACATTCTGCATGTGTTCCAACAGCGTGGCTTTGTAGTAAAAGCCAGAGACCAGCCAGCACTGCCTGTGCAGTCCAGACCTGTCTCCCAGTAAACATTCATTCATTCATTGTCTGTAACCACTTGTCCTCGCAAGGGTCACGGGGGGGCTGGAGCCAATCCCAGCTGTCATTGTGCATGAGGAGGAGTTACACCAGGTCGCCAGACTATCACAGGGCCAACACATATAGACAGACAACCTTTCACTCTCAAATTCACACCTAGAGGCAATTTAGAGTCACCAATTAACCTGACCTGCAGATCTTTGGAATGAGGGACAAAGCCGGCAAACCCGAAGAGAACCCACACAGTGAACATGTGGAGCATTATGAAGCACAAAAAAGAGCAACAGAAACCCCAAAATGTTGCGTAATTGAAGTTGTATATCAAACAAAAAAGGGAAAGAATTTCACTTTCAAAACTTTACTGATTAGTGTCCTCAGTTCCCAAACACTGACTGAGTGTTGTTAACAGAAAACATGATGCCACACAGTGGGAAACATGCTCCTGTTCCAACTTTTTTGAAATGTGTTGCAGGCATCAAATTCAGAATGAGAGTATATTTACAAAAAAAAAAGCTTTTCCTTTGAACATTGAATCCAATATTTTGTCTATGGTCTGTTCAATTATGACAGACAATCAGTCTTATTGTCTATAATCTTAGAGCACCAGCACTGATGGATTTGATGACATATTAGCTGCCTGTGTTGGCACAGCTATGTCCAGTCTACATCATCATCATTCAGCTTGACTTGAAATTTTCCACATAACTAGGCCTGTATTTACAGAAACTTCAACCTGCTATGTTGGACCTTGATTCTTAGAGGTATTTATATTCTGACATTCCCAACAAGGAAACACCTTTGGTGAAGTTAAGGAAAAGACACATTCATTTTAAAAACTATAATTAATATGAAAGAAAAAACATTTAGTAATCACACAAGGTGTCATGGCCTTTAAGAGCCTCAATATATCCATCATACCATCTTTGCATTATAAAACAGAACCTCTACATGGACACCTGCAGCCATCCACAACTCAATCTGCAGGTGAGTTATTAATACAGTAATGCAGTATCACTGTCTGACAGTGAAGTACTGCATCATGTAAACAACACAATGATAACATTATTATTCAAGCAGTGTAGTGATCTCCAGCTCAGAAAACACTATAAATAATTCATCAGATTAATCACTTGTGATTCCAGGAGTCCAGGAGTCCACACAATTCCTGTACTGCCTGTTGGCTGTAGTTATTCTGCTGTTTGACTCTCCTCCAGCACCTTCAGCCGCTCCTCAGTGATCTCCAATTCCTGCTGCAAGGCTGACATCTGAACACACAGGAGGAGGAGGGAACACAACCAGGGTCAAAACTCAATCACATGACATTTTTTCACATATGCTGAGCATAAACCATCTCAAACTGAACCATGTATAGTATAATGGGGTTATTATAGCAATTAATAAATAAAACACTAATTATACAATTATAAGAATGATCTTGTACAGAAAAATATATTATTAATAATTATAATTACCTATTATAAGGAATAAATCAATACATTGTAAAATTATTTTGAAAACATAAAAAATTGATGTATTTAAAAGCTGTTATGGTCAAATTTCCCAACTTGTAATTTCACAGTAAGAGACTTTCATTGGAATTCATTTTATGGGCTGGAAAAAGACATTTAAAAAATGATTTTATGAAATAAAAATGTCCAACAAAACTCAAGTATGTGATTTGTTTTCACAATAAGGTGGTTGTCACCACCTTTTTTGACATACAGTTTTTTTAAAGTGGTTAGTATTTGGCTGGACTGCAGAGGCAAAGCTAGCCCTGTAAACGCAAAAGTGAGTGAGTGAGTGAGTGAGTGAGTGAGTGGGTGAGTGGGTGAGTGAGTGAGTGAGTGGTGAGTGAGTGAGTGAGTGAATGAGAGTGAGTGAGTGAGTGAGTGAGTGAGTGAGTGAGTGAGTGAGTGAGGGGTGGGTGGGTGAGTGGGTGAGTGAGTGAGTGGGTGGGTGAGTGAGTGAGTGAATGAGTGAGTGAGTGAGTGAGATCATTGGTCAGAATGACTGATAACATTAATGTTGGTTAATAAATGGGCACTGACAGTCTTGTAATACTGTATCCCTCATATTCTGTAACCAGTGTAGCATGATAGCATGGTGGAATTAGCAAGCTAGACAGCTAACTAGCCAGACACTACATGAGTAAAATGCAGCTTAACATAAATGCTTTATCAACACAATCTGTTCAAAGCGCAGTAAAGCACACCACCATCACAAGATGAGTGATAACTTTATTTATTTATTTTTCTGTAGCCACAGTAGCATTAGCAAAATGCCACATTGGCTACAGATTGTCTAGAATGGTTAACTAACTAGCCAGCTGCAGTCAAAATGTCAGTTTTTGATAGAGGAAACAGAAAATCACCTTATCAGTTTGTTTAAGAACACCGTGTCTATATGACAAAAGCCTTACATTTCTGACACCACCGTTATGAGGAGAAGGTGGATATGAAAATAAGGATTAATAGTCAATATTATACGTAAAATGTTGGAATGGGTCCCACCATAATGACAAGATTCTCCTTTTAGTAATCTGTGAGAGTAAGATGTGAGAGGAGGGTTGGATTAAAAGGAGCAAAAAAGGAGCTGAGCAGTGGGTGCAGCTCCCTTCTGCTGTGTGACTGTGTCTCAGAATACTGTTCTTCATTTTAACATGTATTTACTTAGATGACTTTTGGGCTGGACCATAAAAATGGACTCTGTTCATTAAAGTCAAGGCAAACAATTAAGCTTGTAGCTGGGTATATACCAAGTCCTTAAATGCCCACCAGCATTCCATTATGGTCTGGCTATACACTAAGTTTTACCTAGTCTTGTTTGATACACCATGGATACCTATAATGCAGTGGTATCGACATGCATTATATTTTTAATAAAAATTTATGACAACTTCCAAATTCAAGTAGGGAAAGTAACTGTAGCTTTAAGAGAACGCAAAACTAATACCGTAAAATATTTTAATGTCACTGCATCTACGCAGAGTTGGTAAAGACAGACAGCATTTGGGCCATGTAAGCTTTTGGAGTTGTACTTTTCTTTTGTATTGTAAGTCTCTTGACTTTTCTCATTGTGGTATCTCCTGCAAGTGAATAAAACAGGAATAAGGGGCCGTTTACACGGCAACGGTTCTTGCATTAAAACGTTAAACATTTGTTGCAGTTTTGCTTTCTGTTCACACAACAGTGTTTTGGGAGCCTGAAAATGCAAACTATTGAAACCAGGTTCCAGAGCATATTTTTTTGAAAATGCCTCCCCTTCTGTTGCCGTGTAAACTGGCAATGCCCGGATCCTCAGAGAACAGTGACGGCACGGCCACGCTTCACGCATGCGCATCACATTTCAGACAAATAGCCAGTCAACATTCTCCTGGAATTTGGAAGCTTTTACAATCCAGCATCGCTTGAAGTAACAGTCCCACTTCATCATCATGCGTGCATTTGCCATCGTCTTCTTGTTTGTTTATCCTCACCGCTCTGTAGAAGAAGGCCTTCATGCACAGGCCCGCAGTGTTCCTCTATGGAGTATCATTACAAAGTTACACCAAAACCTACTGGCCTGGCATGCATACTACATCACTGTTGGTTGTTTTTGTGGATCCGTGTACACAAGGACTGTTTTCACAGTATTGTCATATGAATGTGGATTTTTTTTTTTTTTTTAAACGCAAAGACTTTTCCATTTTTGGTGGGGCTGTTCTCGCAAAAATGTGGCCTCAGAGTCTACAGTCACTCCATACACCCAGAGGGAAAAATGAATCTCTGTCACCCAGCCAGGAGGGAGTGAGATATTTTAAGAAACAATAAACCTTTTGATCCTCTTGTGGCACTAGAGGAAAAGTTAGGGGGGAACTGAAGTCACTGAGATTCACAGTGTGGGGAGCATGAACATGTCTGAACCAAGTCATGATAACCCACCTAACAGTTACTGAGATATTTCAGCCTGGACCAAAGAGGTGAAGCGACAGAACGACACTGCCATCCCTGGAGATGTGCTGCCAAGTGGGGCTAAACATTCTTGTCAGCACTACTGACATAACATCCTGCTCCGATCAGGGCAGGTGGTGACAGCTTCCACTTCTCTAAGCTCTGTCAGTCAGTGGTTTTGTTGTGTTGTAGCATTGTAAACAACAAACACAATTATTAATTTTTCACCTAATAACCAATCACGAATAAACCAAAGCAGCTGTCCTGTAACTTCCTTTCCATCGCTCACCTTAGCGTCGATCTTCTGTCTGGTCTGAGCAGGAGTCTTGGTCAGGTAGTCTGGAGACTGCACCCTGCTGAGGATTTTCTCCAGCTTTGGAACAAGCTTGTCCCTGCGCTGGGAAAGCTCCACAATCAGTTTGTCGATGTTCATTCCACTCTGAGAGAGCAAATCATACTGTATGTTAGACATCACCAACAGGCAAACCTACAGCCAACATACCAATGCACAGATGTGGCTATGGATGATAAAGCTACATTTAGTCATTCCAGCTTACATGATGATACATGCTTACATCTGAAGTTAATCCGTAATGATGCATTTGATTTTTATCTTTTTTGCTTGTATCATACATCATTTATACAAAATTTCAATTTGATCAAATAAATAACTGCAAATTTTAAGCAAATGTGCAATTTTGAATGAGAAAAAAGGAAGCTTGGTGTTTCATATAGGTTTAAAAAGTTTTTTTCCTTGTGGTGGCCCGACGTGGGCTGTTCACCTGGCCAAATCAAAGACACTTTATTGAGGATACTGTTTGACCATAAATATCAGAACATCATTGTAACATGATATAGCTATACCTTGTGAGTGAGCTTTATGACTCAGCAGCAGTCACAGCCTGTGTCTGTGTCACAAACTAAATTTCACTCTTACTTATTGGACAAGAGTGATTCACTTGTTGATGCATTGTAGCTTACCACAACAAACCACAGAGAAGCTCATTTTACAACACACACAGAAGGAGTGTGACATCATTCTCTGCTCAGAACACCATTACTCCACTACATCTTTACAGAGCACACAGTGGTTTGCTATATTATTAACCTGTTAAAATGTTTTTAAGGCTTAAAGTTACACCAGATTAAGGGCGTGGTCACTTTCTGTGGCACTTGGGTGCTGTCCCTTCACAAATCAATATTACGGCAGCAACACTGGTTAGGTGGAGTGACCCTGTAAATTCACAGAGTATAGGTTTAGTCGTCAGTATTGCTATTTCAGTGTATCTTCAGTTCATGAGAGTTAACTGTAACATTTTGGTCACCTAAAAAGTCTTGTTCAGTGTTTGGTTGGACTGAAAGAACCTCTACAAAGTTGGACGCTCTGTTTTTACAATAAGTGCATTTTACTTTAATGGTTTTAAGCCTGTTTTTTACTTGCAAAATTAAGCATTAGCATTAACACAGTTAGTCATACACTTTATGTACGATGCTAACCAAGCTAACAGCTAGCATTAGGATTAGCTCTACCCTCTTGTTCAAATATGCTCACTTTTGTCTACAAAAATCCAAGATGGCGACAGCCAAAATGCCAAACGAGATGTCATGGTGGCAACATCAATACAGTCAATGGTGAAGCTAGTCAACTCTCCAGTCTATAAATGTCAGATATTAGTGGAATATGTTCTCCATCATTTTTCAGAGTCACAAGTTCAAATTACTTGTTTTGTCAATAAGTCATTTAGTTTGATCAGTGGAAATATATGAAAAAATTAATCGATTATCACATTTTTTTCATTCACTTCTATTAGTTAGGGGAATGGAATAGCAGTCAGCCCTGTTATCCCCATTTCTGATTGCATTATTGGCTCATGAGACACGATAAAGGGCTGAAGCAGAGGGAAGCTGAAACATACCTGAACTTCAAGGTGTATCTGGCATGTCTGGTCCACCACACCGATGAGGGTTCCTTGAGGTGGAGCAGTGGAGTGGACAGATGGGAGGTCATCTGCTCCATCAGGACAGCAGATTTGGAGGCTGGAGATCCGACTTAAAGTCCAAACCGCTAATTCAAAGTGAAGGAGGACGTGGGCCTGGCTGGGTGAACACACTATCCACACTTAAACACACAAGCGACATGTTCATTAATCCATGTGTTTATTAACTTGACAATTAAGCAGCTCATCAATTTATTGTTTGGATGAAAACATGACAGGATTTATATTAAGCACTCTTTGAGCATTCATCATCAACATGTTATTTTTAAAAATGACTAACAGTTAAATTACTTACAGGCCGGTTTTTCTTTTTTCATGCCACACTGGGCTCGTAGCAAACGGGCCACCCGGATCACTTCCTGTACCAGCGAGAAGTCTCTTTCCTCTTCAGGGAAATGCCAGTGTGCCTGGCAGGATGGAGAGGTTACAAAAAACACCACACATTAGCTAAAACACATGGAAAGCTCAAAATGCAGCCAAAAATAATTGAACACATTAAGCAAAGATCCAGGAGAAAACCAGCTGAGTCATGACTTCAACTTCACCGTCTGTTTGGCCTGTAAAGTGGATCATTATCATTTCTAACAGTACAATCTAAATGTCCAGTACTAGTGTACACCTCAGCCACTTACAACATGACAGAAATAGTACTGAGCATGGCTGGATGACCTGTTAGTCTGGTACCATGTGTGTAGGCAGGGTAGTACACAGTTTCACAGAAAAAAATGAACCCACACAAAAATAAACATTGTCATTTTTTGGATAGGTGATTGTTTCCCTTTTTGCATCTGAGAGACTCTTCGAGGAACAGTGCTCCTTCTCTGCTGTTTAAATTATTTTTCTGTGCAGTTAAGCAGTCAATATTTCCTGAGGCAGAGGTCAGTCACAGTCCTCACTGAAATGAAGGGGAGTGAAATCTTGTCTGACCCACGCGGCAACTTCTGAGGCTGAAAAATGAAGCCAATTCTTAAGTACCATTTGCATTTGCAAGTGCATTTCCTCTTGTGTCAAGCTGAGACTGGCTCCAAAACACAGTCAGTCCCCATAGACCCCCATGTTAAAATGCCAACTTTATAGTAGATATAAACATGTTTACAGCCTGGTACAAAAAAAGTTTTCAATCTCTATGGCTGATTCATCAACATTCATGACATTCATGAGGGTAGATTTTGGTATGACTCAGCCATTTATACATTTTATTAAGGCCCAAAGTTACACATAATTAAGGGTATGGCTGCTTTAAATGACAGTTGGGTACATACAACTGTGCTTCACTCACCCGTTTACATTTTTATTAAAGCACATATTTATGCAATTTAAGGGCGAGGCTGCTTGAGTGGCGGGCTGCCTATGGAGCGTCACTGTGGTCTGTGAGTCAGCTCCACCCCTTGCTCCTCCACAGCTCCACCCTCTTATCCAAATATGTTCACCTCTGGCTCCAAAAAAAACAAGATGGCAATGGCCAAAATGTCAAACTCGAGGCTTGAAATGTGAGTCCGCAAACCAGTGGGTGACTTCATTTTAGCTATGTCCATTACTTATACAGTCAGTGGTCTAACCTGGCTAGTATGCAGAAAAGTGTCCATGTATTCAAGGCAATAGCTGTCAGTTGTGTCAGCGGTGCAAAAAAACCCTAACAACAACAACAAAAATGAAATAAACAAACACAAATTTTTTTGTTTTGCTTATTACGGTTAAATAATTAACTAAGCTTGTAGAGCAGTTGTATGAAATCAATATCACACAAGAGGGAGGCTGTTGTACTGTATATTATCACAGCTGTGATTATCTTTAGATGTTGAGGCTTTATCAAATGTTACCTGCTCTTGGGGAAAAAAAGTAAAAACAAATCTCAAAATGTGACCATTAGTTGCGACAAAATATCTGGGACAAACCACAACCCTCACAGGCTAGCGCAGAGACGTTAATGGATGGAGTTAGAAAGAAGTGAGCTTGATAGCTCAGTTGATAGAGTGGCAGAGGTTGTATCCTTGCCGCAGTGGCCACAGTAGCCGCAGTTTCGATTCCAGCCTCGACTCTTTGCTGCATGTTGCCTTCTCTCTCTCTCCCCCTTTCATGCTTAAACTGTCCTGTCTATTAAAGGCAATAAAAGCCCAAAAAAGTAATCTTTAAAACAAAAAGAAAAAAAGAAAGAAGTGAGCTTACCAGACACCTGTAGTCCACTCTACAACGCTGCTTGAAACAAGAGGTTGTGACTAACATAAAAAACCTACATCTCTGTCTAAACTGGTTTTATTTTAGTTGCATTATGGGTAACATAAGCAGTAGGTTTCAGCAAGGAAGAGGAATATGTTAAATAAAGAAAACAGTATCTTTGCTCCTGCTGCATGGATTTTGATCCTTTAGTTTAAACTGTCTGTCATGAGTTTGATGAGTTTGATGTTGTAGTTATATAATGCTATTCAGGCAGAGAGGTTCAAAATTGATTATCCAGAGTAACAGGGACATAGTTTCTGCTCATTCATACTAATATAGACTTGGTTTTTATGTCATTACTTTAAAGGAGAGAGAGGTAAATAAGAAATTCCTCCACGTCCATTTTTGTGGAGAGACAGCAAATGTCTAAAAACCTGAAGAAATAAAACCCAAAACATCTGCATGGCTAGATTCCACTCGAGCATAAATATCTTCCTGTAAATGTGGTGGCTACAGGGACGTCTGATGGTTCATACCAGCTGAGAGGAGCAGGGGTACGGCTGTAAACACAGCGTGGTGTGGGCAGCAGCTCCAGGTCTGAATGGCTGGAGTCTCTGCCACAGCTCCTCAGTGATGAAAGGCATGAAGGGGGACAGCAGGGCCAGACACATAGACACACAGTGATAGAGGACACTCCTGGCCACCTGCCTCGCTCTAACACTGTGCTCTGTGTCAGGCTGGACCACTGCCCCCCCATCCTGCGGGGCCAGCACAGGCTTCACACACTCCTACAGGACACACACACACACAAGTGGAAATGACAAACAAAGGTTACTTTTCCATAGTGGGGTAGCTACTATTACAGTGATGTTCAATTTATGGCCTGTGGACCAAATCTGGCCCTAGATAGGGTGCCAGGTTGCCCCCAACCATTTCCTAATTCTCAAATATAAAGTGATTCACACTGGGAATTGTTTTTGAGTACAGAGATATCAAAATCCTAGAAACATCTGAAAATCCTAGAAACATCTGAAAATCTTAGAAACACTGGAAAATCATAGAAATGTCCAAAAATCCTTTAATGGCCCAAAATTCTAAAAACATCCTGAAATCTTAGAAATGTCCTGTATTCCTAGAAAAGTCCCAAATCCTAAAAACATCCTAAAATCCTGGAAACATGCATAGGGCTGCTGCAACTGGCCCCTGGCCTCCTGTCATTTTGCAAAAGTGGCCTCCAAACAAAGCAAGGTGAGTTTCCCTGTACTGTTGGCTCAAACTCTCTGGTTTGATTCAGGTTAATCTGTTTAAGCCAATCTTTGATGTCCCGTGTCTGAGCCTCACTGTTTCCATAAATAAGTCAGGTAAAACTGTCACCCTCCATTCTTAGACTGAGCAGTAAGGAGATTACTGCTAATACAAAGGAAACCAATCATGATCTCATCTTCAATCTGCCCTTATTTTTTGGATGACATCAAAGCGTAACAATAATCAGCTGTGGATCAAATACCTGAAAGCCAAAGTAGAAGTCACCCATTAGATTATGAAGTTTATCCTCAAAACACACACCACGTTTCAAATGAGAGCGTACGTTACACTTGAAGAAAAAATAGGTGGTTTTTAACAACTTGAAGATTTAAAAAACAAAATCCAGTTTTTCCTTCCCTTCCATTTCTTCATGCATTGATCTGTCTGTTCCTCTCTTTCTCCCCTATTTTGTAGTAAGTAACTAAAATGCTTAGGGTAGAGTTAAATAAATAAAAGTAGACATTGTATTTAGGGAAATGTCGTTGAGTACAAGTCAAAGTTGAAAAGTAAAAACTCAAGTAAAGTACAGACACTTCCAAAAAACATAAGTACTGTAATGAAGTATTATTACTTTGTTACATTACACCAGACATGTCCAAAGTGTGGTCAATTTTAAATGGACTTGCCTTTGCAAATATACTATATGACCCATCACACAATATTGGGTAATCAAGCAAGATCTCTTCGCATTGTTTCCTGTCACCTCACAATGGCAGAAGTATTACAGTTAGTAAAAAGAAACTACGTAGGACCGCTACTTTTACAAGTAGTGACAAATGTAATTCATTTACGTTAAAAAATGAAACAGTTGCATTTGTCTTATTTGTTTTTGTTTGTTTGTTTTGTTATGACCCATCCGATGTGAGAAGCCGTTTTTTTTTTTCCATAATCTTACACACATTATCTAATCTGACCACTGTTCAAAAAGGTTTGGACACCCCTGCATTATACCAAAACCCATAATGCATTGTGAAGTAACGCTCCTCACCAAGTAGACATCACACAGGCTGTGTACCCAGAAGGTGTACAGGGCAAATGTGACAGTCCGCAGCTCGTAGGCTTCAAAGGCCTGCTCACACTGAACCACTGTGCTGTAGAGTCTGGAGCAGATCCACCGGTCCATGCTGCTCAGAGCCATCGTCTGGAAACAACACAAGGATTGAGATATTTTTCTGTTTTCACTCTCACTACACACATGCACACACTCTTTTTTAACTGGCTCAATCCCAATTCTCTCCCTTGGCCCTATGCCTAGTTTTGGAGTGCCCTCCACTGAGCAGTGGCCCTTTAAAACGGAGCCACAAAGGGTAGGGTTTGAAATCTTAACCTTGTAAATGGGATGCCACTCGTACGCCAGAAGAAGCCAACAATTACGTGTACAGTGGTCCCTCGCTATAACGCAGTTCACCTTTCACGGCCTCGCAGTTTTGTGGATTTTTTTTTGTGCAATTTTGCATGTTTTTTTTTTTTTTTTACAGCGCATTGTGTTCTGCGTCCTAATTGGCTAAGGGACTGTAGACCATTGTCAATCAATCTCCTCCATGCTCCTGTACAGAATGCGTTCAGCTTGCCAAATTTACAGCCTTAAAACATCTATAATAAAAAAAAAAAATTGTAAATTGTATTATTGTGTTATTGTAAAAAATAAAGCTGACTACTTCGCGGATTTCGCCTATTGCGGGTTATTTTTAGAACGTAACTCCCACGATAAACGAGGGACCACTGTATACATGAATTAGCAGTTATCTCACACTTACATTTAGACTGCTGCAGTTTGCAAAGCATTCTGGGAATTTTCATCTAGCACTCATTTGTAATCTGTACCTAAAAACACTGTTTGGAGGGCCACCCAGAGGGCTGGATGACCACTCTCCGTCACCCCCCGAAAAGAAACAGGACACCCTACCCTCAGAAGAGTTGCTACTATTTAAAACAGAATCAAATGGGGATTTTAATAAACACACAAACCCTACCCTACGTGCAGCACTCGAAACAGAGTGGTAGAGCTAAGCAGGAGAACTGGGTCTGAAACATTGTGCCAATATAGATTTGTCTATTTGGGTATTTATTTTGGTATGCTCTACACCCAACCACTTGGACCAGATTGTCTGTTTGATACACTGACTCTTCTCATTTTAATTTAAACACAATTTAACCTGTTGTCACCGTCTCTACAAACCACTCCAACCAAGTTTCTCTTACAATTTACATCCATGTCTGTGAAAACTTGGATGCTGAACATAATGACGTCACAATAAAGTTGACTTTTGGAAAAAACTAAAGCTGGACATTTAAGGTACATGTGCACATGTTAGACTGACTGAATTTGGACTAAATCGAATTTCTCAAAGTCAGATTAACACATCCAGATAATGCAACTGAACATCGATTTCCTCTGTCATGTGAGCATCTCACCCGAGAGAGGCCGTGTCGGCCTCTCTCGGGGGTTAGGGGCAGAGACTGTTTGCTATTTCTGAGGGGGAAAGGGGTGCTGCAAACAGGTCAGGTATTAAAAATATGTGAGTACTGAGGCGGGGCGTGTGTTTTAAATTTTGGCATAGGCAAGTGACATATAACTTGAAAAGGTCGTATTTTTTATCTATTTTAAAAACAAAAGTCACACTTCAGCCACCCCCCTCCTCTGATAAATAAACAACACTAGCACAGAAGCTAAGTGATGTCCTGCTGTGGAAGAAGCTGCAGCAACAACAACATAAAGGGTTAATGTTGTTGGACTGAAATGAACAGTTTTTTATGAGGGTTAGAAATACTGTCAATAGATATACAGAATATAATTTTTTTAGGCCAACTGACCTGAAACAACAAATCTGTGTATGTGTGTTTAGACCTGTCTTCTCAGACACTCTGTATCAGTTATCATCACCTCAGATCATCAGAACTTTATAGTCCTTTAAACATCAATCTGTGTTAGTCAAACAAGCCATGTGTTCGATTCCACTGTACTGCACACGAGGAATAAGACTGTTATTGACATTGCTCATATCAGTGTGTGCTTTAGCAACCTGTTCACCCAGGGCTGGCCAGAGAGCCTTCAGCATGTACTGCGTGTGCCATTTTTAGGCATTGTTGTTTTATGTTATTCAAACTGATATTTCCATTGAAGCAAGTCACCATCTGTTGTAGTCAGACTAAAGACGCTGTTGCTTTGAGGATGATGAACGGTTTGTCTTCCTGTTTTGCAGTACAAAGTGATGTGATGTGTGGTGAAGCATTCAGCACACTCAGTCAAATGATGATGGTTTTGGTTTGTGGAAATGAACACATTTTTGAAAATGTACTGTTCCACTGTATTAATGTAAAGACACACTTAACCTTTTTTACAACAACAATACAACTTTTTAGTTAAAAATAAGAATAAAGATGTCAGAGGTTTCTTTGCCATACCTCCTGCAGTGTTGCTACTGGTGTTGTGCTGTCACCCAGCGCTCCCAGTGTGAACCTGAGCGTCTGCCACATTTTATTACAGAAGTGTCTGAAGCTCAGGACCTCAGAAATGGAAAGATTGATGTCCTCTCCTGAAAAAGGGTCAGGACAAAAAGAGTTGCATGCACGTACGCATGCACGCACACACGTACATGCGTGCACACACACACATACATACATACATACATACATACATACATACATACACACACACACACACACACACACACACACACACACACACACACACACACACAGTGGAGAGGTAAGGTCAGAAAGGTTTTCTTTAGGCATTGAGCTCTTTAACAGAAATGTTTCCTGATTGTTTCTGTTGTTGGTAAATCTGCTTTGTTCTTTCAACACTAAACTGTGTTGTTAATGTACTAACTGGCTAACTAGCGTCAAGACGGTCTTCCGGTTTCCCTTTATGAGTGACTCTGTATGTTTATATGATGTTAGTTTGACTAAAACTGGACTTTTAAAAACATGTTAACATGTTAGTCCGAATGAAAACGGACTAAACTGATTTCTCCAAATCAGACTTACACACCCAGACAATGCATTTGGAAGTCGAGCTATTATGTCATGTGCACACCTCAGTCAGACTTTAACTGGACTCGGCATTCTGCATGTGCTCCTAGTTGCTGTGCCGGCCTTCCTCGGTGGTTAGAGATAGAGTCTGTTCATCACTTACGTGGGGGGAAGGGCTGGTGCAAAGCGGGTAATTTTAAAAAAAATGTAGGCACTGAGGAGTGACTTGTGTCTGGCTTAGGTGAGGGACATACACCTTCAAAAGGTAATATTTTATATTTATTTATTTGTTTTTTAAAGTAACACCCAGCCACCCCCTCCTCTGATGAATTAAGTACAGCCCCACAACACTGACACAGAAGCTAAGCGATGTCCTGCTGTGGACGGAGCTGCAACATATTTTAGCCACCCAAAACAAACAAAAACAAAAACAATTAGTGTAAGTGATGACTATATTTGAATATCGTCTCCTCTTTACCAACACAGCAGCTGATGGAGGCAGCAGCAGAGCAGCAGCTTCTCCACTCAGTGGAATAAAATGTTTCTCTCAGTGGAGTCTGGTGTTTTTGACAGAGCGGCTTCAAATCTCCATCAGTAAGAGCTGTCTGACAGCAAGGTAAAGCAGTGAAAATATTCTACATATAGCATAGGCTACATATAATATAGATTTTTTAGGTGAAAACTAATCAGTGAAGGCAGAGTTTGCTCTGCGCTGTTTGATTATAAGTATGTGATGCAGTGGTTTTCTGCCCCGAAGTTATTGTAGATAAAGTTATGATTGTGATGTGGTCTATATAAATAATATAGGTTTATAGCAAATAGCTGAAAGAGGGCATATTTCCACCTGCTGTGGAGTAGTCGGACAGACTTTATTAATAAATGGATTCTCCCCCGCTGCTTGTATACTGAGACAAGGACAGTAGTCACATTAAATGACCTATTGGAGCTGTGACTGTAGCTCCTCTAAACTGTGCATGTACACATACTGAGTACTGCAGCAGCTGCTGTCTGCTCTTATGGAGGGGCATTTCCTCTCACGCAGGTGCAAAATGTGCATGCTGGTTGGCTGTTGGTTTTGTGTGTTCATGTGCAACTATTTAGCTAGACACGGCAACGTGGGGCGACACAGCAGGGGGCTTCATCACCGCTAGTTCTTGCTAGTTAGAACCAACACGGCCCCAACGGAACCAACATGGTTTTAAGGCATGGCTGGTTTTGAATGCTCTAATACTAATGAGTCTAAAAAAAAAGGATAGAGTGATCCTAAGTACTTAAAAGTTTTTGATGCTTTGTGCAATTACATCTCTAGTTGTGTCACTGCAGTACCCCACAACTCAGCTCTCACAATCTAGTTTAGGTTGCATCTTGACTTCTTTTCCTGCAACACTGTTTCATATCTAGACATCTCTGCACAGTCACTCACTCTGACAAATGGTCTCCCTGGCCAGATAAAGTGAGGGGATATGAGAGTAGCTCACCCTGCATCTTGTGTGAGCAGAGGGCCAGTCTCAGAGCATCAGTCCCACACTGAGGGATCCCTGTGGGGAAGTCTTTTCTCTGTGGGGAAGCAGATGGAGCTGACAGATAAGAGAGGAAGCAATGAGTGTGCTCAGTCAGCCACAAACAAACAGATAGGAGAGAGGGGACCTGACCTGTGCTTCCATGGCAACCAGCTGCTCCCTGGGGTCAAGGTTTCCCTCACTCACTCTCTCTTGAAGTTTCTGGAAGGAAACAGACAACAAAATGTCTTCACAGGGAATTAGAATAGATGCCTGTCTCCATTTCCTACTTGAAGTCAACGGCTGTTCTGTCACATCACTACAAAAGAACGGTCCTCCCACAGTATTATTAATCTCACATCTAAAATATATCATGCCTTCACTTCTCATTAACCGTTATTGAATACGGACGTCAAAAATCTTTGTTTTATGCAAATCACAGGATGTTACAGAAAGAGCTTTTGGTTGCGTGGTGCTTTGTTGCAGTGGGCAGAGCTGCACTGCTGTAGTGAAATAATACCCCTTTTCCACCAAAATTAGCATGCGCAAACACAAGTAAAACCGCTAAAATAGACTACAGACTGCTTTCCCATTGCCAGTAGAGCAGAGCTCAGTACATGGCTTATTAGCTGTTAAGTCTGCAAACTGATGTTAGGGAACTTTTTGTATATTTGTTCGGTCTAAGGTGCAACAAGACATGCGTCTTTACTTGTCAGTTAAGTTCAAGTTTGTTTCTCTTGTTGTGTTGAGTCTGATAGTATTTCTGTCACAATAGTGATGTTGCAACTTTATGAAGATACAGTTTAAAATTAAATTTTTGATGTGATTATGTGCAAAGAACTTATAATAAATAATAGCTCACATATTTTTGTGGACCAAATTTCTAAACTTTTCCAAGATCTTTCAAGGACCCATTATAAAGATTTTTTCTTGCCACACTTACAGTGTGTTAATCAAATATATCTGATTCAGATTCTAATAAAACCTCATTTCAGCTGGCAAGCAGGTAGAAAGAGACGAACCCAAGGAGAAAATGGCGAAACATACGTGATGGTAAACAAAAGGCTGTCACACATTAGAGTAATGTTATGTCCACTGGTACAGGAAATTAATTTGCTGTTTTGTTACGTCACATAAAAGGTTATCCATGGAAGATTACTGCAACAATTTCATTATACAAAACAAAATTACACAACTTTTCCATAATATTCAATTATTTTGACTAATTCCATGACTTTTCCAGGCCTGGAAATGTGACTGTGAAATTCTATGAGTTTTCCAGATTTTCCATGACTGTGGAAATTATGATAAGAAATAATATACATAATTTTAAGCACTTTTCAAAAAAAGGTTAAAGTACTTGCCATTGCTGAAATTTAAAACAATGAGGGATTGAGGCAAATAAAATCAGACAATTATAAGAAGTACAAAGAAAAAAAAACCCAGCAAAAAAGATAAATACCACCAATGACACAAATAAGCAATGTTAGTAACTAACTGCCCTGAAGATTGCAAATACACTAAATCATATTCATAATTTAGAGCAATACATGGAAAGAAGAATAGAATACCATTCTATAAGCAATCCAACATGTAGTTGTGAAATTGACCCACATCTGAACGAAATTTATGATAGTTTTGTTTTTTTTTTACATTTTTATTTTGTTTGTAATTCAGTTTAGTTCAAATTAGGTTCCAGAGTCATTTCAGTTGAGTTTTTGTTTAAAAGTGTTTAGTTTTGGCTATGTTTCCATTAGTTTCAGCGTTATTTTGAGTTGTTTTTAATATAATATGGGGTTATATTTCAGGGGAAAGATTTAATAAGTTCAGAATAGGTGTTACAACACAAACACAACACTTAGTGAAGGACACAGTCGTGTAGGATGAAGTTTCATTAAACATGTGAACCAGTGCCTGCTCATTATGCTTGTTGTGTTGACACATTTGACCATATTAAAAAAGACCAAAGTTAAGGATATTTCATGTGATTTTATTTAACTTCACTTTAGTTTTGTTCGTTCACATTGTTTTTTACATTCCTTTCTGAATTTTTATTACAGATAACTTAAATGTTTTTTACACATAGTTTTAGTTTTTAATTTAGTTTATTTAGTTTTAGTTTTTTATAACTATAATCATCTTGTAGTGAACACTGAATATTGAAACTTAATTATGCTAAAATGAATTTAGCACTGAAATGTTTTACTTCAAAAACTGTCTGGTTTTGCCTTTAAAATTCCCAGGAGTGCGGGGTGGGTAGGTGAGTGTACAAATCACTGATCTGCCATGTGCTGCCTACCTCCAGAGAGACTCCATGTATGACATCTAACGGGTCGATGACATTTCCTAGAGATTTACTCATCTTCCTGCCATGTTTATCTCTCACCAGAGGGTGAAAGAGAACCTGAAAAGCATCATGGGAACAGGAAAGGGAGAGAAAGACAGGAAAGGCTGGCAATGTAACGAACCAATCGTTTATCTAAAAACTGCTTTAATTTGGATTTCTCATGATATTGGTACCTGTTTAAAGGGAAGCTGTCTTGTCAGCTCTGTGCCCAGCATCACCATCCTTGCCACCCAAAAGAAGATGAGGTCACTGCCTGTCTCCAGAATGGAATTGGGGTAGAAGCTCTGAAGGTCAGCGGTCTGTGGGACATGACGATGTGGTCATAAACACTGGGTCAGGACTGTTTATTAAGGAGGATGTTCTGCTGGAAGAAGTGAAGTACCTGCTCAGGCCAGCCAAGCATTGCGAAGGGAAACAGACCAGAAGAGAACCATGTATCCAGGACATCAGGGTCTGACACAGGGACCATGCAGGCCAAAATAAAGAAGTACACATAGATTTACATCAGTGTCAATGACAAAACTCCATGTCCATGGTAATTTAACAGCCGTGACGTAACCACGGAAACCTATCCCGGCTAACGTAACAGTGGTGACATAACTATTGTAACCTAACCAAGGTAATGTTACAATGTTGACGTACCCATTTTAACAGTCCCGTGGTAAGGTAACAGTGGTGACGTAACCATGTTAATGGTACTGTGGTAATGCAACGGTGGTGATGTAACCATGGTAATGCTACAGCGGTAATGTAACTGTGGTGACGTAACCATGGTAACATAACCGTGGTTTGATTTGATTTGATTTGATTTATTTAGCACATATTATGTCATACATTTCAACAAAAGAAAACTTGCAGGGGAAATTCAGGAAACCCTCAAGGGGCTTGACAAGTGAAGTTCCCCACAAAACTATCAATCAGTGCATACAGTCTTTTAACATTGATAACAGAAAAAAAATCAAATTGTTTAAGAATATATAGACATATAGGCTATAATAAAAAATATTAATAAAAAAGGACGGGCAGATGAAGGCAGAGATGATTATGTAAAGGGAAAGAAGAAGAGAAGATAAACTTGAAAAAAAAACACATAATTTTAAATTACTGTTGTAGAAGGATATTTTTCACAGACTAGTCAAACCAGGTGAGGAGGAAATGAATTCCATATCTTGGAACCTCATGATGTTTCAAGATACTAAACTGTGGTAATGTAACGGTGGTGATGTAACCATGGTAACCTAACTGTTGTAATGAAACGGTGGTGAAGAAAAAATGGTAACGGTACCCTGGTAATGTAACGGTGTTGACATAACCATTGTAACAGTGCAGTAGCAATGTAACAGTGTTGAACTGACCATGGTAATGTTATGATGGTAACCTAACCGTGTGAATGTAACGGTGGTGACTTAACCAAGGTCACGGTACCATGATAATTTAACGGTGTTGATGTAACCATGATAACGGTGCCTCAGCAATGTAACAATGGCAATGTAACCATGGTTACCGTACCATGGTAATGTAACGGTGGTGATGTAACCATAATAACCATACCATGGCAATGTAGCAATGGCAACATAACCATGGTATCGTAACAGTGGTGATGTCACAGTGGTGACGTAGCCACTATATAGTTACCATGTCAATGTAATGGCGAGGAAGCAGTTCGGGTTAAATTTAACTCAACCCTCGACCAAATATGGTCACCTCTGGCTCCAAAATTCCAAGGTGGCATGGTAAATAAGGTAAGACAGAGGTGAGTCACCCTGAGTCAAAGTGATGGCTTCTGGCTTGACCCCATATTTTGCAGCAGCTCTTTGTCGCGCCTCGTCTTCGCTCCTTCCCCAAATCCAGCACTCCTAACACAGACAACACACACATACAGAGAAAAACTTACAGCACGGTTTGGAACAGACTCAAATGAATATACAGTTCAGCTAACTGAGCAAATCTCTACATGTTTTTCTATTGAGGGTTGCTTCAGTGAAGTTCCTGAACAAACCCTGTCAATGAACCAAACATTTCCAAGTAGTGTTATTCTTCAAACACACACATATCCACAAACCCAACCTCCTGGTTGTCAGTAGAATTCAGAAGCTCCACTCGGTAAGCAGGGATTTGATGACCCCACCAAAGCTGCCTGGAAATACACCAATCACTGCAAGGCAAACAGAGGTACATTGTTGACAGCCCATACATTAGAGAGAGAGAGAGCTCATTCATCACCAGAGTGGTGTCATTTCACACACACATCACACCAGTAACAAAAACACACACCACCATTGTTCCTCCTCACATGACTGTTTAAATACATGTATATTGTCCCAGTGGAGGGTCAGAGCAGCCTACCTGATGTTGGACAGCCAGTTCTTCCATGTCTTGGTGTAGTAGTGAGGGATAATTTCCAGCTGTCCGTCCTCCACAGCCTGACAGAAAAAAGTGTTGAAAGACTTCAAGGATGAGATGACATCACTTTATTTCTCTGTAATTTAATTTGTATTTATATGAACCAAGATAAAAACAGTTACTTTTTATAGCCTGATTCTGAAAAGCGCATTTTGTGTGCAGAGCAGTATAAGTACGTGTAATATCAAAGTGGGCCCTAAGGGTTAAACTCCTCCATCAACTCACCTGTATGGCTTTTTTAGCCATTTTCTCACAGCTAATGAACCACTGCTTCTTTAGAAGAGGCTCAATGATGTCTCCTGAGCGGCTGGGACAAGGACCAAGGAGGGAAAAAAGACACAGGGAAGAGAGAAACCACAAACACAGAAAATTATTACAGTTCATCCCCTACTGTCTTTTTTCAGGAAGATGAAGCATATCAAAGTGAACATTTGGAATACGGGCTAAGCAGACAGACAGTTGTGGCTCTTAACTTTTGCTGTGTAAGACCCTGTAGTTTCCTTGAAAGGGATGATAGATATTGTTGTATTCACAGCTTTAGGGGGCTTTGTGTTTTACTGTCGCGTCTTTAAATTATGCTATATTCAAAGGTCTATTTTGAGAAAATTGACTAAAAATAAAGATTATTTTTTAATCCGAGATGAGATGGTAGTACTTTGCAGCCCTAAGCAGTGCCTTCAGGTATTCCTTCTATGTAAGTATGTAACCTGACAGGTGAAATCCAAGGCATTCAGGTCATAACTGAAGGCCACTGAGACAACTATTCATATTTCTGTCTTCTACTCTTAATTAGTCTGGCCCCAGTGGCTGGACAGTAAGAGCAATGTGCAGAGAGACTTTATCAGGAAAATGAACAGATGAGCACTAGCTCTCACTTCAATATTTTACAACTGAAAATGCTCTAAACACATTTTTTTAATGTAATTTCTAACCTTGTTATATTATTTTTCAATATAATTTTAGTTACTTGTGATATTTGCCATTATCAGTACTGTAGTTTACATTTATGTTCATCCATATTTTTACCAATACATTTCCAGGACTGTGAGGCAAACTTTAAAGTCCATACATTTTCTGAAACAACCATCAACACTCCTTATCGGTGCTTTATCATTACTATACAATTGCTTCTCTAAATATATATTATTTTAAAAAATAACAATTCAGAAGGATTAGAACTGAATATTTAAATATAATTTAGGGACTGTTCATTATTCATAAGACAGGAGGAGTGGTGCCAATAGGGGGAAGCATGTCAAATAATTGTTTTTAAGCACTAGGGAGGGACTTTTTATTTTGGCTTTTTTTCCTTTCAAAATTTGGGTGATTTTTTAAAATATATTTTTGGGGGATTTTATTGCCTTTAATTGATAGGACAGTGTGAACATGAAAGGGGGAGAGAGATAGAGAGGGGGAGATATGCAGCAAAGGGCCAAGGCCGGATTTGAACCCCTGGCCTGCGGGGAGGGCACAGCCTCTATACATGGGGTGCTGCTCTATCCACTGAGCCACCAGGCACCCCAAAATTTGGGTGATTTTTAAAGAAAACCTGTGTGGGTTTTGAAGGCACGCTATCTTTAAAAAAATTTGGCCCTTTTTTTTCTCAAAACTTTTGAAAACATGCCTTTCAAAACCATGAGTCCATGGGTTGGAAAAGGCATCTTTAAAAAAAAAAATCACCAAAATGATCCCATGTAGCACAGAGGCAGAGATATATGCACAAGCTGTTGGTGTGTTGTGTGTGTGTGTGTGTGTGTGTGTGTGTGTGTGTGTGTGTCTACCTGCAGATGGGTAGAGTCATAGCATGACTCTTTTTTCCTCTGAACAGCTTCTTTTCAACCAGGGCGTCTACAACGAGCTGTCTGGCATCGAAACGCTTCACTCCCTTCAAGGAGACAAAGTGCCATAAAATGATAACAGCTGGAAGCTGCCCTCTCTATCACTGACCACAGGTCCCACAGTGCTTTAAAGGTCCACATTCTGTTGACTGTAACCTGAGGCAGCTGATATCCACATATCCACATTAATCATATCTTTTCACATAACAATCCACAGTTTACAGATATTAACTGTGGTGTTCATGCACCTCTAGCCACTGTCCACAGGAGGGCGTCATGGTCCCATCTCCTCCAATCACAGTGAGGCTTGGCAGTGAGTGTTTATGTGCCAGCTGGAAGTCAGTGTGATCATGGGCCGGGGTCAGCTTCACTGCACCTACAGAACACAAACACAGTGATGTGATCAACACAAGCATCAGCTCAGTTTCTCTTATGTTCAGTTTTTAGGGAAACTTTGTCAGAGAGGAGGAGATTGTGTCGCCCCTTTCCCAGCAAATCGGCGAGTGCATGCAGGTTTCCCAAACACAGGTTGTAGCACCACCCGGTGCTACCTTTTATCAGGGTGTTCTATGGTAGAGCAAATTATTTTTTTTCCTTACATTTCAAGTAATGCCCAGATTCATGATTTAATTATAGCCACCGCTTACCGCAGATCCACCCACAACCCGTTTTGTGGTGTTTGTAACTTTTTACCTTGTGAGTTACTTTGTTACAAGGTGGATTGTTACAAGATAAACCCATTAAACAGAGGCAATATACTGCATTCCCACTTCCAGTGAACACACCACTGCAAAACACAAGTCGGCCTTTCTATAAGCTGGCGTGTGTATGTATGTGTAAGTGTGTGTGTGTGTGTGTGTGTGTGTGTTGTTTTGCTTTTGTGTCTGTGTCTGTGCAACATCAGAGAGACGCACAAGAGCAGGCTTTTCAGAATCAGGCTATAAAAAGTATTAAATGGTTAAATTTAGGTCGAATTTAATAAAATTTGTAGTCACATCATTCACGTTTTCAACTAACTGTTTTTATCTTGGTTCATATAAATAAATGAAATTACAGATAAGTAAAGTGATGTCATCTCATCCTTGAAGTCTTTCAACACTTTTTTCTGTCAGGCTGTGGAGGACGGACAGCTGGAAATTATCCCTCATTACTACACCAAGACATGGAAGAACTGACTGTCCAACAAAAAAGCCAGATGTTAGCGCATGTTAGCAGGTTTTTTGTGCAGTGGGAATGAGGCCTGTAAGAGAGGGAGAGTATGTCAGAGAAAGACTGTTGCTGTCACCTGTTCCCAGCTCCATATCCACCATTGGATCAGTGATGATGGGCAGGAGTCTGTTGATGAAGGGATGTCTGCACTGCTTCCCATGAAGAGCCTGGAACAAAGAGGACAAAGTGAAAGACATGAGCACAGCTGTCTCAACAAACACCATGGATTCAGTAATCAGTTGTTTCTACTCTTCAGATCTGCTGTGCATTTGTTCAGCATCTTGCAGGGTTTTCACATCAGTGAGCAGGACTGCTTTGTGGTAATAGTGGATTTGCTCACATCGGTGTAATAAAACAACTTAGCTTGATTTGTCAGGTGTTTAATTCACAGGGCACAGACACATATTCCTGTGTGGTTGTTTTCTCTGTGAGCTCTTCCTCAACAGATTTTCCCGAACACTTATGTTGTCATGATATACAGCACATTCATTATCATATGTTTTACATTTGGTTGTGTTGTATTATCATGCTAGAACAGGGGTCAGCAACCTTTTTGATACAAAATGCCAGTTTGAGATTTTCTTGTCAATAAGTGTGCCACATCAACCTTATGGTTAACATTAACTTTAATTATGACACCGCATCCTAATTTAAATTATCGCATCTGCAATGTTTTTTTAGTCATACAGGCAATGTGCACAGCAACATTTAAAAGAATTTTCTCCCTCAATCAGAACATTGTAATTATATATTGGAGATGTATACAAGAGATGTGTATAAGAAGCCTGCCATCAATAAGAAAACACCCTTCTGAGTTGAACTCATACATGTACCAGACTTTCACCAACCTTGTTTATCAGCAAAAAAACTCCACAATTTTTAATTGTTTTTAATGACAATATTTCATTTACTAAGAGCAGGGCCAGCAAAAGTCAAGAAAATGTGAATCAAAGGTAACAAACAGAAATATAGGCACTATTCAAGAATGCTCCTGTCATGCTTATAAAAACATCCACAGGAGATGAAAAAAGAGACTGAGAAACAACCATTATGCAAAGTCATGTGTGTTACAAATAAACAGATGCCTACCAATGTTTAGCTCTATTATCAGGGGGTCATATATTTATAGTCTATACAATCCTGTCTCTGAGCTCTGCTGGAAGCTCCCTGCACCTCATGGCTGATGCGTGTGTCTTTCCAAATCATGGCCAAACAACTGAATTTATAGCAGGTGGACTTCAATCAACCTATAACAACATCTCATAGATGATCAAGGCACCTGAGCTTAATATCAAGTGTCATAAAGGGTCTGAATACTTCTGTCAGTGTGATGTATCAGTTTATATGTTTTTTAATACATTGAAAAAAAGTCCTCTGTGCACTAGCAGAGGGGGAGCAGCTGGTGACAGTCAGTGGACATTCAGTGATAGTCCCAGACTGCCTCAGCCTTAAACATCCATCAAAAATGGCACTGGCCTGATATCGAGGATCGTCAGGGTGAACAGCTACAGCCACGTCTCCCAGCATGGTCTCAGGTCTGGTGGTGGACACTGCCACCTCTCCATCTAAAACACAGGGGAGAAGGGAAATCATCACGACGCATAACAAGCTTCAGCAAAACAATACACACAGTCTCAAACACTCACCGTGGCCTTCTATTGGGTACGCAAAGGTAAGCATTGTCCCAAACTCCACCTTGTTTTCATAACCAGGAACAGGCAGCATGGTCTGCCCAGACAGCTCCTTTGAGTCCACCTGACAGCAAACCCACATGTTCACATTACATGTGACATTCACTACACTGTACATTTTTATCATTACAGCAAAGAAAACACAAAAGAAACTGAATCATTATGAATCTGATAAAAACAAACATACAATAGGTGGACAAAGTAAGAGAAATACCAAGAGCTGTGTCAAAGAATGAATATTAGATTTGTTTAACCCTTAGGGCCTGCTTTAATATTACACACATACACACTTATCTACGGAAGCCCTGGGGCAAGAATTTTTTTGTGGGGGGGGGGCAAGAAAAAAATAAATTTCAGGAGGAAAAAAAGGATAATTTTTCTAAATGTTTCTTTTTGTAATACTCATTTTGACCACAAGAGGCTGAAGCACTCAACCAGGGGACTTTTAATTTCTCTCTGCACTCTAAACACAACATGCATGGACTCTGTTTATTGAATACTGCAATTATAATGCAATGCTTATTTAATCGGTCCTTCAATTAACAGTTGTACCACTTAGATCAATCTAAATCACCACTCAGGCCTGTCAGCTCATTTTTGATTGTTTCATATTTCACAGGGAGGTCTACATTTGACTTCTGCATCCAACAATTTCATCCTACAGGTATAAACTGACTGAGAGGGATGTTTAAATTCCGAGGGGGCGATTTGTTTTTTTATGCAGTATAAAATTAATGAATTTACCCATGCAATGACAACATACGGGTTACTGTTTTGAAATTAAAGAATACATTTATTAATCAGAGCACACAAACACAAAACAAGCTGAGTGTTAAATATGTTTTGAGTCTATGAACACTGTCAAAAGTTTTAGGCTAGACCCATCCAGTCTAGCATCAAACTTTTGACAGTTCTTCCTGCTGAAGGCTGCTGGAAACTACTACTGTTGATGTTAGATTTTGCATTACATTAATATTATTTTCTACTTTGATTGAGTCAATTGTGTAACCTCCATCAGTCCTAATCATAAATATAAAATATTCCTTGATTTTTTAGAAATTTAACCCTTTAAATGCAAAATATTTGTCATGATGCCACTATGACACACACACACACACACACAAAACTGAGTTATTTTCAATCTACTAAAGTAAATATTTTTTCAATGATGACAGTCTGGGATATGTCAGTGATTAGCAGCAACATTGATTGTTACAGTGCACCTTGTGGGAATAGCATGTATTTTCTCCATGACAAATTCCAAGTCAAAAGCCCAGAATGACACCCAGAAATAATACAATGCATGATTTTATGCTTTGATGGCTGTGGGCTCAAAAATGTAAGTTTGAATGGGTTTCAATGGAGCATTTTTGCACTTAACAGTATGAATGTAACAATTTAGTTTACACAATGTATTTAAGGCTGATTGCAGGAGCTGAAATGGAAATTCACTGATCGAACATACTGTGTATACGGAAGTAAAACAAGGAGAAGAAGTCCATAATACACATAGAGGCCACTGATGTGACCGTTTTCAGTTTAATTTTTAAGTTATTGTGCAGTGGCTCTATGGGCAGAACAAGAAGCATGTCAGCGTAGTTATGAAGTATTTTTATACAAAACTGGCACAGGCAGTGGAGAGACAAAGGGCTGTCAGTCTCTACCTATGGCAGTTCTCAATGCCCATGTGCAATGTCAAATTGATTAGGCACCCCGTCGGGGAGAAAATGTTCAGATGCAGACGGACAGATGCACTGATGGACAGAGTTTTCTTCATTTTATAGAAGGATGTCAATCTAGAGTAACTACAAAAACTCAAAAAATAAATGTCGCATTAAATTCTGATAGAGGTTGAATGGCTGTTCAGAGTGAGGTCCCATTTCAAAAAATTTGATCTGTATCTACTTTAGAACCACATATGAAAGTGGCCACGTGGTTGGGGGGGGGTGAGGAGGAGACACTGCTGCTGCCCATGGCAAGGAAGGAGCCTTAGTTATTTTAAAGTTTTACATTTCATATATGTGGTATTCATTATTTTGTCCACCTGTTGTATTGACTGTGTGTTCATGTGAAGTGGTTTCACCTCTATATCAGAGATGGCAGACTCCAGAGCACAGCTCCAGTTGACCAAAACCTCAGAGCGATAAATGAGACCAGAGTCACATAGCCTGACGAAGGCCTCAGTCACAGCCCTGCTGAAAGCCTGAAATCACATTTACAAAAAGACAGCACAGTGAAAGCAGCTCAGAGGTGCTAATAACAGCCGGTTATTAATCTTCACACATATATAAGTGTATTACAATCAAACAGGAAGACACAGTGTCTCAAACTCTGCTCTGAATGTTGACTCTTATGATTAATGTACAAAATAAAACACATCATAAAGTGTTTAAAAGTTATGTCAAACTGGAGCTGGTGATTGTTGGAACAGTGGACTTACTAACTAGATTACTAGCAAGAGTAAGAAAGACGGTTGGCTGAGCTTCATTTTGTTTCTATCGAGTTTGAATGAAGTATATTTTACGATGAGTTATTGAGGCAATTAAGCCTGGTCAGTCTTCTGTGACAGAGAGAAAGTTGAATTCAAAAGATGTATAGTTGTTTTAGCGTTGCACACACAAACCATCACATATCATAAACCCTGGTGAAATTTCAAGAAGGTATGAAGGTATGAAATATTACATACCACCCAAGCCTACTCTAAATATGTTCTACTATGTTTTATTAATCAATTATCTCAGAACATATGACCCCAGGGGGGGCTCCATGTTTAAAGCTCTATCAGAATCATTTTCAGCAATCACATTGAACTTTAACACTTTCACCACACATTTTCAAGCAGGTATAATAACTGAGTAACATATGTGAGAGGAATCTTACTGAATCCATAGTGAAACACGCTCTGCTCCAGTCCAGAGAAGCTCCAAGCCTCCTCAGCTGCTCATAGATCTCATCTCCTTTCCTGGGACACACAGGGACAAAAGCTCTCAGCTCCACACAGTGCAGACCAAACAGAGAAGGGAAAGTGATGAAGTGAATGTGAGGACTCACTTGTTCTTCCATTTCCACACCTCCCTTAGAAAATCCTGCCTGGTGAAGTCCTGTCTGCGCTTCCCTTGCTCCCTCAGCAGTCTCCTCTCCACCACCGTCTAACACACCCACGAATTACTCAATCAGCCGCAGCACTATTACTTTGCAATGACGTTTGTTAAAGGTTTCTCAAAAATCTGTTGTAGATATGAGGAGCACTGTGGATTTTGTCCAAACTCACTTCCATCAGAATTTAGAGGTTAGAGCAGGGATCTCTTCCAAACCAGTATAACCAAGAGTAACATTTACAGCCACTGACATCTCTTTCAGTTTACAGTGAGAAGTAAGAAGATGTGAGTCAATCCTGAGGTGGAAGAGAAGACGTTGTCATACCTGTGTTGCAATGCCTGCATGGTCACATCCAGGCAGCCACAGCACTCTGTAGCCCTGCATCCTCCTCCTGGTGGATTACAAATGAAGAGGTTACTGCTCCATCCACAGATTCTCAAACTATCTGATTCAGTTTTCAACTAGCAACAGCTGAAGCGTCAGACACGTCACACTGCATTTTTTGTTGGCAGTTACCGTCGAACCAGAGCATCCTCCACAGCTACAGTGAGAGCGTGGCCCAGGTGCAGAGTACCGGTCACATTTGGCGGAGGGATACACAGAGAGAAGGTCTGATCCACGCTGTGAGGTAACGTCTCCTAACACGTGACAACAGAAAGGTTCGATGTTTGAGAGCAGATGACACACAGACGAGAGCGCACATGTGAGTGGGTGCCGTTTCTACTGCACACTGTTTCTCTCTCCTTTAAGTCCAACTGAAATCTGATTAGTCATTCCCACTTACAGTCAAAAATGATTTTAAAGTGATCTTAAAAATAGCTTTTTAGTGTTACTTAATTATTGAAAGTAACAATGATAATGACTGTATAGCATTTAAAAAACGTAGTTACAAAGTGCTTTACTAAATTTTGATTCTTATTCTGATTCTATATACATTTTAGTTCTGTTAAACGATTAATTTTTCAAATGTTTAATTTTTAAATCATGATTTATCATAGAATTTTGATAGTTAATTGCAATTTCATTGCATTATTTAATAGCATGTTTACAATTACATTATTTTGTATAATAAAGCAATTTTCAATTTAAGACCTGACCCGGCTTCACTGCAGTCTGCCAAAAGAAGGCTTTTCAGACAAAGAGCTTCAGCTTCTGAAGTAGGACATGAAGGATAAGGTTCGGGAAGCTTAGAGCTAAAAAGCTCATGTTGGCTATTGTTGAAAGTGTGGCTGTTTTTGTGTTGTGTCTCATGCTGTTGGTCAAAGTCACAATCAAACAAAAAAACAGTGTGATTACTGTTTAATGCAAATACAATAAGCATCGATTCCATTTGTTCCATGCAAATATATATGCAAATATAGGTGTCTACGTGAAAAAAACAGCATTTGGACTTCAAATCCAGGATGTAGCTTCTTTTCTCTTTAAGTTTAATTAGACATGACAGATTCTGCTTCTTCAGCATAAATGCTTTGTTAAATTTTATTTAACAAAAAGATGTGCTAGAGTGAAATGAAAGGTGTTATATCTGACGGCCATTTCTTTAGTTTTTTAGGGACAGCGTCATTTCAGAAGCTGTTTTAATTTGATGTGATTTAAAACATGAAATCCTCACATGTTGCTCAGGACGAAAAAATCCCTCCTTCTCCCACCACTGATACCAGCTGGACTCCACATAATCGGGACTGTACGAGGATGGGAACGGCAAGCTGGTGTCTGCAAAGAAGAAAAAACATTTTTTAAGTCTGCTGAGAGACACAATAAGCAGACAAGCTGGTGCTGAAAACAGGAAGTCTGTCACCTTTCTTTGTACCAGGAGGTGTGTGAGCAGTGTACTCGATCCTCGGCTTCTCGCTCCATTTCACTGTTTCACCTCCAGAAGCCTGGAAACACAAATGTCAGAGTTCAAGTATGGTTGAGTCAACTGTTAGCTCTTCCATTCACTCCATATTAAAGACTATGATGTGTGCATCAGGTCAGTGTGGGCAATGCTACAAAACAATGAAACACACTATTCCATTTTTATAGGACTTTTGCATCAATGTGATGAAGTACTGATTTGCCAACCCCAATTCCAAAAAAGGTGGGACACTGTTTAAAACTTAAATAAAAACAAAATGCAATGATTTTAAAATCTTTTTTGACCTATACTTAATTGAATGGAGTCCAAAGACAAGGCATTTAATGATCAAACTGATCAACTTTATTGGTGTTTTTGTAAACCATACCAATTCTGAATTTGATGCCTGTAGCACATTTTTAAAAAGTTGGGACAGGGCATGTTTTGTCATATGGATTACTGTTATTTTATTATAAATGATCCATAAACACGATATCTATTGCATGTCTGACTGTCCTAGAAGAGGGATCCCTCCTCAGTTGATGTTCCTGAGGTTTCTACCATTTTTCCCCCCTTTAAGGCTTTTTTAGGGGGGGATTTCCTTATCTGCTGTGAGGGTCTAAGGACAGAGGGATGTTGTATGCTGTAAGGCCCTCTGAAGCAAACTGTGATAATGGGTTTTAGAAATAAAATAGAATTGAATTGAATGTTTACCAGTGTGTTACATCACCTTTTCTTTTAACAACACTTGGTGTTTGGGAAGTCAGGACACAAATTGGTGATGTTTTGAAAGTTAAAATTCTTTTCCACTCTTGCGCAGCAGTCCGGGGTCTCTGTTGCTCTATTTTGCTCTTCAAGTTGCTCCACACATGTTCAATGTGAGTCAGGTCTGGACTGCAGGAGGTCAGTCTAGTAGCTGCACTCTTTTACTACAAAGCAACGCTGTTGGAACACGTGCAGAATGTGTCTCACTGACTCACTGGAATAAGCAGGGGCGTCCCTGAAATAGATATTTTCTGAATAGCAGCATATGTTGCCCCAAAACCTGTGTGTACCTTTCATGCTGCCCTCACACATTTGCATTATTACCCCAAATTAGCCATGATGCCATGGGCACCAACATCCCCCCATACCATCACAGCTGCTGGCTTTGAACTTTGAGCTGTTAACAATCTGGATGGTTCTTTTCCTCTTTAGCCCGGAGGACACCACGGCCATGATTTCCAAAAACAATCTGAAATGTGGACTCATCAGGCCACAGCACACTTTTCCACTTTGTGTCAGTCCATCTCAGATGAGTTCAGAGAACCCTGCAGTGTTTCTGGATGTTGTTGATATCTGGCTTTCACTTTGCACGGTAGAGTCTGAATTTGAGTTTGTAGATGCAGAGATGAATTGTGTTTACTGACAATGGTTTATCCAAAGTGTTCCTGAGCCCATGTAGTAACATCCTTTATACAGTCATGTTGGTTTTTAATGCACTGCAGTCTGAGAGGTCAAAGGTCATGGGCTTTCATTATAAATGGATTCTCTGAATCTTTTGATATTATGAATTGTAGATGGTGAGATCCTAAATTCTTTGCAATTGTGTGTTGAGAAATGTTGTTCTTAAACTGTCCACACAGTTTTTCACAAATGAGCAAACCTCTTGCTGTCCTTGCTTGTGAACATCTGAGCCTTTCACAGAAGCTCCTTTTACACCCAGTCATGATACTTTAATCGGTTTCCAGTTAACCTGTTTAGCTGTTAAATGTTCTAAACAGTTGTATTTTGAGCATTTCACAACTTTGCCAGTCTTTTGTTGTCCCTGTCCTAACTTTTTTGGAGTGTGCTGCGGGCATCAGATTCAGAATGAGTGTGTATTTATGATAAAACATTAAAAGTGATCAGTTTTAACGTTAAATATCTAGTCTTCAAACTGTATTCAATTGAATATAAGTCAAAACTGATTTGCAATCATTACATCCTGTTTTATTTATATTTTGCAGTGTCCAAACTTTTTTAGAACTGGGGATGTAATCCAACATATCCATAGTGTCCACCCTTAACAACAGAACCATGGTGAGGGGCTACAAGCATGATTTCACTGTGTCTGCTGTGTTCGATGCCCCAAGCCTTGAATCTTTTTGTGGCATTAAAAGCCCTAAAGCATCATAAGGCCTAATTCAGCCATCACTATCACCCACCATCATGCACCAGTGGGTGTCTTAATGAGCCTATTATTGTGCGGTGCACCACACTGAGGCAAAGAGGAAGCCACACTAGAAAACTTACTTGGAAAAGCTTCACAAAGGTTAGATTTATGTTTAATCTGAAGCTATTGGAAGCAACCCATCAGATCTGTTCACAGTGGCATTTTGGCTGTGACCGTTTCCATAACCCTGGATCAACATCAGCTTTCTTGTGTTGCATTCAGGAACCTTTCACAGGTATTTAAACTTTTTAACTCTAAACCAAATTTGGTTTGAATCCTTTCAGAAACATTGGGGAAAAAAGGCAATGTGCAACTTGGTGAGAAATGTCCCACAAATTAAAAGAAATGAGTTGAACAGGATTTTTTTTTAAAGCCTCAGGATAATGTCCAGAAAACTATATTTATAATCATCACAATTATATACTTAAAATATGCAACAGAATTATTGCAGGTCATTTCCTTTTTTTTTACATTACTTGTTCATTTTGTTTGTTTGTTTTTTTGTGCTAATTTTCAAGTAATTTTCTTGCACTTCTAATTTTTTTCTTGTAAAAATACAATTTCTTCTTATGCTGCTCACTGCCTTCTTCAATTTTTTTCTAAATTATGCTATAGAATTATTATTATTATTTTTTATGCACTTTTTCCAGGTCATTTCTTTGTGGCTCATTTAGCGAGAGCATCTTCCTCCTAAATGTAAAACTGAGCGCTTTAGACGTTCATTTGTTCCTGCTGCCATCAGACTGCTTAACAGCAGTTACAATCACAGACTTGAGAATTATATGCATGAGTCACTTTGAGGGCCTGTACATAATTTCTCCAAATGTATTTATTTATTTATCTATCTCTTCATCTATTTGTTAATCGACTGCAGTGCTTGTTATCATTATTGTGCATTTTTCTTGTATTTTTTTTTTTTTTTTTAGCATATATGGATATTTTTAATTGTTCTCATCCGTCTTTACTGTTGGTGCTGTAAGCTGCTGCGACAACTGAATTTCTCCATTGGGGATGAATAAAGATTTATCTATGTATCTATCTTTCTATCTTGTTGTTTGTCTGTTTTTTTGTGCTAATTTTCAGGTTATTTTCTTTTAATTTTTACTAATTTCTTGCAAATTTTGGGGTCATTTCTTTGTAATTGCTCATTGCCTACTTCCCATTTTTTTAAAAGAAACCAAGCCAATTTGCTCAGTTTTCAAAAGGTTAAGGTGTTATTTAAATCAAATAAACTTTAAACTTGAACCTAACTTTACCACTCCTATGCGCTTGAAACCCACAACTGCAAACTGACATGAAGAGAACTCTGTGCTGTGAAGTCTTAAACTGCCTGTCAGCTGCCAGGACACAGAGTCACGCTTTGCCAGCATAGCTGCAACTCACATTTTCTTTTCAGGCTTCAAGTCTGTTTCTTCCCAGTTTGGGCATGAACCCACAGTGCACTCTGAGTCGTACAGAAGCACGGCACACAGCGGCACTGTGGCTGAGCAGTGTTCAGACAGTGGCAGAGGACTGAGGCTGCTGCTGACATGCTGCTCTCACTGCTACACAGCCTGAGCTTCATATACACTGTTCCTATACTTCAGATGATTCAAACTGACAAAAGTTTGTATTTCAGATTGTTCCTTGGGGGTTTTTTATTAAAGCAGTTTGACACTAGTTTCACAGAGTCCCACTCAGCCTGTGATAACACTTGTAAAATGTCTAGTGTGTCTCTGGAGAATGAATATTTGCTCTGTGTCCCATCACTTTCTATTGAACAGAGTAATTCAAACATGCTTTTCGTGTTTTAGTTTGAACTCTCTCTGTCTGCATCAGACTCGCAGGTCAGAGTTCACCTGTGACCTTTGACTTTGCCAAATGATAATGGTAAATGTGACCATACCTGGGGTGTGTTCATTCCTGACAAAACGTATCTAAATAGGAATAGCGGTGCATTAAACACCCTGTTGTGTTACGCAATTGCACTGCATTTTAATGGCATGTCTACATTGCTAAACCAGGTATGAAATCAAATAAATAATGTACACACAATAAATAAATATCTACTAGAATTTGGTTTACATACACGTCACTGCTGATTAGACAACACCTCTGACACATCCAGCAAACAGGAGAAAACACACCTCAGAGCCTGTTGCAAACCCTTTCAAGGAAACATGGCATTCATCTCTGAAACTGTAGCAAAATAGTGCACAGTTTTCAGACTGCATGTGCTCCTTGAGAAAATAACCCTGGTGATGTCATAGTGACGTCTTTATGATCTTCTTTAACTGGGTTAGGAGACAACAAATCAGAAAGTCTGCACAACAAACCAGAGGAGCAGAGTTTGTGGTGGCCCTGAGGGTCAAAATACAAACGAGCAGTGTAGTGTTTTGGGAAAATGTAAAGTTTTGGGGGAAATGTATTCTGGGAAATATTGAAGTGTTTTGGAAAATGTTTAACTGATTTTGGTAATGTCGAAGAGTTTTTGGAAATGTTAAATTGGTTTGGGAAATGTTCTGTTTTTGAAAATGTTAAAGTCTTTTAGGGAATGCTGAAGTGTTTTGGAAAATGTTTAAGTGATAAGTGAAATGTAGTAGTGTTTTTGGAATTTAAGTGTTTTGGGAAATGTCATTTTTTGGGCAATGTAATATAATTTTCTAAAACAAAAAAAAATCCTGAAATGTAGTGTTTTGGGAAACATCGTGTTTTGGAAAATGTTGTTTTGTTTTATGAAATACTTTAGTGGTTTGGGAAATGTATTTTCTCAAATGTTGCAGTATTGTTAGAGATGCAGTGTTTTGGGAAATATCGCATTTTAAATGTTTGGGGAAATGTTGTAGTGGTATGGGAAATGTAGAAGTATTTTGGAAAACTTTGCAGTGTTTTTCTGAAATGTTGTTGTGTTTTGAGCCTCAAGGCCATCGCGTAGATTGTAGAGCCTAAGTTTAAGGGTTAAATACTAAACCAACATATACATAAGGTTGATTGTGAACTCCAGGCTTTTCTACCTGATGATATAGCAGTTCAGTAATAGGTGCAGCATTAATCTCCTACTATTTTACTCTCTCTCTCTGTCATACACAGTGTTATTATTACTACAGCATTATCTCTTTATCAGCTGTTAGATAAAGATGTTATTCGTGTATTTTGATTTGGATGGAGCAGTTGACAGCAGTTGTTCTTTCGCACTCACACTGTGTTGACCTGACAGTATGGCCTCCTCCCGCTCTCTTTTACGCTTGTGTTTCTCTGCTTGGGTCCGTCTGGAGGATGACGAGGAGGATGAAGGTTTTGGTGGGTTGCTGGAACACAGTCTGGCAGCTCCTCTGCCCGCCAGCCCCACACTCAGGACACGACCTGTCCTCCACATCTGTCACACACTACACAGGAAACAAGCACACGAGCACGGTCCTGTCACGCAAAAGTTGGCTGTTGAGAAAATAAATAATACGAATGATCTGTGATGACAGACGATCAGTCTACTCACTGTGCTCAGAGACACGACCTTTAACTCAGCCACCTTGTCATGGCCGAACCGAGAAACAGACTTTATACCATGTTCCCAACAGTATTTAAACTTTAAATATCAATACAAGCTCACAATATAATTACTGTTTCATATCATTTGGTCATAATACAAATATTTATAATTTCATTTTCGGCATGTGGATGCTGTTTGTTGACGGAGTGTTAAAACTTCACGGACAACAGGAAGTGACCGAAGTCCGTCTGGTAATTTCTTCCCCAAACACTAAACCCTTCGAGAAACATGAACCCTTCACTACCCTTCCTATAATAAACCGAACAAGAAAAGAAGCATCCGGTATACATTTCGAAATAAAATGACATATGGAAATAATTTTCTCAAAAATGCTTTATCAATGTCCCAAATGTTGTTTCGCTGCATACATACTATGATGAAATTACACAGGGATTTGGCATGATTTTTTTTGTTTGTGCGACATAACGTCAGAGTTAGCTGATAAAGGTTTTGACGTGAAAATACTGAACTTCCGTTTAGCTTTGAACATCTCGTTGTTGAGCTTGACTCGCTGTTAGCCACATTTACCGGAGTGTTCATCGCCTCACAATCTGCACGTCGACAACCTTCAATTTGATCGCACTTGACGGTTTACAGAGACAGGGTCTGTCATTTGAGCTGTCGTTATCTCACAGACACTGTCTGTCACCGACTCTACACTTCGCTTCTTCTACATTTAAAAGCTAACGTTAGCTAACGGAAACGTTAGCAACGCAGGGATGGCGGAGGTTCCCGGGACATCAAGTGAGACGATAACGGAGACTGTTCAGACCAGCACACCGCCACCGCCCCAGCAGGTAAGCAGCGGCTCGTGTTTTGCAAACCGGTGGTACTAGAGAGGACAAACCCGGCCCGCTGTTTCCCGGTGGACGTTATCGAGGCCGCCGCGATGCCCGGAGGCAGCGTTCATGTTCTCAGCCTCAAACTTACAGGGCTCTCAGTCCTGCACGGGGCCTAAGTTAATGTGGTAATTAGCCCAGTGCCCTCTAAAATCACCGTTACAGTTACACAGCTAATATTACGGTCTGTAGTTATGATGTCAGATAAGTCCCGCCGGTACGCGCTGTGTGAGCCGGTTCAGGTTCGATTCTGGTCCAGGACTGCTGTGGCCCTGAGGTTTCAAACACTACAACATTTCATGAAACACTTCATCATTTCAGAAAACACCACAATATCTCCCAAAACATTACATTTCCCGAAACAAAACAACATATATTAAGACACTGCCATATTTCCCCCAAAGAAAACATTTCAGTGAACAAAATGACATCTCTCAAAACAAAAACAATTACTAAAACACTACAACTTTCACCACAGCAATACATCATTTCTTAAAACACTGCAACATATCAGAAAACAAAATAACATTTCCCCAAACTAAAATAACTGAAACTTTTTTTTCAAAACACTTCAGCATTTCTGAAAACAAAACATATGGTTGAGACTCAAACTGGAAATGTGGGTACTATTGGACAATAAATCCTTGTAGCTGGTTGGATGCACTGTCTATCAGTATTTCTATCAGTTTTGTACTGAGAACTGTTGTAGTTTTTGGGGAAATGTTATTTTCGTTTTTCTGAAATGTTTTGTTTTTGGAAATTTTATTTCATAAAATGTTGTAGTGTTTGGGAAATGTAGTGTTTTCTGAAATGTTGTAGAGCACTGGCAACATCTGTGTTATCTAATAAGATAAAGCTTTAAAAATAAAGTTTCTCACTTGAATGTTTTTACTGCAGTACAATGTATGTCGACTGAAACAGCATTTAATGTTATCATCCTAGTAGGCCACCAAAAGTTCAGTCTGTATTTGCAATATTAGTAATTTATGTAGTAAAAACAAACAAAAAACTGATGCCTAGCATCCGTGTGTCAATGTGATTTTGACACATAAAATATACTATGCAGGATCAATGTTTTCACCCACCTCTATATCTGATGTACTAGATTACCATATAAAGTCAAAGATAATGGACACTCTTACCCATGCGCTTTTATCTAGCTCTGTTTTCCCTGGTTTGGTCTTTGCCCCTCAGTTCCAGTGAAGGGACATCTTAATGTCTCATCAGATAAAATAATATTTTAGACAACAGTGTTCATCCAACTTTGGGCCAACAGTTGTATTCCACCATCTCCAGTTTAAACATGAAAGCGCCCCCATTCCCAGAAAGAACCAGTCTTCCCATTTTAATATTGAAGTTTATTGTTCTGCACAGATCCCTGACCTCAGCCCGGCTGTATTCATCACACAACATCTGCGATGGAGCTTGGAATCACATCACATGTGGCTGGAATGCTGAGGTGTTCCTAAATTTTGTCAGAGGGCTTTACAGCATATGACAATCCTCTGCCCTTAGACTCTCACATAACCTAAGGAATAACTCCAAAAAAAGAACCCCTGTAACGGGAAAAAAAGGAAGAAACCTCAGGAAGAGTGGCAGAGGATGATGAGGGATCCCTCTTCCAGGACGGACAGACGAGCAATAGATGTCGTAAATAATAAATGAGATACAATTGTGGCAATAAGGAAAGAGAAAGAGAGAGGGGAGGAGAGGGGGAGAGAGGCACAGCAATAATAGAAACAGACGCATGTCATATTACAATAACTAAAGGTGTGATATTATTAAATGCACTCTATGATGATATTGAGGGTGATGATAAGAGTCTCATTCATATATTGATAGGGAGGTGTCCAAAGGCAAGATCACAGCATCGGCGCAACCAGGACCAACTCCATGATCAGGGCGAGCGGGGGGTACAGTATCAGTACAGCCACAGCACGAGCACAACCAAAGGCATGGTCACAGTGCCAGCACAGATATCACTACGATCAGGCACAGCCAGGGTTGCTGCCAGGATCCAGGAAAACTAGGAAACAAGGGAGCAGGAATGCTCCGGAGAGACAATGGGATTAACGTAGTGCAATTCAACAGACCCAAGGTGGTGAGCAGTAAAAAGGATAAGCACTCAGTGAAGATCCTAGAGTCACTGATCAGCAATTACGACTTAAATATGAATGCCAGAGAGCAGTAATAGAAAAGAAAGAAAGACAGAGGAAGCAGAGCCAGAGTGGCAGGTCTGAGTGGACTCAGACAGTAGGTCCCCAAATTGTGTGCTTAAAGAGAACACAACAGTGGTCCTGGGTGCTCCCTGTCAACGATTTCCTACTGCTGATATTTCTTACTGCTGACATTGCTTCCAAATAGTTTTGCATTTGCCCAGGACCTGTGTTCATGGACTGCACACCAGAGAATGTATTGTGTATAGTACTTGACTTACAGGCCCTGTGATAACACAGTTACACACTACACCCAGTTTACATTTGATGGTCAGTATCTCACAGCAGACATGTCACATGTTACAGGAGGGACGAAGCCTGACAATCAAGCTGAGGAAGAGGAAGACTGAGAAGAAGGTGGAGTGGTCCAGTGACACTGTCGACAACGAGCACCTAGGAAGAAGGTCTTCAAAATGTGAGTAGGGATGTAACTAATGATTATTTTAATAATTAGTCGATGAATCAAAAAAAGTTGTTTTTGCATAACTTCAAACAAAACACTACTTAAAATTGACAATATAAATGAAAAAAGTGCACAAACAGGTGCTTTTTTATGTTTGTCCCTTTGAAAATGATATTAAATTATAAATAACAATAAAAACTGAAACACAAACTGAATGTAAACAGGCTTTGATCCATCAAATAGCCAACAACAGGCCATGCTGGACTACAGGCTAGTTCTGACAGCTTAATAGAACATCACAAAGAGGCAGGGTTAGTGAAGGGTCAACTGATATGAGAACTATAAATTTCAAATAAATTTGAATTTGACCTTATTCTCCCTCCACACACAGGTATGGTTAACATAACAATCTGCCTGTTCATGGTCCTGCTGCAGCACAACATTTATCAAGTGGAACAGCAGCTGGAAAGCTATTTTTACCACACACTCCCTTTAGTTCCTATTTCTGAGCAGAAGTGTTTGAACAAGGTGCCATGATGTATTTTTCATTCTTAATGTGAGACCTCGGAGCTTCCACTGAGTCAGTGAAGGCATCACCGGGCTCAGTCCTAACCGTGTATGTTGTGTTACAGGCTGCTGTATTTATGAGAAGCCCCGACAGTTTGGAGAGTCGTCCTCTGAAAGCGAGGGAGAGGATGATGATGAAGGGTGTGGCAGTGCTCACTGTATCCTGGGTCACGGCAGGAGAGGTCACGGACAGAGGGGGGGCGGGGGGCCCACAGTGCCCCCAAACTCTGGAGGCTCACACAGCCATTAAAGAGCACTGCAGGCTGAGTGTGGGCTCTGAGGGGGTTCTCACCACGACAATGACACATTACAAAACTGCACTCTTCTTTAGTTTAGCTCCATCACTGAGGTCCAGGTAGGCCGGCCTGATGCTGCACTCTAGTCACAAGTCAGAAAGTCCAGCAGCTGGAGAGGATTACAGCCTCTGTACGCAGAGCAACATGGATTATTGAATTAGCCTAATTGAAAATGCTGCTCTCCTTTCAGCAGCTGAAAGCATGCTCACCACGCACATAACTTGGAGTGATGAGTTCACATATTCCATTTCTTTACAAGAACTCATGCTAAAAAGCATTACAGATCCCACATGGTAATCAGGACATCACCACTGGGCATTTTCCAAAGCGTGGAGTAGAACAATAACATTTGAAAAGCTTTCCTGTTTTTCAGGCAGCCTTTGGTTTCTATTTACTTAGCCATGCTGTGATGATAAACCTTGAGGTTTGTGATTCATCACAGTGAACATCATGTTTGCTGTTATTTCTCTTTTAGAGTTGCCATTCAGAAATGCAATTAAAGTTGCATTTGACGATTCGTTTTTACTCAATTTGCTAAATATTTTATAAATTTAGTCGTCATTTTAGATGAAGATAGAGAACAGTGTCCATCACACCATCCAGGAGCCAGAGTGACAAACAACATTTGATCATCAGTCTAAAACCCTGAAGTATGAAAGTCTTCAGTTTATCTGACACAGAAAAACATCAGATCTTCACTTGGCAGAGGCAGGAGCCAGAATGTTTGGCATTCTAGCTTTACAGTGACTCACATGATTACCAGTCCTCACTTATCAACTGAGTTGCAGATGAATTTTCTGACAATCTACTAAATGACACATTAACAAATTTATTTAGCGTGGTTATTATTACTATTTTTTTTCATTAATCTATAATCTGTTTGTCTTCAGAATGTCCAAAAATAGGTTGTTGAGAGCAATAAAGTGACATCTTACAATGCCTTGTTTTATCCCCAAACCCAGAGATATTAAATATGTCATGAATAAGACATTTTCAATCAATCAGTTTGTTTTTCTACACAGGCTGCACTCCATCTGATGCTAACCAAACTTACAACAATTTGAAAAGAAAACAAAAAAAACAAAAACAGGATGGAATAGTGGATTACACAACCAAGCCAGTGTGGAGCCTTTACAAGCATGATTTTTACACTGCCAGGAAGAGGGGGCAAAAACAAGCAGGAACACCTCTAAAAGAGTGCAGTGTGCTTTGGACAGCTGTGGGCAGCAGTCATGGACACAATGTCTGATGTAAGAAATGAGCTAAAACACCTTGTGATGTGTAGCTGTGCAGTGATGTCACTGTGTCCAATAACAACATGCATTATTGAACGAGCATAAAATTCTCCTCTCAGCCGCTAAATCATAATACAGTCAGAGCTAACTCAGTTAGCATGGAATGGAAGCGACCGCAGATGTTTAACCCTTTAAAACACAGACTGACTCACAGTGCAGACAGTAGAATCAGACTACCTGTGTTTTTGCATGTTTTAGCCTTTCTTCTTCACTTCACCACAAATTCCATATGTGTGCATGACATAACTGGACTATTTGACAGTGTAGAGGAGCTTCAGGCCTCTAAAGGTTAGATTTCCATACTGTGCTAAACTGAGGGGAAACCAATGGCTGCCTGTTATAAAACCTGTTTGATGTGCTTTGGAAAACGCTCCTCAGCAGTAAAAGTGTTTGTGACGACTCCATCACGGGATCACTGCAGAGTTCCTGATGTTTGCCCAGACTTCCCTGCTTGTTTTCCCAACAGGAAATGCAGTGTGTTGCCCTCTCCCAGCAGCGTGCTTGACTCTGTGACTGTGAGCTGTCTCTGGAGTGCAGCATGCAGTGTGTTAGCAGTGTGAGGAGATGGACATAGAGAAGCCATCAGTGCTGTCTGGCTGTGTATTTTCCTTTTGACAAAGTGGCAGAGTTAATTGTAAATAATACAGCACATTGTTTTTTGTTTTTTTTTTAATTAATTTATTTGCTGGTCTTAATTCTAAAGTTGCTAATACTTGACATGCAGTGGAGCACGGTCTGTGTAGTGACATTGCAGTTACAAGCCAGTATGTGAGAAGAAGAAAGAGAATAAAAAGAAAGTGGAGTGGACACCAACAGAGCTCTCACTGTTTGTTGAGTTGAGTATTTGCTGTTTCTGATTTGTAGACCAGCTTTAAAGTTCATGCCAACTTTTGTGACAGTTGCTGACAGAACACATTGACACCATAACGCATCATCAGTATCATGTGTCAGAGCTGTGTAATCAGTATGAGAGGAGACAGCCGCAGGCCCCGTTCTTCATATGACCATCACTTCATTAATCAGCAATTTAACACGAGCCAGGGTTTTTCACTGCTTTAAGCCTGTTTTAAAGGCCACCTGAAACTGTTGTCATAGTAACAGTTGTAATATTTTATCTATCAAAACAAGTTATAAAGTGCTTTAACCCTTTGAAACCTTAGCAAATTGACTTGATTTCTTTTTTAAAAACACATAAAGAAGGCAACGTAACAAAAACCGATCCAAAAATTAGCAAGAAATTTTTCAAAAGTTCCAAAAAAATTTTACCTAAAATTCACCAAAAAAATAAAAGTAACAGGACAAAAAAAACAGGAAATAACTTGAAAAAAAGTGATTATATATATATATATATATATATAATATATATATATATATATATATATATATATAGATAGATAGATAGATAGATAGATAGATAGATAGATAGATAGATAGATAGATAGACAATAGATTCAGAAAGAAAAGAAAATTGTGATGTCGTCCTTTCCTTACAGCCTATAACAGAAATACTCATACACTGAAAACATGAAAATTAATAAACATCCTTTTGCATATTTGACCATTTAAACTTAAACATTAAAGAGTAAAATTCCTGTGAGTAATTTAAATAATCAGTTCAGTGATATCATGAAATAAAGTCAGTCAGTGTAACAAATCTGCGCTCTGACTGCTGACCAAGTTGACTGGATGAAAATAAACAATCATTTTAACATGGAGCTAACTCAGATGATCTGCTTTATGTGTCTAACAAAGTTAATAATGATCTCAGTGTTTATGATTCGACATGAGTGGATGTTTGTGTTCTTCCAGCTACATCTAAATGTCATGTGGAGCTGATGTGTGGCTGACAGATTTCACTGTTAGATGGATCATGAGTCTTTTCAAGGTTAGCCCCCAAAATCAACTCCTTTTCTGATGCAAGTGACTGCTGGTTTTGGGCAAGCCCGTAATCATCCAAATGATAGTCTGAAAGTTTCTTGTTTTGTCAGTACTACTTGCAGTGAAAAGAGTGACAGACAGTGCTCAGTTGGTACACTTCCAATGAACTGATTGAATAGGTGGCTTGTGTCGTCCTAATACTCCTTTTCCACCAAATGAGCTCTGCTTCTTGAACTGGTTCTGTTCAGGATTCTTGGAACCTTGTTGCTATTTAATGAACCAGCCTGATCACCACTTGTTTTGAGTGGAACCACTGCAATCAAGGAATCATCATCAACAGAAGGCGTCACACAATGCATAGTGGAAGTAAACTATAGAAGCAGAATTGCAGATTACATTGTTTGCCGTAAACATTTGTTCTGTTACTACAAAGATTTGTTTTTACCCCAAAAACAAGCATGAACCAACTACATTTATTTATGAGACCACTGATCCTGATGATTTCTAACTTGACCTCTGCATTGTTGCCTCTCTTTCCAACCTGTAGAAAATGACAAGGCACTGATGCCATCATGATTTGTATTTCAGATCAAGAAAAAGCTGAAAACCAACTTTTCTGAACCTTTTTTGTGGTCAAAATGCTCTGAAAAGTTCATAATTAGGTGCAGGAACCAGAATGGAACTGGTTCCGTGTTGGTGGAAAAGGGGTATCTTTAGTCAAAGAACAGCAGCTCATCTGGACATGCAAACAATAGATGCAGTGCAGTCCATGACTGGACATAAATGAAGAGAGGCTTCCAGTAGAAACACTGAAACCAAGCTTCTTTTAAGTACAATACTTTTGTCCTTACTTTACAATACTTCTTTTTTTAAGGACATTACTACTACCCCCATGATTAGAACCAAATTATATTGTTCTCTCCAGGAGAACATTACTTGACATTATTAGTGAAAGACTGATCTGTGAAATTAACCATTACCAAATTTTGTTGTAACTGACAAAGAAATAAATGATTAAAATTACTGAAATGTCAACATCTGTTGGTGTAATAATCAGTTTTATTCAAGTGTTAAACACAACAGATATCCTCAGGAAACATTTTTAAATACAACAGTATGACATCATAACATTCAAACTAACTGCTTCAAATTTGGTTTTGAAGTTTATGGCGGTAAAATAATGGAATCGAAAAAAATATTAAACTTAAGACACTAAACTATAAATGTGCATGTTAGGGATGCATAATATTGGATTTTTTGCTGATATATAACAACTCATTTGGCTGATGACTAATACGAATATCAAAATATCCACTTTTTCTTCACTTAATTTTAGTGATCATCAAGTCTCTTCTGTATTGGAAATAATATCATATTCTGTGTACTCTTGTCATGACAGCCCACCAGCAGATGGAGACATAAAATATAATCCCTATCAGTGTATGTAATATTCATTCATTGTGCAAAATAAGAAAAATACTTTAACTTAGGGTTGTTTTGTACATGTTCACTTGATCAATAAATTAAAAAAAAAATTAATGGTGATATCAACAAGTCAGCATGTTGGCCATTTCTGATAAAGCAATATCGGCCGATACTGATGACATGCCGATATTATCATGCATCCCTGGTTGGAAGAACTGAATGAACTAGACTACTTTATCTGGCTAATATGGTGCAAGCCTGGATTAGTTGAGCTACATATGAAGAACGTGGCCTGATTCATGAAGCAAGAGACTTGTAGTTTGGTGTGAATCAGTCAGCTGGGCTCACAGTCAGAACAGAGCTGTAACTGTCAGTTTGCAGTAAAGACTGAGTACAGAGCACTCTGTATTTACTGAATTATCTGACAGGATTACATCTAATGACAGCTCACCAAAAGAAGAGTGTTGCTAATTTTTATTAGTTTTGTGTAGTTGTGTAGTTTTATCCGTTGTGTCCACCGGACTATCCTACAAGTCATGACTTCTTGGCATCTCAAGACTTGTCTTTCAGACTTAGTGCTTAGACAGGATGGTAACGAGTGATGTCACAGTGGAGGACAGTGAGGTGTTCGCACCAGTGTGGACAAACTAGAAAATTGAATTTCTCTTAATGCACTTATTCACTTAACTCTTTGGAGGAAGCACCCAAAGGTTCCCATTGTATTCAGCTGCATGTTGGTCACAAAATCAAATCTACAGTTTGGCTCTCTGAAGTCTATTCAAAGGCAGTGGCTATTTAGCTTTTCTGCTGTGCTCTGCAGGATGACTGACTCATGTTTTATTGCTGTGAGGAAACTGGGTGAAGACGCAGCGTCCTATGACCGGACGTCCTCTTCTGACCAGGCAGCACAGGTGGAACTGGAGGACAGGACAAGAAAGGACAGGACAGGACAGGACAGGTGAAGGTGCATGACTGCTGGCCCAGGCTTTGTCCTCATGTCTTAGCTATGACCAAAACTCCAACAAAACAGGCTCTATCATCATCACCATCACCACCATCATCATCCTCTACAGTTTCAGATCATGTTTGATATGTGACAGCAGTGTGAATGACACTGCTCTTTTCTGCCACCACTTTCTCTACTATCTCTACACTTTGACATTGTTACATATGTACATTGTTCTTGTATTGGTAATGCACCTTTCTGTATATACTATTAAGCATAATGAGAGCAGATTTAATGTGAATTAAAGTTTTAAACAGTGATTAAAGTGGCCTCCAGGTGTGTATTCTGTATTACTATACATATGTGTGTGTGTGTATGTGTGTGTGTGTGTGTGTATACATATATATATATATATATATATATATATATATATACACATATATATATGGTCCTTAAGGATATCACAGTTAAAGAAAATATCTTGTATTTCATGGGTAAAATGGGTTAGAAGTGACAGTAGAGCATAAATACTTTTTTTTTAAAGATATGGTGATGTCCCTCGTCAGCCTGATCGAGGCTGGATTACTGGTCTGTTACAACCATTATTATCACTTTTGCTATTAGGAGATTAGGAGATTTCTATGTTCAGATTCTTCATCCGTTAGATTGGACAGGTAAAATAACATAATTATATGAGCTGATGAAAACATGTTCTGCTAATATTTGTGTGTGTTTAGAGTAGAAATACACAATTGCAATATTGTTTTTATGTTTAAAACATAGTGGGGTTCTAAATGGGTAAAAAACATACAGTTGGTACAATAAACTACAACAGACAAAGCTCATACGTTCCAAAGTGTTGTTATATATAGTAAACTGTCTACAATGACCGTCTGTTCTATGTGCAGTGGTCCAGAGAGGCAAACTCAAAAACGTGTGCAGTGATCACAAACTGTTGCATGCAAAGAGTTATTTAAGGAAGGCAACTGAAATTATGTTTACCCTCTCTGCAACTTGTTTCAGTCTCTGCACCTGGACTGAGTGACAGCCATAGGAGGTGCGGCTAAGCTTACTGTTGGAGATTATGAGTAGTGAGTGGAGATACAGAGGAGTTTTGCCTGTGAATTGCAAGAAATTGTTAGTTTTAGAAAATTATTTTTAAAAAGCTAGAAAAAAATGACTGGGGAGAAGGATAAAAAGCTATGGAAAAAAATATGTGTATAATAATCATAATTACATATTTAAAATTAGAATGATTGCTACTTTTTAATCCTTTAAAACCTGAGCAAATTGGCGTGTTTACCTTTTCAAAAACATGAGAAAAAGGCGATGAGCAACTGACAAGAAATGACCCAAAACTGAGCATGAAGTCATTACGAAGTTCCAAGAAAATCTGAAAATGGGCAAAAATTAAAGAAAGATGGAGAAAATGGGAATTACCTGACAGAAGTACATAACGTAACATAATTTAAACATATACAAACTGTAATTATGATATTTATAATTATAGTTTTCTGGCCATTTTTACCTACCCATTATAAAAAATAAATCTAAATATGCTTATTTCTTGCAATTTGCAAAACATTTCTTGTGAAGTTGCTCATTGCCTTTTCCCCATGTTATCAAAGGCATCAAACCAATTGCATCAGATTTTAGATGTTGAAATAATTTTGTAAGACGGCCTACATGCAGTACAAAAATGGGATGTTGATTCAGGCTTCAAAGGCTTAAGCAAGTCTTGTTTGGCATTATCTTTACATTCCTTTTCCTTTTTTTTTTTAACTATTAGGTCATTTTCCTTTAATTTTTACAAATTATTTGCTAATTTTTGGGTAATTTCTTCTTTCATTGCTCATTGTCTTTATCCCATGTGTTTGAAAATAATCAGTCTCCTCAGGTTTCAGAGGCTTCCAGCAGACATGATGTCCATCATGTTAGTTTATTTAACTCAAGTGTCTGCAAGTAGTTTCTTCAGCACACTGTAAAGAATGGAAACAACTGGCTGACAGAGGGTGGGACACACATCCACAGTTTATTTCTCCTTGAAAACACTTTCTGCAATGTGCAAACCAACAGTGTGTTCCTTTAAACTGCTGTACTGTCAGGCCTCCTCTTTGGCTGGGAACATTTTGTGTTCTGCCTCTGTACTCTGTGCTGGTTCTAGTAGTGAAAAGGTAATCCCAGCATAATTAACATGCTATACATGCATTTCCTTAATTTCCTGTAGAAAATCAAGAACAAACAGACAATCTAATAAAAGAGCATATTTATTTAGCCAGTGGAAACACTTCACCTCAGTGTAGTGTTGGGTTCAAAGTGGCTATAAATCAGATGTACAGTAATAGTTCACAGCAGATACTTCCTTCCTTTTATTCTTCCAAATTAAATTTACACCACAGCTAGCAGTGAGGACCTTCCCCCTTATTTAAGGAAGCAGGGCAGATTTTTTTCAGCTACAGTGATCCAGCACTTGTTCTGTGTGTTGGTTGCACATATAAAAATAGCTTTTCTTACAAGGGATTCTCAGCGTTAATATCACTGCAATAAAAGCTCCTGATAAGCAAACTAGAGATTGAATCAAATTGTTAATAGATATCTGGTGCAATACAAAAAGCCTAAGACAGTTCTACACACTTGCATGGAAGTCTATAGCTGCTAATATTAAATTAAACCTTGTAATCAAATGAAATTTTCATTTTCCATTTGTGTGCACATGTGATACGATTGAAAAATCCAGGTTTTTTTTAAATACATCAGTGATGAAAGAATCAAAATAAAAATGCAGTGCCAATCATTTTCAGTACTCTTCTAACCATAACATTGCCATAATAAATAAAATAAGAAATGGACCTTCTTTGTCATATTTGCAAATTTAACTTGAAAATTAAACGACACCACAGACTTTTTAACCTATTTAAGCTTGTTACTTATTAAATTAAATGCTGTCATACTTGCTGGACAAATCTCTTTCACAAAATCTGTCAACTACTTTTATATTGATGACAAAAAAAAAAACATTACAATTCATTTTCATTAGTAGCAATATCAATCAAAACATAATTCCAATTATTGAAGGGCTGCAACTAACAAATCAATTAATCCACATTTTCTCAATCGTTGTCACAAATACTGAAAAACTACAGTAGTTCTGCTTTTATATCTATATATATATATATATATATATATATATATATGTATATATGTATATATGTGTATATATATATATATATATATATATATATATATATATATATATATATATATATATATATATATATATATATATATATATATATATATATACACACACACAAACACACAAATGGATAGTTACATATTAGTAAGTTTACATCATTTCATTTGAATATTGTCAGCCACAGGCCTCCACATGTGTCAGGCTGTGATACATGTAAGAAAAGTCTATGCACTTTAATCTCCACATGCTAAAAGAGAATGTCTTATGCAAGTCAAAAGTGGTTAAATACAACAGGAGTGTTAAGCGCAAAAACATGCTATTGTGCACTAAAACCAAATTGTGTTTGGTCTTCTCATTTTTGTACCTTAAAATTTAAAAGCATGGTGATTAAGTAAAAATCCATGAAAACACAAAGTTTTGAGAAAAAGACTGAAACAAGGAATATCATGGCACAGAATATAACATAAGGCAAAAACCCAGAGTGTACAGAGAACACATTCAAATGTGCTGCTGGTATCATGTGTCATTACTTGAAATCTCTACAGATTCCTCCTTCTACGGGCAACAATGCTAGTGGCATGTTGTTGAGGAGTCTCAATGTAACATACTCCATGTGCGCTAAGGTTTTCAAGAAACGCCTCCTCCACAGGTCAGACAGGGCTGTCATCCTCCTTTTTCAGCTCAATATGTGAACACAGAAACAATGCAGAACAGAATCACCAGCGGAAATGATGAATGTTATATTTATTTAGAAGTGAGTGCCAGAAGCAGTCATCCCAGCTGAGTGCTGAATCCATTTCCTCATAGCTATCAGAGGTTTACTCCAAGAAAAATAGCAACCATTTAACCAACTAGTGCATTCAATTCATCTTGGGTCTCAAAACACACAATCTATATCTGCATTACATTTGAGGGCATTGCTGAGTTAAAGAGATGGGATGGCTTTAAAGTGGTATTTTGTAGTCTGTGTGCTTGTTGACAGCTCTCTAAAGCAGTAAATTGGTCAGCAGTGTTGGTTACTACTTGCCCATCTCTTAAAGGCTTCCCACCATCGACCGAATTTGGATATTGGCTCCAGTAAAGTCAGCAAAGTCAGCCCTCTGTTTAACACAATGACCTGCACTCTGCCCTGGACATGGAAAGGAAGTTACAGGTGTAATGTAGGATACAAGTCATATAAAGCTGCATGATGATGTAAACAGAATAATATGGCAGTCTGTAGTCCTGGAGTGTAATACAGTGCAACACTAGGTGACAACACAGTGTTAAGATAACTGCTCTCCATTTCCACATACAGTGTAGAGTTTGTAAAGGTCACCTGTGAACATGTGTAGGTTAAAGTTGAACAGCAGATGAGTTTATTCAAGGGAGTTTATTGCTGCCTGCTTGAGACGGCTCCAAACAGGAAATGCCTGCTTAAATGTGTCTGCTTTGCAAGCTTCAGCTGAATGATATTAAGGACGGAAGGAATGTTTGCTGGGGAGACGTGTTGCGACTGTGCCTTAAAGACAAAGATGGTGGACAGAGACAAACCCAGAGCAGAGCAGACAGTCATTGCAGTGTATGCTTCAGAGTGCACTCTAATTAGACTAAAGAACTGAGGTAACAGTGTGTAAGACTGGGGGGGGGGGGGGGTCTCACGGTGAGGACTGCAGACTGCAACCAGCTGAATCTTCTCCCGATTAAGTTCCCTCAGTGTTCCTTGTTCAGGAGGTTTTTACCAGGAGCCCAATTACACACAGAGGTCTCCTCCTCTCCATAAAAAGCAGACCTGGGGCCAGATGTACAAACAATGTGTCCACAAAAAAAACAGGCACACGCCTATTCCAAAACATAAACTGGTATTTGTAAAGGAAGAAAGCACACACAGTTGTAGCTGAGAGCTGCAGGTAATATCATAAGGAGATTAAAAATAAGAAACTTAAAACTATGTTTTAAGGTTTGCCATCTTAACTATTTTTTTTTGGGGGGGGGGGGTCAGTTTACACAGCATTCTGTAAAATGACAAAGGCACATTTAAAAAGGGTTATATTAAATGAGTTAGAGTGATACATTTCTGCATTATTTTTTATTTCCACTCTTTTCCCTGTTAGTGATCGTTTAATTTGACCATGTGGAACATTTTCGAGAGTCAGTTTGAACCTGAGCACTCTGAATGAATCACTGATTGTAATAATGTAATGATGTAATAATAATACTGACTGAGATTTCACTGCAACAATGATTTGCAGAAAAAAAGTGATGAATTAGTGATACAGACACTACAAATATCCACTGCTGTGTGTAATGACAGCTGCTCTGGCCCTGGTGGAAAGCTTCACTGATGACTTTACAGTCAGTGAAACTCTTCTTTCCTTACTGTATTTCTCACAAACAGGTGGAATGATGGTGGGAGGCATGACTGTCAATATGCAGACACATGTGGAAGGTGTTTCTACGTTCATTAATGGTTAACTGTGGGTGTGGGAATGACGCTTGTGCTCGTGTGCCCAGCACAATGATTGGAGTTTTATAAAACACAATCAGGCGTACACACGGTTCTATAAATCTGTGTATGCATACTTCTGCCTCTGTGCACACACACAGTTTTAGTCGTAAATCTACACAGTTTTATACAAATGGCCCCTGGTGTGTAAAATTGTACAAAACTAAGTGACACCTAGTGTTGAGATAACTGCTCTCCATTTCCACATACAGTGCAGTGTTTCTAAAGGTCAACTGTGTAAGTTTGTAGGTTAAAGTTGAACAACAGATGATGGGCCTATTCAAGAGAAGTTATTGTAGCCCGCTAGAGACGGCACCAAGCAGCAAATGCATAGCTTAAAACTGCACTCCAATTAGACTCAATATAGACTAAAGAATTTAATGACTTTTAATGTTTACCCCAAATAGAGTAAACACAGATTGTGGATAGACCAAACATCAGGAGCTGTTTCCCTGACTGCTGTGGAATTACAGTCAGTTACAATTTTATTCTTTTAAACGGCATTTCGGGCCCCTTTGACCCAATTTTCAGGAGCACTAAAGCACTGTAGCACCAAATGTTCTTCTCTGCCTTTTACTCACTGGAGCCCATCCTCAAACTCCTCTGTGTGGAAGAATAACTTCTTTCAGTCCCCTACAGTATTTACTCGTAAGCACACAGAGTTTTGTTTGTTTTTGTTAATGCAGTGGTTTGTAGTGGATTGCATTTGTTTATTTGTTAATTCAGGCTGTGCATTTTGGTTGTTTTTGGTTTAAATGTATTTATTTTCTCTTGCAAACAATGCACCAAAGGCAATCACCCGGTCCCAAACCGTGTGACTGTCTCATGGTGAATCATGAGAAAAGTAGTCCCTCAGGACAACAAATCAAATGTGACCACAGTATCCCTAAATACTGTTTCTTTCTTACTGACTTAAAGGCATTTCTTGAACATTCATGGCCCGTTATTACTGACCATATAACTGGTAGTATATTTTACTGATACTAAACTTTGTACTGCTATCAGTGTTAACATTCTGATGACAACATTAAGATCACGTGAGGACAGATGTCTCTAAAATGCAGATCAATAGAATTGAACATAAAGTGACATGAGTAAAACTTAGTTTGTAATGAATGTGCAATACAATTCTTAAGTGACACTGCAGAACACAGTGGTGTAGTGAACAGTCCCTGTGCAGTCCTGCAGGAGGAGGTCTGATACAGCTGGACTCATTTTGCTGGACTCCTGAATCCACAGCAGCTTCTTCCTGTCTGTGGAAAACACACAGCTCTCTTCAAAAACAGCCCATCAGGAGAACACAGTACAGTGACGTGTGGTGGGTGTGTGATGCTGTTGGTGGTCTTCGGTTGGTGCAGTGCCACTGAAGTTGCACTCCCTGCAATATGATGATAAAAAAGGTCAAATATTTACTCGTCAATACTTCACTAACCTCTAGGAGACTGTAACGATTGTTTTAGAGAATATCAACCGTTGTCTTAATTTGGCAGATTTGGCAATCATTTCTGTCTGTAATAACATCACTGTACTCTGTACACTGTACTGTGAAAAACACAATGACAACGCTACAACATACTCCAAGTCTGAAACACGAGCTATCAAGATGATCTACCGGGTTGGAAACAAACTGAACTGGAAGAGAATGTGTAATCTCTACCTGCTGTTCGCACAGCTTTCTGTTAAATGAATATCAGTAACATTTCAGGTGGGCCAACTCAGTATGTTTACATGCAGTTCAGTGGAGCTACGGTCACAGCTCCATTAGGTTATTTAACGTGACTCCTGTCCTTGTCTCAGTATACAAGCAGTGAGGGAAAATCCATTTATTGATGAAGTCTGTCCGACTCTTCCACAGCAGGTGGAGATATGCCCCCTACAACAAGTTGCTATAAACCTATTTTATTTATACAGTCTATGATATAGACCACATCAAACAGCACTGAGTAAACTCTGCCTTCATTGATTAGTTTGAAGCCACCTGAAAAAAGAAATCAATATCAGTTTAAGTGTACACTATCTGTAGAATATTTTCACTGCTTTACCTTGCTGTCAGACAGCTCTTACTGATGGGGATTTGAAGCCGTTCTATCAAAAACACCAGACTCCACTGAGAGAAACGTTTTACTCCACTGAACAGAGGAGCTGCTGCTCTGCTGCTGCCTCCATCAGCTGCTGTGTTGGTAACGAGGAGACAATATTCAAGTACAGTGTACACTTAAGCTGATATTGATTTTTTTTTTTTAGGTGGCTAAAATATGTTTTGATGCTGCTCCGTCCACAGCAGGACTTCACTTAGCTTCTGTGCCGGTGTTGTGGGACTGTACTTTAGCAGAGGAAGGGGTGGCTGGGTTGTGCCTTTTTTTTATCTGAGACAAATATAAATAATTTTTAAGTTTTGCAGCAGCACTTCCCCCCTCACAAGTGACAAACAGTCCCTATCCCTCACCGCCGAGGGAGGCTGGCACAGCAACTAGGAGCACACACAGATCACCTAGTCTAGTTAATATCAGACTGAGGTGTGCACATGACGGAATAGCTCGACTCCAATCGCATTATCTGGGTGTGTTAGTCTGATTTGAGAAATTCAATTCAGTATAATTCCAGTCAGACTAACATGTTTACATGTATTTTAAAAGTCCAGTTTTAATCAGATTGACACAATAAGTCCACTTTTCCTAACATCATGTAATTGTTCTGAGTGAGATGATCTCAATAAACATTTGGTTTATTAAGATCATTTCTTTTGACTGCTTGTGTTTCTTGAGCTGTAAGATTTTGTTGTATTAAGGGACAGTGTTTGTCCACCTCAGCGATTCATTTTGAGTAAAATTGTATCAAAATTGACAGAAATGAAAACTATGAAAACACAACCCTATAATAAATGTGAACCAGAAATATACTTAACATTAAAAATGGGAGCCAATTGTTGGCTCACATCTAGTGCTGGTAACAACTGGAGAAGGAGATAAGCCACCATGGCACAGCTTTGTTTACTTCAAGTGAGTTTTGGTTTTGGTTTTGATGTGCAAATCTTCAGAAAACCAATCAACGTCAGTAAAAATGGGTCCACAGTAAGTTACTATAGTGTTTATTTCAATAAAATGTAATCTCTGATGTCAGGCTAATGGTTGCTTCAACATAATAAACACTAATGGCACATCTCTCTGTGAACAGATACAGTAATTGTGAGGACTGAAGCAGTGGAAGACCAGAGGCCTCAGGCAAATAAACTCAATTATCTGCGTGTCCCTGTGAAAGGCTCTTCTCTCTGCCAGTGGTTTCACAGCACTCACAATCTCACACTTCTTTTTTTATGGTAACTGGATCAAAACAGATGCATGACAGCCTTACTCTCTGTGAGTGTGTGTGTGAGTGAGAGTGAGAGAGAGAGAGAGAGAGAGAGAGCGAGAGCGAGAGAGCGAGAGCGACTCAGAATAAATGACTTGCCCTTTCACATTCTTAAGAGCGTGAACAGAACTCACTGAGCTGTGGTCAATATGAGCGTTGGACTATAAAACACAACTAACCACCCAGTTCTTATGCACACCTGCCCTCATTTTACGTTTCTAAAAGCAGTGTCAAAGAAGTATTCAGATCCTTCACCGAAATAAAAGAAACAAAACCAAAATATAAAACAGTCTGAAGTCTTGCATTCAGTCTTACAAAAAAAAATACAGTTTCAACAAGCAGAGCTGCTTGTTCTGCTTACAAAAATGACCCTGGATGACCATATTTTTTTAACTGAATCTAAATGCAAATTAACCGGTAAGTGTTGGTAAACAGTGTATCCACCAATAGTAATAATTATAATAATAAAATAAATATTTTATCTAAAATCACACACTAAGCCAGCTTTGTTGTTACTTTGTTTTGATCTTGAAACTCTAGCTGTCACATAAATGCAGTGGAATAAATAGCACAATATCTTTAATGTAGCGAGCTAGGACAGATGTAAGAAGTATTGCAAAATGAGAGACACCCAACTAGGGCTGAACCTAATGATTATTTTTTTTATCGATTCATCTATCGATTATTTTATAATGTGATCTAACTATTACTTTTTTTGAATTACTCAGTAAATATAACAACGAATTTACTAAAAATAACATTTTAAAACTTGTCATCCACTGCAGGGCATTATACCCCAACAAAAATAGCCCTGGCTTAACTGGTAATCTGTGTTTTACAGTCTGATATAAAGTCTCTCCAAAATAAAATTAATGCAAGAGCTTGTTCCACTCAAGTAAAAGGAATGTAAAACAATCTACATTTAGCAATCCAACAGCAAAATAAATAAAACAACGTAAAATTCAAGTCACATTTGGGAGGAGTAACAAAAGTTAGTCTTACAGTAACAAACCTCAAATCTAGCAGTCCAACAAAGCATCTTACAGTTAAATTAGTGCTATTTGAATAACACTTTAACTTTTCTCTAACAGAAATAATTATAACTAGTACATTCTTTCTGCATCAAATTAGTCCAGCCTTAACTGGGCCTTAAGGCACACCGCTGCCTGCTGATATGAGTGCTGTAGTTTCATATTTATAAGCACATATTCCACTCATTTATGAAGTTATACAAGCTTCTGCACAGCTTACAACCCCGTCCTGTAAATGTTTTAAAATAAAACACATTGTTTCAGCAACTGGTGGCATTCTGTCCACAGAGACACAGTCAGATAGCAAGGAAGTTGAGGATAAACAAACATCTTCGCTTGCTTTTCACTAATTTCTTGCTCATTTTTGGCTTCTTTCTTCTCAATTTGCTTATTTTTCATCCCATGTTTTTGAAAGAAATTAAGACAATCTATTCAAGTTTCAAGGGTTAAGCAGTTTTTCATAGTGATGTAATGCTTTTGTGCTTTTGTTTAGTGAGTATTTATATTTCTGTTTAACTAATGCAGTCATTAAAAAACCCACTAATGGTAAGTGTCAGAGAGATCAGGTGGTAAAATGTAACCTGAACCGCACATCAGATGAATAAAGGCGCTTACCTTAAATTTAACTTGTCTTCACTTTGTCCTTAACAGACATAAGCTTTTCTTTATGTTCCCTGCTGTCTTTCATTTCTTCCGTCTCCTTGCCCTCCTCCCCCTTTTCCTCTTTTTCTTCCTCTATGCCGAGGATCACACTCTGTCGAACACTGACAGAGATCACCAGCGCCTGGATGATGCCATAGATCAACGCAAACTGAGGGAGATACTCCTGGATCAACCAGAGTAATCCTGCCATTCCAACTGTGGAGACAAAAAACATGGCCATACCATGGAACCACAGCCTCAGTGCTCCCTGGACCCCCAGCACCTCCAGGATCAGCTTGGCAGGGGGGGACACAGTCCACAGGAAGCCAACAACAAACAGATCAAACAGGTGGCGGAGGAAGTTGAAACAGATCTCGTAGTGCTCTGGGAGAATTTCCACCTTCCAGCTTTGCGCGAAGAGTCGAAAAGGAGAAGTCAGCTGAGAGGAAGGAGGTGTAGGAGATGGTGGAGGTGTTCCATAGTCAGAAAAGTCCCCATCAATATCACAGTCTCGCGCACCTCCACTTCGACCATCACGTTCCTTTTGTCTCAGTCCATTGGGTTCAGTTTGTCTTGGCCATGAAAAGTAGGAAGTTGGCAGATATTTATTCCACCATCTTGGAACTTGATCTGAACCTGCATCTGTCTCCTGTTTCCCTGCACCGAGATCTTCAATTTCCATTGGTTGAAGCTTCTCCTGTGCTTCCCAGAACTCCTCTACGGGACTGCTTTGGTCTTTCTGATTTCTCCATCCTCCCCAGATCCAAGAAGTCCACCCCCTGAGGCCCTGTCCGCCAGAGCCATTCTTCTGGCCCTTGGCTGTCACTGTTGTGGTATTCTCTGACACAACACTGCTGTTCCTTAAGCCCACTACCCACCCCCATGCTCTGCTCACCATAGCGGTCATTCTCTCTAAAGGAGCTTGTTGCAGTTTGATTAAAATCAGCAGACACTTTTCAGCTCCTGACGTTGGCCAGGCAACTCTGTGAGTTTACCGGAAAGGCGTGCATGTACTACCAGTTCAGTGGTGAAGTTGTAATACTTGTTCACAGGCCTAGACAAAATGACGTCCTGAGGCCACAGACACACCTGTGGGTGTGAGGAAGCAGTTCAACTGAAACAAGGACTGAGCCCTCCTTACATAACTGACAATGCTCTTGATGCAATGACAGCGTTTACTCATCAGGCCTCTGGTCTACATGTCTTTGGTTTCATCTGGCAACCTTTGGAGCTGCCAGGGTTGCTCTCAATAACTCAACATTTCTTCCAGATATGCCCAGTCAGCAGGTTAGCACTGGCTAGTTGCAGGTGAATGGGTTAACCTCACCGAGGTTGAGTTTAAACGTCACCCAGCTAATGTTAAGGCAATTGCTTGGAAAACTTGCTCAACTTTTCAGAGTCTTCCGTACCCTATTAATCCACTCTTCATACCTGCGCAAAAAAGAAAAGACGTTTACAGTTGATCTGAGTATAAAATCTCCCTTTCAATTCCATGTCAACATCAGTGCGAGTTAGCTTGTGATAGGTCTTCATGGCTGTCTTAGCTAACCTGGAGGTTTACTCAACAGTAAAATTGGTTAGCAACTAACGTTTACCAACACATTTCGGGACACATTTGTCAGGTTTGGGTGTCTGTTCAGAACGGTAGCTCATATGATGATAGATAAACGCTCACCTTCAGCGACGTTAGCTTGAGTTTCTGTGGCAGACCGCAGCTAGCCCTTCGTGTTAGCATCAGATTAAGTCGACACACAGACCAAGTTCCTCAATTTGTGGACACTGTGCTGTCAACACGCCGACGTGTTTCTCCTTATTATATAAAGTCAGTTTCAAGACAGGGCTAACTGACGACAGGTTGGTCTCCTTTAATGGCACTACTAACCAGCAGAGACCGAGGGGAAGGTCCGCCTGCCTGGTCGACCGAAACGTTCAGCTCTGTCCCGAGCTAGTTACGAGAACAAAGAAGACGAACTACCGGTTCGGTTCCAGCCTTCAAAATAAAACCATGAGCCAACATCTCCGGTTCATACTGATGCTCACCGTCCTCTCCACACAAACGTGTTATACAAAAAGATCCTTATTCCAACCGCAGAAATGTGACCAACGTCTTCATTACTTGGATTCCCCATTGGCGGACAAAGTAAGCGTTCTCTATATTTATGCCATGGGTTCATTCCCAGGGCGTGGTCTCACATCCCATCTGGCGCACACACTGAGCTTTCAGAAACATGCTGGTGGTTACAGTGCAGCTGGCCACGTGGAGAGAGGACTTCTTTTATAGTTCGAACCATCCAGCAACTCTTCTTATGCAACTGTCAGTGATGGAAGAAGTATTCAGATCAACTACTTAAGCAAGAGTACGAATACTACACTGTAAAATAGCCTGTTACAAATTATAGTCCTGCATTGAAAATCTTACTTTAATAAAAGTGAGCACATATATTTAGGATAAAGTACTAAAGTACTAAAAGTACCTAATGCAGAAAATCTTGAAATACCAAACAAAACAAAAACAAAAACGGACAAACTAAACACCCCAAAAACTTTAAACTGTTAAAAAAAATCAAGTCATTGTTCAACTAATCATTGCAGCTGTACTTGTATAACTGTTTGGTAACTTAATTTATAACACAAAAAACACTCATTGCAAACTCATTATGCATAACAAGCCCTTTTGAGTTATTCTATGTACACCACACAGTTTTAGTACAAATTCAAGGAACTTGACTATTTTCATGTTACGCATCTATATACTTCTATGCCACTATCTTGGGGAAATACTGCAGCTGGTTACTGCACTCCATGTCTCATAGCTTGACACTTTTTCGATGACAGCATTTCCTCCCCCTCCTGTCCAGTGAAAATCATGTATCTCCAGTTGTGTTGTTGATTTATGTTTGTGATGAACTCAAGGATAAAATGGTCCTTTATGTGTTGAGAAAATTCTCCTCCATCTTAAGCAAAATAAACTCTTTAAAAACTATTTTTGATCAGCTGGAAAAGTCATTGCTGCAAAGCTGAAAACAGGGCTGTTTTTGACTTTTTGGAGATCTGTGGTTCTCACAGGACAGCCACACTGCAAGTATATGATCGTATAAAATATTGATGCATTGCTGTAGATTCAACTACCCAATAGTATATAAAGAGCGGCACAATGCAATACACACATAAATGCAGCTCTAATATTAATACAGAGGCATCAGATAGAAAAGGAAGACACTTACAGCATGGGACAGATTACTGCATGATTTCTTTTAGATTTGAAACTTGAATTACATTTTGATCATAAATATTTATACTGAAGGTTTTGAATGCAGCTTTTACTTCTCACTGGGTATTCTCACTGTGGGGTTTTACTTCCCTTTTACTTATATGCAAGTTGCGTCATGCAATAGGATGAGGTTGTGGTGACTGACTGCATAACATCTTATTTCATCGACAGAAATTCTTTATGATCATATTTTATATGAAACAACCTGCAATGCAACTACAGCTGCCAGCTACAGTTAAGAGACAGACACTTTCAATGGTCATCCAAATGTTCTGTTAAGTGTTGTGTTTAACCCTTTTGAAACCCAGAGCATCATCACTTTTCTTGTGCTGCTTTCAGAGGCCTTTCACAGAAAAAAGGCAAAGTGCAATTTGGTAAGAAATGTTTCACAAGTTGCAAGAAATTACTAAGAATTTAAAAAGCTCAGTGAAAGTGTCAGGGGAAAAATAAAGATAGGGAAAAGAACAAAAATGTATAATTGTCTTAATTACATATTTAAAATCATTTTACAGAATTATAACTTTTTAAGCACCTTTTCAAGGATTTGTTTGCCTTGTTTTGCTGTTCTAAAATTTTGTTTTTTGGTGCTAATTCCCAGTAAAATTTCTTGTAGCTTTTACCATTTTTTTTTTTTTTTTTGCTAATTTTGGGTAATTTCTTTTTTAGCTCACAGCCTTCTTTGAATGTATTTGAAAGGAAACATTTTCTCAGGTTTCAAAGAGTGAAGCACTGAAAACAGAATAAAGCTCATTTTGGGTATTTAAAAAAAACAAACATCTTGATGTAGTAGCTTTAGAGCACACCTTATTCTTCCAACTATCTCACTGCACAAACAAATTTCCACATTTTACATATTAAAAAAACCAAACATTTATTTCAGTCTATTTAACATGCAGTATTATATAGATATATCTTATCCATACACAATGCTATTTTTTTTTTTTTTTGAAGATTTTCTCTTTAAGTGTGATATATATCCCTTCTTTTCTGCTCCTTTCCCCAACATGGGATCAGTAAACTAAACCTGTACTTGAAAACATCACAAGTTTGAGAGTTCTGTCTCTGGCTTTGAGAGACAGCAGCTCTCGTTCTAATATTAAGTGAACTTTCCTAGACTATGGAAATAACATCAACTCTTCATCTAGGTGATATTCCCCTTTAGCACAGAGTAAACACAAATACTCAACTACTCTAGATGTATGGTATTTGAGTCATTTTATTCATTTCCACCTCATGCAGGGCACATTCATGTCCCAAAACAGCATTTTAATAAGCTTGCTATTACTGTTGGAAAAAGAAAAGCCTGAAGTCCTTGTGCCTTCAACCATTTATTTGAAATGTCTTTAAATATATCCGCAGGTCAAGGGTTAAAGCCATGAACAGCTGAGGGGAAACGGCTTTGAACAAACACAGCAGGAAACTACTTGTTCAGAGGCACAGGATTTATATTTAGAACAATGGGAATGCATCAGTTAATGCTTCCTTTCCTGGAGACTTGATATTGAGCATCTTTAAGGCTTTTTGTAGTCTTGACTCACGAGCTGCAGCACCTGTGAAGGGACATTAAATCTTCAGGTTACTCTGTGTCACTCCCCCTAAAGTCTAACAGTCAGTAAGGAGACTATACCATCCCATCAATACCAACCTGGTCCATCCACTGTGTCCAGACATCATCCAGCTCAGGCTGCTACAGTCACACCTGACAGAAATATCAGTGATCACCACTCTCATTCCACAAATTATTCCAAAGAAGCCTTGAACAATCTGAGCGTCTCAGTGCGCTGCGAGTAAACTTCAGTTAACATCAGTCGAACCGAATAACTGCATCATCATTGACCAAACTCAGACACTAAAGTTACAGGGTAAAAGCTCTTCTGAGCCCTATTTGGATGATCCTGACTTTAAGTGGTTGCTACTTACAGCTGTGGAGCAGTCAGGTCGTCTCCTTTCTGTCAGTGTGTGGACAAGCTGCAAGACAAGTTGACGTCATCAGAACCATCACATGACAATCAGGGGCAAGTTCAGGGTCCACACATGTTAGCATGTTTTAGCCCATTTACTGCACTCACACTTCAAGCTCTGTTATCAAGTTTTACCAGCCCTTTTTTAAGAGAACACCTCTGAAAACTCTCAGTAAGCCCCTGGATGACTGGGACAGTTTTAAAATGAGATTTCCATGTTCGTTAACCATTCACCTCCACTGTACTAAGGTGGTGGCAGAAATCAGATGCACCCCTACAAAAAACAGTAAAGAAGATCGGACTTATTATACAAGAGTAAGTTGTTGTAGTGTGGGTAAGTTTCCAGTGAAACATCTGCCATTACTGTTTAAATCACAGACGGAATGCAGTACAAACTATATCCATCTTCCTTTATATTGTATTAATGTGTCATGATAATGCTGCCTTAATAAAAAGACATACAGATTAACCAGCTAAAGCAAGCTTCGGGTGTCTGCCAATTGTTTATAGTTTATGTGGAATAAAAAATAAAATATTGGCTGTTGGAAAAGCAATAAAACACTTAAAAACAGTTCCAGCAGTAATCTTAGCGATCAACAGTAAATAGGTTAAAATATACCAGTGGTGTTGTGGTCAGTGCACTGTGAAGACAACTTCATGCTTTTGTCAGAGACTCTAGTCTATGAAATCATCATTCCACATCAGAGAGGAGTTCAGAGCAGAAGCTTTTGGGTCCCAGACTTACCCAGAGAGCAGTCTCCATAAAGTCCAGCTGCTTCAAACACCTGCTGAAGACACAGAACAAAGTGTTAGGAGCAGTGCCACTGTTTGCAGATCGTATTGATAGTCAGTGGTATGCATGCTCAGTGCACTGTGAAAGAGCTTCATGGTGTAATCAGAGACTCTAGTCTTGTGGATCATCAAAGTAGCATATCATGGTTTCCATAGCACTCACTGAATCCCGTCCTGACTCACCATTAAGCTCATGGCTGCAGACTGGACTCTCCTTCAGGGGAGGACTACCAGGAGGCCAGGGGGAGGACATGATCCTCTTTCAGCCAGATCCATCTTTATTCAGTGTGGTCCTGAAACAGCAGAGAGGGTCTTTTTCAGAACGGTCAAGTGTTTTTATGCTCTTAGGGCTAGTAGGCAGCATATTCAGTGTCTTCTTCATTACCAGTCTCAAATTATACCTAAAGCAGTCTAACAAAAAAAGCTGTAGTTCTCAGCAATTCATCTGTTTTTTAGCCTAGCTAGTATGTAGTCTGGCGATCGATCTAGAACGTTTTAAAGCCAATTGATAAGCAGAAAAACTAGTGCTTTATCAGTTACAGAATGGGATGTTGTCTTTGCTAAAGCCCTGCAGAGGGTACTATAACACCAGCGTCTTCACATGCCACCAGATCAGTACAAGGAGTTCTGTACAACGACACGTTTTCACCTGATTTAGAGTGAAATATGTTTAAAAGCTTATGTAATGTCATTTTATTGGATTTCTATCAGTTTTGACAGCCTGTTACACATGCAGTTTCTATGCATTATTTTAGAGAATAAGAACCATTTTCTTATTCTTGGTTCTCCGGGAGTGTCTCGGGAACTCGCTCTTCGGCTCAGCAAAGTCAACGAGGAGACTCATTTTACGACCTGTTGAGAGAACAGAGCTCGCATGTCAAAGTCAGGTCCTTCAGCCTCCATTACAGTGGAGTCCTCTCTCCGTGCCACGTGCTCGGCACCAGAGAAACACTGCAGAGGCTGCTGAGTGTCCCGTTTCCGCCCACTGACTACTTGTGTAAAGACAGTACTTCAGAAAGAGACTCAGTGTGCGTCCCATTTACCGTCCTGTGTTTCTTTTGACGAACTGAAATTCGTGAAAAATCCTGACGACTGAATGTTTACACTATTCCTCCCAGAGGTGCGCCAAAAAGAGACCGAAGAAATGTCCGGCCATGCTTTATATACGCGGGTCCTTCATAGAACCGCGTGCTTATGGTGTCCTGAATAATGCCTGTATGGGACGTATGTTACGCACAACAAACAAAAGTCCTAGCCATTATTTTATTTTATTTTACTTGTTTATTTATTAATTATTATTATTATTTATTTATGTATTGTCTTTTATACACATATTATTTCATACATTTATGCTTCAGTACGACACTCTGCAACTGGATAGTGGACTTCCTCACACGCAGGCAGAGTTAGGATTGGCAGTCTCACCTCCTCTACATTAGTGCTCAACACTGGAGCCCCCCAGGGCTGTGTGCTCAGCCACCTCTCCGATGAGAGTTCATACTGGGAGGAAATCAACGATCTTGCAGAGTGGTGCACAGAAAACAACCTACTGCTCAACATCAGTAAAACCAAGGAGCTGATTGTTGATTTTAGAGAGAAGGAGGCAAAGACACACTCCTGTCTACATCAGTGGAGCTGAGGTGGAGCAGGTAAACATCTATAGGTTCCGTGGAATTACTGAGAACCTATCTTCACACATCACCACCCAGGTTAAAGAAGCACAGAAAAGGCTCTACTTTCTACAGAAACACAGGAAGGCTAAATTCCAGAGCAAGATCCTGGTTAACTTCTACAGAGGAACAATAGAAAACATACTGACTGGAAACATCTCAAACTGACATGGCTCATGCATGGCCCAGGACAGGAAGGCTCTACAGCGGGTGATAAAAACTGCCCAGAACATCACTGGTTACCATCTACAGAGCATCAGTGACCTCGGTGAAGTGAGGTGTCTGCACAGAGCCCAAAGGATACTGAAAGACAGCAGCCACCACAGTCTGTTCACCCTGCTGCCATCTGGAAAAATATTCAGAAGTATCTGCTGCAGAACCACCAGACTACAGAGCAGCTTCAATCAATATAAATAACGCCATTCACACTGGGAATTGTTCTTGTATGTTTAGTATACAGAAGGTTCCAGAGTGCATAAAACATAAAAAAGTGCAGTGGAGGGTCCTCTGCTAAGCCCCCAATGTTCTAAAATCATAGAACCCCCCCCCCAAAAAAAAATCTAAAATTCTAGAAATGTCTTAAAATCTTAGAAATGTCCTAAAATCTGAAAAATGTCCCAAAATCTGAGAAATGTCCTACAATTATTGAAATGTCCTTTGATCTGAGAAACATCCTAAATGTCCTAAAATCAGAGAAATGTCCTAAAATCCTAGAAACGTGTATTGGACTTGTGTGACTGGCCCCTGGCCTCCTGTTATTTTGCAAAAGTGGCCCTCAGGCAAAGCAAGTTGAGTATTCCTGCCACATTGTACATTTAGAAATATGTAGGTAGAACAGCAGTTGTTTGTGTATTTTATCATAGACTATAGGGACACAACCTCAACTCTGAATCACAGACTGTACATAGATAGTTACATAATCTTTTTATAGGCCACAGTCTATGCTGTGAATCAGGGAAAAGTTATTAATTCAAGTCAAGTCAAGTCAAGTCAGTTTTATTTATAGAGCCCATTATCACAAAACATGGTTTGCCTCAGAGGGCTTTACAGTGTACGACATCTCTCTGCCCTTAGACCCTCACGTCACCCAAGGAAAAACTCCCCAAAAAGAACCCCTGTAACGGGGGAAAAAAAAGGAAGAAACCTCAGGAAGAGCGGTAGAGGATGATGAGGGATCCCTCTTCCAGGACGGACAGACGAGCAATAGATGTCGTAAATAACAAATTAAATACAATCATGGCAAAAAAGGAAAGAGAAAGAGAGAGGGGGAGAGAGGCACAGCAATAATAGAAACAGATGCATGTCATATTACAATAATGGTAGGTGTGAAATTAGTAATTGCACTCTATGATGATGTTGAGGGAGATGATAACAGTCTCATGCATATGTTGAAAGGGAGGTGTCCAAAGGCAAGATCACAGCATGGGTGTAACCAGGACCAGACCACAATTCAGTTTTTTTTATTAATTATTTAGACTTACGCACTTTTTAATAGCTATAAAGACTCATACAGATGATATTTAGAGAGCGAACTGATATTAACAGAGCAAATTTCCATCTCTTTAATTACATACCAGGTATAAACCTAAGTTAAATAGTTGCAGTAATTAAACTACAAGTACCAGCCGTCACCTCGCCGTCCATGGGTGCCAGGTCCTCTGGTGCTGGAGGAGAAAGCTGCATTTGAAGCGCTACGCCCTCTGCGGGTTCTACTCTTCGTATTTGGCAACACATACAGAAGCTACTCTCACTGCTGTCGTCACTGAGGTCAGGTAGACAGAGCGAAGATGGCGACCGCCTACGAAAGATACAATTTGTAAGTACATACATTATATTGTTATTCGTTCTGGAAAGCCCTCTCGTTATATTGTTACCGGATCGAGCGCGAGCAGGAGGCACAGCATGTGAGTAAAGGGGGGCGCGAGCTGGAGTTGGGGAGGAACGGTAATGACAGCGGCTGAAGTTCGCTGACAGGCTCGGCTGGGAACGTTAGAACAGGAACAGTGAAGTTTCACTCCTCACTCATTCATTAGGGAGAAAATATCTCCACTCGGTACGTAACGTGAGACCGGGCAGCAGGTGATAACGGCTGTCGGTTGATTCAAGTCTGTACCGTCCACACGCCGCGGGGACGGTTTGTTTGGGGCGAACAGGGCGGCACAAAGTTAGTTGACCTGACGCTAGCTAGCAGCACAGTGCTCTCACAGGGTTTACCGTCACTTTGAGTCAGGATGTAGCGTCACTTCCATTCAGAGGGACATGTGACAGTTGTTTTATGACAGACATTTCTATGAAACGTAAGTTGCGTATTCATCCTCTGTCTAACGGACCTCATTCAGCTGTTTGTGAACCCAACAAGTTTGGTGAAATGAAATGTTAGCTGTTGCCATGTAGGCCTTTAACTTTTCACAAAGTGAACAGAGCTCCCTCCAACTGTTCCAGACACACACACACACCCTTTTTCAAACATGTCATTTCATGAAAGAGCGACTACCCGGTCTGACCGGTGTGTCTGTACCGTGGACCGATCAGCGTGTAGGCAGTGTACCGTGACTGGGTAGGATAGAGTGCTCCTCAGCCACCGTGGGCCATGGAGCTGAGAATTTAAAGGACCATACCGCTGTTTTGGACTATATTGCTTTATATCCTGTCACAGTTACATATTGTGCACACTGAGAAGTTGAAGTTCTAATCACTAAGCCCCAATTAATGTTTAAATGAAAGGCTTTTGTATGACTCCACCTGGTACATCCTGGGATTGTGGTACAGTATCTAGACCAACTTACGGCCCATGGGCCAAATCTGGCCCCTGATAAGGTACCAAGTGGCCCCTCAACCATTTTTTAATTCTCAAGTAAAATAAAGTGATTCACACTGGGAATTGTTTTTGTACTTTTAGTAGACATACAGTGCATAAAACAGCATCAAAATAGAGCTTACTGATCAAAAAAAGTGTCAGTGGAAGCTTCCCCACGCCCCCTGACAGAGGTCCTAGCTAAGTCCCTAATGTCCTGAAATCCTTGAAATATCCCCAAATACTAGTAATGTCATTAAATCTGAGAATCATCCTAAAATCTGAAGAATTTCCTTAAATTGTAGAAATGTCTCTAAAATCCAACATGTCTGCTGCTGCTGTGATTGGCCCCTGGCCTCCAGTCATTTTGCAGAGTGGCCTCCAAGCAAAGCAAGTTGCTTATCCCTGATTTAGACAATTGTGCAGGGACATAGCATTTGCAAAATATATAGTTGTGTAAATCTATTAAATGTGAAGAGAAATTACAGACTCATGACCTCAGCATCTTAATCTTGGCTTTGCCTCTGTTTGGCGACCTTTTTTGAAGTGTGGAAAGAAATGCACACTACAAGAATGTTCACTCACAAGCCCATTTCATGATTTATGACATGTTGATGCATTGCAGAGTTTTTAAATTATTTCACACTACAACATTAACAAAATCAGGATGTTCACTGTCACCTGACTCAAGCTAGTTTCAAGGCTAAGCTAATTTCAGCTTTATGGGGTATATCCACGTCTTTTTCGGGACAATCACAGTATACCCACTTATCAGCCAAAAAGCCATAGCGGACTATACTCACTCCATCTTTGCTCACCGACCCCTCTACCTAGTGGTACTCCCACCATTTTTTCCACCAACGTGGAAAAACCAGTTCTGTTTGGGTTCCCACACTTAATATAAAACTGTTCAGAGCACTTCGACTTTAACTGCATGGGTTCAGATACCAAAAATTTATTCTCAGCTGGAACAAAAAAATAACGTTTTCCTTGACCTGAAGTGCGAACCATGACGACATCAGTGGGCGTGTCATATTCTACAGGTTGTCAGGGAGATAATGAAGAAGACAACAATGCAGAAGTCAAATAAGAAATTGTCAGTATAAAGAGCATGCAGTGGTCTCATCAATAGTTGGTTCATGTTTGTTTTTGGGTAAAAATAAACATCTGTCACAATAAAACAAAAATTTATAGATAGTCAATGCAATCCGTGATTTTGCTATGACTTTTTACCTCTGTTCTGCATTGTGCAATTGTGAAACTTGTGAAACTAGGGCTGGCTCGAAAGATAGGACCAAGGTTCCAAGAACCCCGAATGGAACCAATTCAAGAACCAGAGCTAATTTGGTTGTGAAAGGGTGGTTGTGTCTTCAGTAATACTACTTTGTGTTTGGTGTAGCACAGAGATGCTCAGTGTGGTCTAAATTATGAAAAGCCAACAATAGGGTGTTTGTGTGGTTGTGTCACTACAGGTCACATTCTTGTACTGCAGAGACTTATAGCTCAATGAGCTGTGTGATACTCAAGCTGTTGCTGTTGTTGGACTGCTTGGCAACAGTAATGACCTGTTTCACTACTTACTTCAGTTGAATTGTCTTTCATAAGCTGAAATGGTTGTGGGTTTAGTGTAAAATGAAATGTTTCCCACAAGGTAAAAACAATCTGCAGAAAGGTCACAGTCAAATGCTAAGGTCTAAAGCAGGGGTATTCAATTAAAATTCAAACGGGTCCAGTTGCTAAAATTTCCTCCCAGCAAAGGTCTTAACCTCATATCTAAAATATAATCACAGTTAATTGAACATTTTTACCTCAATTATGATTAATGAATGATTATTTTGCTTTTTTGTGGTTTGTTTTTTACCCTCATAGTTCACTGACACTGTTTCATAGAACCATGGTTTGTTGGAGTGTAAAAAAACATAGGATTTATTATTATTTATTAAACTTCCCAGCATTACATAAAAAAAGCTTTTAAACAAACTTCAGGTAAATTTAAGCACATTTTGCTTATAATATGCCAACCTCTCCTGACTGCAGGACTCAGTTCAATTTCCATGAAACTTCTGTGTTATTTAGGGTTGGGCAACGCATCGAATACGTCGATTCACGTAACGTGCATCTACGCGTCGCACTGTTTCTCACAGCGTGTGTAATAAGAGCGTGAGCAGCGCCAGGCGTGTTGTTTTTTGTTTCGGCGCTGGTGTATCAAGTTAGAGCGTACACACTGCTCGCCCTAGCATGCTCTTGTTAGGCACGTCTGAGCTGCGTCAGCTGCAGCACATCTAGCGTTTTTCTACACGTGACGGTCACGTTTGTTGACTCTTTACGACTTTATACTGCTGTTGCTGTAGTCCTGTCTGAGGCTGCGCCTGTGCAGTAGGCCTTGGTTGCGCAGATGCTGTCCTGCTCGACACGACCTTCTACTGTCATTATTATGCGTCATGCCTCCACTATTAATATATTCATGGGACTCTTATCAACACCTACGATATTTGCTTGCAACATTACATGCTATCATAGAGTGCATTAACTAATTTTATGTCTATCGCTATTGTTACCATTATTGCTGTACATAGCGGTGACGAGGGCCACGGGTGCTCATCGTCAGCCCAATGTGGGCAGACAGCCGACCATCAGCTTGGTGTTTAACGGCCTTTACAGAGTGAGAATCCTACCAGAGTGAAGTGACCTAGAAACATGATGCTTTTCATCAAGGTCAAGGAAAAGTGGTTACGAAATGAAAAGGGCTGACGTTCCTGCTGACTTTAGACCAGGTATCACCAATTGGCGGACTGCAGTCCGGATCCGGACCAAAACTTTGTCCTAGCCGGAACCGTGGCCAAGTTGTAATAAAATGTAAGAATGAGAACAATATCTTTTTAAGTAGTAAGCTACTGCTGGGCAGTTAATCGAAAAATTAGGACCTCTAACCGACATAGTGTTGCCCATGTTTGGTATTTCGGTCATTTAAAAACTCTATTAGCCCTTTTTCCACCGGGGCTGCCAACTCCCACGCATCTACCGTGCGCCTCACGCTTTTGAGCTCTGTCTCACGCTCTCATGACACAGAGGAAAATCTCACGCAAAAACACAGCAAGGGCAGAAGTGCTGAACAATCATGCAAAAAAGGTGGTCCGAAAGCAGTGAGACAGATGAACAGAGCGCAGCTTCTCCTCAAAGCATCAAAGTGTCTGAAACAGACACATTTGCAGAGGTGGAAAGTGACTTCTTTAGACCTCTACAGACTGCTTTGTGTTATTTTCAGGTTTAATCAGAGTTTGTATGGGATTATTTAGAAACATCAGGATGCATAGTTCCGTGCATCATCCAGCCGCTCGTGCTGAGCTCTCATTATTATTACTAGGGGCAGATGTAATGTTTTTGGGGCCTGGGGCCACAAGCACATGACCTTATTCACCCTTTCTCTAACTGGGAATGTTGGCAGCTATAGGAGAAGTAGGCCTACTCAAAAGCTTTTAACTCCCAAGTAAAATGATTAATAGCACTAAGGCTGCACCTAATGATTATTTTTTTTATCGATTATTTTTTTGATTAATCTATCGATTATTTTTTTAATTGATCTAACTATTATTTTTTTTATTACTCAATAAATATAACAATACATTTACTAAAAATAACATTTTAAAACATGTCATCCACTGCAGGGCATTATTTCCCAACAAAAATAGCCCTGGCTTAACTGGTAATCTGTGTTTTACAGTCTGATATAAAGTCTCTCCAAAATAAAATTAATGCAAGAGCTTGTTCCACTCAAGTAAAAGGAATGTAAAACAATCTACATTTAGCAATCCAACAGCAAAATAAATAAAACAATGTAAAATTCAAGTCACTTTTCAGAGGAGTAACAAAACTTTTACTCTGTTACAGAAACAACCCTCAAATCTAGCAGTCCAACAAAACATCTTACAGTAAAATTAGTGCTATTTAAATAACACGTTAACTTTTCTCTAACAGAAATAATTATAACTAGTACATTCTTTCTGCATCAAATTAGTCCAGCCTTAACTGGGCCTTAAGGCACACCGCTGCCTGCTGATATGAGTGCTGTAGTTTCATATTTATAAGCACATATTCCACTCATTTATGAAGTTATACAAGCTCCAGCACAGTTTACAACCCCGTCCTGTAAATGTTTCAAAATAAAATGCATTGCATCAGCAAGTGATGGCATTCAGTCCACAGAGACACAGATAGCTTTTGTTTTGAAAGGGAAACAAGGAAGTTGAGGTAAAACAAACATCTTTGTATTTCCTCATCTCTGTGACAGAGAGAGACTTTAAACTGCAGTATAAAGCGGTAAAGAGCCAACAAACGCGAGCGTCACGCGTAGAAAAACGGCGAGACACCGTTTCTCTAGATGTGCTACAGGTGACACGCAGCTCAGACGCGCCTGACAGGCGCTGCTCGGGCGAGCAGTGTGCAGCTCTAACTTGATACACGAAAGTCGAAACAAAAAACAACACGCCCGGTGCTGCTCACGCTCTCATTACGCGCGCTGTGTGAAATGGTGCTACGCGTTAAGTGCGACGCACGTTAAGTGAATCGACGTATTCACGTAATCAGTTGCGTCGCCCCAGCCCTACCTGAGAGGCAACCTAGTTAGTGAAATGCAGTAAAAAGACAAGAGCCTTTGCAAATGGAATGATCAAGAGAGGGAAAAAGGAGCTCAGTATATCCTAGAAAGTCCCCTGGCAGACTAAACCTATGTCAGCCTAACTATGGACTGCTCCAGGCAACCTTAGCCAGCCCTAATCATAAGCTTTATCAAACAGGAAGGACTACAGTCTACCCTTAAAAGTGGAAATGGTGTCTGCCTCCCTGACCGAAACTGGAAGATGGTTAAAAAAAAAAGATAAAAAAGGAGTGTGGTAGCTGAAGGCTCTGGTTCCTATCCTACTTTTGGAGACTTTGTAAGTAAGGAGGAGGATTTTAAATTCAGTAATGGATTTTACATGGAGCCAGTGCAAAGAAGCTAAAAGAGGAGAAATATGGTCCCTTTTCTTGGTTCCTGTTAGTACACATGCAGCAGCGTTCTGCACCAGGAGAGACTTCAGGGACTTGATGGGGCAACTGGATAGTAGGGAGTTACAGTAATCCAGCCCAGAAGTAACATATGCATGCTCTAATTTTTTGGCGTCTGTTTGAGACAGAGTATGTCTAATTTTTGCAATGTTACGCAAGTGAAAGAAAGCAGTCCTTGAAGTTTGTTTTATATGGGAGGCAAAAGATAGATCCTGTTCGAATATAACTCTGAGGTTCCTTACAGATGTGCTAGAGGCCAAGGCAATGCCATTTAAAGAAATTATATCCCTAGAAAAGGAGTTTCTGAGGTTTTTGGGAGCAATAACTTAAGTTTTGTCTGAATTTATCATAAGGAATTTGCAGCTCACCCAGGCTTTTATGTCCTAAAGGCATGCTTGCAGTCTAGATAACTGATCAGTTTCATCTGGCTTCATAGATAGATACAGTTGCGTATCATCTGCATAACAATGGAAATTTGCAGATGTTGCCTGGGGGAAGCATATATAACCACCAAATAACCAAATACAGCCGCCTGCTGATGACTTCTGTTCTCTACCCGTCTCTGCTGATGAGCTGCCCAATCTGAGTAGCACATGCATGAAGTAGTGGTACGGGAACACCACTGAGGCAAACAAACCACACACAGAACTGCATGATCACAGTTTATGGACTTGTGCATTTTAGAAAGAAAAAAATAATCCATTGACCTCAAAGCAAACATAAAAAAAGCCTTCATAGAAATGTAGCGTCAAAGTGTAGAGTCAAAGTAATACATTTTCAAAAAAAAAAACCAAAAACTCAAGCAAAAATTGTTCAGGACAGTACTTAAGACCATACTCAGTTACAGTCTACCACTGCTGAGGAGTGTCATTGCATCTTGCATTTTGGGAATAGTGAGGTTGTGTCTTGGCATTCAAGATCCAACATGTTTAGCTTGGACAAGGCGCATGTCATATCACACTTTGTTGCATGTCATATCTGTGTCTCTCTCTTTGTTTCCTGACTATCTATGGACATGTAGGTGCTTGTAACAGCCAGAGGTGTGTCTTGCAACAAAGGCTTCTCATGAATAAAGGTTGGGTGAAAACCTTTTGAGAGAGCTGGAATTACCTGTGCTCTAATGTCTCACATGATAAATTAAGCATGATGTACATTTCCACAGCATAATTTCCATCAGTGCATACTCTACTCCCCACCCTGCTGCTCTCACTGTCTCTGTTTTATACAAACACTGTTTTCATTCATCAGTGATTTACATTCAGTGTTACAGTTTATGTCTCAGTTTACCTCGCAATCGAGTTACTGTCAATAAAAAAACACCCAAAGGTGTTTTACATTAAAAGGCCACCAGGAAAAGGAGAGATGACAATATTAAATAGATTTAAGTCTTTTTATGGTGGAATGTGTGTGCAGGAAGAGTGTCAAAGATGGTATCTTAAAATCAGTTAAAAAAATTGAAAAGTAGAGGTGACAGGAAATGATGAATTTATGAAAACAGTATTTTTTTTTAAAAGGAGAAAGTATTTTAAGCCGAGTAGTGAATATGACATGACTATTGTATGCTGTGTAAATGGACATCATAGCGAATTTAGTCAGATTGAATTGGTAACAGATTTAAAAAAAGAGGGAAATATCTAAGGGAATATACTTTTCAAACAGGAAAAACTAGAACTAAAGGCCGTATTGACTCTATATTTGAGATGAATAAATAAAGGCCAAAATCTGATCATTTACAGCACTCATATTCTCCATTCATAATGGTATCCTTTTCTGTAAGATTTTTCTTAAGGCATTCTTGTCTTTATTTATTTATAAGCTTCAGTGCCGGCAATAGCCATAGCCAGAGGTACTATGTTTTTGGGTTGTCCATCCTGTTTTGTGAATAGGATATCCCAAGATTGCCGAAAAGGAATTTCTTCAATTTTAGCACAAATGTCCAGTTCAACTTAACAATAAATTGATTAGATTTTGGTGATCATAGGTCAAAGGTCACAGTCACTGTGACCTTTTCTGTCTCATTCTTGTGAACACAATCTCTTAAGAACAGCTTGAGGAAATTTCATCAAATTTGGCACAAATGTTCACTTGGACTCAACAATGAATTGATTAGATTTTGGTAGTCAAAGGTCAAAGTAACTAATCTTGCGTCAGTCTCATTCTCGTGAACACAATTTCTCAAGAAGGAGGCCTTCAGGGAGTTTTCCACAAATTTGGCACAAACGTCCACTAGTTATATGTTTTTAGCTATGTTGCTTGAGTTTATCTATCAATAAATTAATTATAATACCTTGTACAATGTCAGACTTTGTATTGCAAAGCAGCAAAGAGTGATATAACTCTCCTTGCATCATTGCTACTGCCACACAAGCAGCTGAGTTTGTTTTGGAGCAGGAGAACATTAGCGTCCCAAATCTTCATCTGTAGCACATTGTGCTGATTTCTTGGTAAATCTGACCAAACATGTACAAGCTTCGATTACTCCTGGATGGAACTTTTGCATCTGTTTTGTTCTCTCACAGGCACACGACCCCAGAGAAGTTCTTCATTGAGGCCTGTGATGAGGGGGCTGATGCTGTCCTGGCAATCGACAGGGTCTCAAATGAGATGACCCTAACAGGTAGAAAGTTTTTAACAGTTCAGTCACTCTTCATCGCTAACACTAGGTTGAGACACATATAGATACATGTCTCAGTTCTCACCACCTTTGAACTTCAGGCTGTTGAGCCTTGTTTTCATCCTCCTGCATTAGCCAGGCATGACATAGATTTTTATTGTCAGAATACATCAGACAATTTAAAAAAGTACCTTACAGTCAATCAATTAACATGTAAGTGGCACTATACATCTTCCAGGAAAGCGAACAGGACTGATAGTGTGCAACCCCAATTCCCAAACATTGTGACATTGTTAAAAATGTAAATAAACACAGAAAAAAATGATTTGTGCATATTTTGACTTATATTCAGTTGAATACAGTCCAAAGACTAGATATTTAATGTTCAAACTGATAAACTTTATTGTTTTTTAATAATATACACATGCACATACTCTCATTCTGAATTTGATGTCTGCAGGAACATGTTTACTACTATGTGACATTACCTTTTCTTTTAAAAATAGCCAGCATTTGGGAACTGAGGACACTAACTGTTGAAAGTGAAATTCTTTCCCATTCTTGTTTGATATACAGCTTCAGTTGTATCACAGTCCGGGATTTCTGTCATCATAATTTTTCCGTCACATTGCTCCACACATGTTCAGTGTGAGCCAGGTCTGGACTGCATCATCATCAACAGATCATCAACAGAATTAGTTTTGCAATGAATACGTGTCAAACGTCAGCATTTACACATACCTACAGTACAAGGTACAAGGTAATTTTATGGTCATTTTACTTAAACGTAGTTTAAGAGGAAATTAAATTTAAGGTGATCATAAATCCTGCTACATCTTTTGGCGTCAAAAGTGAAGTTGAGTCTCACAGCCTGGGGACAGAAGCTGCTCTGTAGTCTGGTGGTTCAGCAGCGGATACTTCTGTATCTTTTTCCAGATGGCAGCAGGGTGAACAGCCACAGTCTGTTCACCCTCTAACAGTAAGACTTGCTGTCCTACCTGAGCTTTCCCCCGGTGCCCTTAGGAAACTCTACAATACCCTGTCATTATGCAGTCATATGTGTCCACATTATCCTTTTTTTGGTGTAACATCACTATCAAGGTAAACACAAAAGCATAATTTAAAGTGATTTTTTTGTCTTCTCAATCTTCCTTACATTTAATAGGGGAGGCACATTACAGGAAGTGAACAATACAGATGGAATAGGACATTTAATCACTATTTTTTTTAACAACAGGCAAAAAAGATGTCCCTCCCTCAGCAGTCACCAGACCTATATGTGGCATCATGGGAACCATTCGCCTGGTAGCAGGTAGGTACCACGCTGATACAGCAGTGCTCAGCTAAGCTTGTCTTTGACGTCTGTGACTGACCAGTGACACCCCACAGGGATGTACCTGATTGTCATCACCAGGAAGAGGAATGTGGGCAGCCTCCTGGGCCACGCTGTGTGGAAGGCTGTGGATTTTGACATCATCTCTTATAAGAAGACAGTGCTGCACCTCTCAGAGATCCAGGTCAGCAATACTGTTCTCTCTAACTCTGCAGCAGACAGTGATTCTTTGGAAAATACACTTGTGTTAACAGTAGGGCTTGGTGATATAGAGGCAATAAAATATCATGGTATTTTTAAACAAACACCTGTATCAATATTGTTGGGTTGACTATTGGTGCTTTTGCAAATTATTGACACAACAAGATTTTTGATAAATAATCATCATTAATGTGGATATAATGACTAAGTGGGACTGATAGAACAGTCAGTGGTAAGTTCAGAAATTGAATCATTTCACTGTAATGGAGCCTTTTTAAACCAGAAACAACATTTTGGATTATGATTTCCAAAATCTAGAGGATATCTAGTCTCATATCACAATATTAATATAATATTGATACGTTGCTCAGCACAAATTACCAGCATAGACTGTAGATTGAGCTGCAGTTCCATCCTTTTTGCCAGGTGAGATGTTGGTGGTGTTTTCTGACCATGAATATTTCCCACACAAGAACTAACAGGAAGTCAGTGTTATTTCCCTGCTGTTCAAGACCATGTCCTTATTCGGCATAAATTTAGGGACCTTATTTCTCTCAGCAACATTTCTTTAGATGAAGCTAACACTAAACTTGATTCCATATTCCAAAACTATTTTCACCTACCTATTTTCACTTTGTTAGTGTGACTTGAGATGCTTTATTAGGAAAAGAGAGTTTTTTTATCTTGCTCTTCATATTAAATGACTCCACTGATCTCCATCTGGATTGTGTTTTATCAATTAACCAGGTCCTAATAACTAATATCGGTTATCTGTAATTTAAGAAATTAGGGAGAGCTAATCCACTTCTATCTTTACTTCATTTAATTTTTAATCTCATCTTGAGGTCACCCCAAAGAAATTTAACATTGAAACCCATTTCTTAAATGTAGCAGATTAAAGATTTCTTATTCTGTTCTTCCTACCCCTAAATATCCAATTCCAGCTACATCCCAATCCACCTGTATGTCTCCTCTGGTATTGAAGGAATGTGATCACATAGTATAAGAGCCTGTTACTGTATTTTAAGAATATACCCAGATACTAGACTGCATTGACTTATTGTATTCACAAGTGCCAGCAGGACTTTGTATGATTTTTTAAAGAATATAAATATATATAACCCATGCTTACTAAATCAGTGCTGTCAGGGACACACAATATGTTGGTCCTCTGACACTTGCAGGAGATTTTGATATTTTAATCACATATTACATTTGTGTCAAAATGACTCTGAAGATACCATACCTTCAAGATCATACCTTGTATCTCCTCAGTCCCTCTCCTCACCATTTTTTATTTTGACTGTCCAGTGAGGCTTATGTGGTAGGCTGGTAGGACTTAAATACTGTTGGTGGTTGTGTTTGATGGTCCAGTAGACTCACACTCTGTTCTGTTGAGTGTTTTGGAAATTCAGACAACCTGTCTCGGTGTCTGTCAGGCATTGAGTCTCTCTGAGCGAGACCTCAGGTTTCAGGATCAGTCTGGATTATACTGTGCGATCTCATTTCAGAGCCACTGGCAGTGCATTATTCATCTGCTGCTATTCCTGGTATACTCATTGATAGAGAAGCCGCGGCTGAAAACTATGAGACTGTGGTCAAACACTTTACGCTGTGTAGATGTATGAATGGGAAACAATATTGTGTTGGTTGTAATGGATAAGACTACCAAATACAATCTAGTCTGCAAGTATAATCAGTGTTAAAACAGGACGGCCAAAAGCTGATCTCGTGAGAGGAACTCAAGAAAGCAGATGGAGTGAGTTAACAGTGGAAGGGTGGAGGTGAAACATCAGGCTTCAGCCTCTGTGCTAACTGGCTTAGCAGTCAGATCCTATTAGCCCAGCAGAGATACACAAAGCTCTAAAAGCAGGAAACTCTTGGAAAGATGGAATGGAATGGTGAACGGGTACGCTAAGCCGTCCCAGCAGCACAAAAGTTTCAAATCTGAAAGACCTTCAGTAAATCCACCCTTCACTAAGCCCCTTAGTTACTGTTGCAATGCCTGTCAAGTTGTGCACTTTAGCACGGCACATATTCAGTTTACTGTGAGAATCATTTACCTTTGAAATGCGAATAATTTTTGAGACAGTGGGTTCCTGATTTGAGACAGAGACAATCAAAAGCAGCTCCTCAATCCTAGTTGCTAGACACTGACTTTGTCCGCTGAACAACAACAGCTGGCAGATTCTGTTAGCCGGAGCTAGTGACCTGATTCTGTGAGTTGGATGAAAATATACTCTTTGGCTTATTTTCAGTGTTTCATCCTGACTTGTTTTAAAGCTAGAAGTTTGTACAAGTGTCAAAGATACACACAACGGCTGCAAACATGATATCATGCTAAAAGACTGAAGCTGAAGCTAATAGGTCCCAGGTAAAAAGTCAGCATCCTCACCAGCTCATGATTTATGCAGAGGACATGGATATAAAGGAGCAGTAATAAAGCAATAACCTATCATATGCTTTGCTTTCTAGCCGTGTTGCTGTGTTATTTAGCTAGTTAGCTAATGCTATGGTAGCTGTGCCTTGCAGTACACACAGGGATGATTTAGGGCAGTGACATGGAATGTTAAAATGAGGCTCAGACATTGATGAAAGGCACAGATTTTTTTTGACCAAATACACACTTTAGATAAAGTTCAGTTGAGGTGCTTTTTGGCTGGAAGCAGACACACAATTTCATGGCCAAGTAACCATGTAACACTTCAACAGCAACTCGGCGATAATGTCAAGTTCATGCTCATGCATATAGTGTGAACACAGCATAAGAAATAACAGTGACATTATGCTTTAAGTTCTAAACAAAAATGTAAAGTTAAATGATAGTTTTTCTTTGGCTTGCATGCACTTGTGCGAACAGAACACCTTGTAGTGTTTGTTTCTTTGCAAATGTCAGAAATCAGCGATTGACCAGTGAAGCATGGGTCTATTAAACACGCAGCAAGATTGAGGGAAATGTAAAAAGAAAGAGTTTGTCATAGTTTTTTTCACCATCTCATCCATGTTATTTAGAGAATAAGCATTAGCGTGCTCACCGTCAGACAAAGCTGAGTAACAGGGACAGGAAAGAGTCTTTTTTAAATTTCCTATAAAACAAAGATTGAGCGTCCTTCATTTGATCCAACCTCAGACACAATGCCAGTTGCTCATACTCAACATCTTTATTGCCAAACCACTGAAGCATAATGACTGAGAAGATGCACCAAAGAAATGATAAACTAAACAAGACAAAATAACAACAAAACTAAAAAAATTAGGTGAATATGAATAACTGCAGTTTTCTCTGGATGTTCAGGTGTTGTTGTGCATTGTTTCTTTGTGAAGCACATGCACACAGTTTTGCAGCTTTGCATTGGGATCTGGGTTCAGACCAGGACTGGATGCATAACTCTGTGTAGATTCATGATTTAAACTGGGTGTACGAACAGAGTCAGAAATGTGCATATGCATTCTTTTCATTGGATTTATAAAGCCGTGCTTACGCCTGATTTCGGTTTTTATAAATCTCAGTCATTGTGGCGCTGGGTGCAAGAGCCTTATTTCAACACCCACAGTTCAACATAAATGGATGTAGAAATGCGCATAAACGTGTGTTTACATTCATTACAGCTACAAGTCAGAAATACAGTAAAGACGGTGCAATTTCATTGACTGACACATCGGTAAGGGTTCTCCAGTGGTGCCTGGACGGCTGTAACTATGGACGGCTGTGGATATTTGTAGCATATTTATCACTAATTCATCACGCGTCTGTGAACTATCATCGTGGTAATATAAAGATCATAAGGATTATTAAACATCAGAAAAATGATCAGTGATTCGTTCATGGCTCATGTTGAAACAGACTTCATAAGATTCTTGACAGTATTGTATTAATGGTCTGTAACAGGGAGAGAAGTGTAAACAAAAATGAAATGTACCACTCTGAAAATATTTCACATTAACTTTATAAATGTGTCTGACATTTTACACAATGCTGTGTAGCCTGCAAAAATAACACAAAGTGAAATTGGCAAACATCATAAAAAAATGTTATCCCTCTCTCAACTTAGATCAGTCTCTGAAGAATGTGTGAAGTGCGGACATTCTCACCACACATTCTTCATTTATTGTGTGGGAAAAATGCGGGCTTGGTTTCAGTGGTACACTTTGTTTATGCATCTGGCCCCTTGTGTGCAACGGCTATTGTGCCCGACAATCACTTGGTATCTCACATAATCACGTTTGCTGAGAACATTAATGATTTTACAACCTCAAGACTTCTCTTTGAATAGCACCCTTAGATCACTTTAGTTTTATTTTTGGCAGTGGTAAGGCTTCAGCAGCAGGAAGCAATCAGTATCATGTTACCTTGCAAAGCTGGTCCACACAGTGAGGGGTACAGATCTGAATGTGGGGGTCTGGTATCACATTGGCACTGAATATTAGCAGATACTAGACAGAGTTGCTGTATTAGGAGAGAAAAAGGTGCATCCCTAACACACACAGTGCCAGTATAACATAAGTGTGCAGTTCCGAGTATTCTGCAAAATGCATCATTGTGAGAACTAAAAGTCTGTTTTGTTTCCTCTTTCAGTCTCAGGAGAACAAGACTTTCCTGTCCATGATCAACAATGTACTGACTACAGATGGCTTCTACTTCTGCACTGACTACGATCTTACACACAGTCTGCAGCGGCTGGCCAACACCAGCCCAGACTTCCAAGAGATGAGCCTGCTGGAGAGGGTGAGACAGCCAATAACTTGCCTTTCACAACTTCACACTCCAAACTCTATCTTTATTTTTTTTTCTTTCAAAATGCTAAAATAGACATAATAGACTGAAACAGAAATGGGTTTATGGTTGTTCTCAGTCATCTGTGTATCACCCCTGTGTTTGTGGCATGTATGCATGTCCTTGTGCACATCCTGTTTGGGCACAGAGGTCCACACATCAGAGCTGCAACGTTTGATAAATAACACATGCAGAAAGGATTTAAATTGCTGTTTTCATTCTCAGTTCTTATCATTTTGACATTGGTGATATTGCTTTGGTACTGGCTAAAACATCTTCAGCGGGTTGGGCTGGGCTGGGCTGGGCTGGGCTGGTCTAAAAATTTTCAAACCGGATCGGACTTGCTTACCAAACTTCTTCATAAAAGAATGAGAACTGTCATCTCCTCTCATCAACCCAAAAGGTAAACGAACACAGTATGTGTGGCTCTCTCCCCTCCGCTGACATTTTATCTCTCTCATGTTGCAGGCACTGGCTGCCTTGTCTCAGCAGTAAATTAAATTCTGCGGCTGACCTGTGTGACACTAGTGGCTCCGTTAGTCCGTTTATAATGTTTATTACATGATATTTGTATTACCACGTACACCACTGTACATTGTAAGCTGCTGCTAATTGGCCTTCTCTGTCTGTCTGTAGACTATTACACTGGTCAGTTTTTATATATATATATATATATATATATATATATATATATATATATATATATATATGTGTGTATATATATGAGTCCACTTGGGCTGTACATATACAGTACTGTGCAAAAATCTTAGGCCACCATAGATTTTTTGTTTTAGAAAAGTAACGAGGACATAATATATACATTTATTGCTTAGTCTCTTTATGAAGATACATAGAATACAGAGAGCATGTACAATGTTTTAAAACACTAAAAAAGACAAAACAAAATGGCTTCTTCTGACTGCAGTCAATATTTACTGTCAAACATGGAATCATGCAACCATAACAAAAGGTATCTCAAACAATCAATATTGAGCTTTGGACATGTCTTGAATACTACCTGGTGTAAATACACAGAAGATTAGTATTGTACATCTCATATTGCCTGCCTAAGCGAGTTCAAGACATGCTAAGTGGAAATGGAGGTCACAGTAAATATTTGCAACTTAAGCCTGATGAGGTTGTTTTATTCTTAAATAGTTGCATTTTTAATACTGTATACTGGTTGTGTTTTAGTAAAGAGACTGGTCATTATTACCTTGCTAAAATAAAGTTCGAAGTGGCCTAAGACTTTTGCACAGTACTGTATGTGAAAAAAACAGAATCAATATGGCCTGCACTCTCACAGCACTCTTTTGATGTCAGTCCCCAAGGTTCGCACAGAACTTGGCAAAAAAGCTTTTGAATTTGGAATAACTTACAGAAGGTCTGCTGATCAATATGGGGGAATTTAAGTCACTTTTAAAAGGTTGAGAAAATAGCACTATTGGTCAGCGTGACTGGTACTCCAATGATAACTAAAAAATTGATGATTGCGGTTTTCACATTTTAACTGGAGATTGTGCTCACTTTTTGTATGGTGTAATAGTTGTATTTGTTTGATAGTTGAATTATCCGCCTGTATTTATTTTTGTAACCTTGTTTTAAGCTGCCCTCTTAGCCAGGTTACTCTTGGAAAAGACATTTCAAATCTCAACAAGTCTTTTACCTGGTTAAATAAAGGATAAATATATATATTAAGGTAGTACACCGGAACAGACGGGCAAAACCAGAAATCGACCCTACTCTGGGGGACACCAAAAATTCCTTGTTCCAGGTTAAACTCCTGGTATCCAAAGCCTGGTCTGTCCTCTTCCTCTGTGCCATAAAGCTCCATTGTTGTCAGTAACTAATAAAAACATGTCATTAGCCACACGGTTGTATGAACATACCCACTGAACTTTATTTTGACTCAGTCCGACATACACTGTCCTGCTGCCAAATGGGGATTAGTCCATCACTGAAAATAATTTTCAGTAGTCCTCCTGTTAGAGTAATGTTTGATGAAAACAGAAATGATTTTTTAAAGGTGTATTTTAATCATAGTTACTTAATCACTAGCAAATGATGACAATGAAAATTATTATTATGAAGTGGTATGTGTTTGATTGTGTTGCTGCTGAATAATGTGCTTACATCATGTTGCTTGTGGTTTCCAGGCAGATCAGAGGTTTGTGTGGAATGGGAACCTGTTGAGAGAACTGTCTGCGCAGCCAGAGGTAACACCTGTGGGCCTTTTAGTTTTGATTGAATGTTGTTGTACTGATTTTATTTCATTAGAATAACTGTCATTATTTCTCCATAGCTTCATAAGTTTGCACTTCCTGTTGTCCATGGATGTATCCTTTTCACTGGGTGTCTAACATTTCCTAATGACGCAGGGGACATCTTACCTAAAACACTCTGTAGATCAGATCCATTCCTGAGCACAACCTTTTCTTAACCCTCTTGGTCCAGTCATTGTCATGAAGCCATGTCGGATCAATGGAAAGATCTTTGAGTGGATCCTCATCTCCCGGAGAAGCTGCTTCCGGGCTGGCGTCAGATACTACGTTCGAGGTAAAAAAACTGGAGCTTGATCCTGAAGCACTGTCTTTGTTGAAGTGCACAAAGTATTGTACACTTGCATACTGGCAAGTGGAGAGCAAAGTAGCTGATAGCAAATACATTTCCATAAACAGTATGAAGGTACAGAAGGTACAACAGAAGGTAATGCTGTCTGCCTCTCTAATTTACAAACTTTCTAACACGATTGACTGCACACTGATGTTTTCTGTTCTGCTGTCTCCACAGGCATAGACTCTGAAGGCCATGCTGCTAACTTTGTGGAGACGGAGCAGATAGTTTTGTATGAAGGAGCAAAGGCTTCATTTATACAGGCAAGTATAAGGGCCAATTGTACAGTTAAAAAGTTTTTATTATGGCTCAGCTTTTCAATGTCTTCTCTGCAGCTTTAAGCTCAGATAGTAAAACTTTCAAGAAGAAGATTTCAGAAATAACTCAAATAAAAGACAAATCTTTTTTTTCATCCTCAGACACGAGGTTCCATGCCCTTTTACTGGAGTCAGAGGCCCAACCTCAAATACAAACCCAAACCTATCATCAGCAAAACCACCAATCACGTAAGAGCACAGCTTTTCATGTTTCTGTTTGCTTTTCAAATGGTGATTGGTGTGAAACTCTGTTGCTAACCACCTGGAAACTCTGTATAGATGGATGGTTTCCAGAGGCATTTCGACTCTCAGCTCCTCATCTATGGGAAGCAAACTATTCTTAACCTGGTAAGGACCCTCTCTCTGCTCTTTCATTATTTGTGTTAAAGGTCCACTGCATAGGATTTAGGGAGATATATTGGCAGAAATGGAATAAAATACATATGTTTTCTTTAGTGTGTAATAACCTGAAAATAAGAGTGGTTGTGTTTTCCTTACCAACAATTAATTACTGAACAATTAATATCTATATAGGAAAGGGATTCTTGATTATGTTGATCACCATGTTGCCAATCTCCCTGAGTCTCACACACTCTACCTTTCAAAGGAACTTTAAGCAAATAATTATCAGGCCAAGTTATGTTTCCTTGTTTTTTTCAGGTGAATCAGAAGGGCTCAGAGAAGCCACTGGAACAGGTCTTTGCCAAGATGGTTTCTGGCATGAACAATGGTATGCTCAAGTAAGTGTCACTTAATGGCTTCTACAATCTTTATGTTCACAGAGTACATGCACTTAAAGAAGTATTTCACTGCTGGAAAAATGGCCTTTTAATAAAACCAGACTGTTTCTGCATCATATCCTATGACTGTCCTATCACTGGATATATGCAAGCAAATATTAAATGTTTAGTGGTCGAAACACACTTATGTGGCAGTTTCAGTTTTAGTTGTTTTTTGGATGGAATTATTTTGAACACATTGTTATGACTAATTCTATCTTCTTTTATCCATTTGCACCACTGTTACTCTCCCTGTCTTTTTGTCATGCACATGCTCAGCTAAAAAATTAGAAACCCAGTGTCTTGTAAACATGGCAGAGAAATCTGCTTCCTCCAGAGGAAATCCACCCAAGAAATCAGGTTTCTCTAATCCTGTAGCCTGGTTACAGAAGCCAGGTTTGAAGAATCCACAAACTGGAGAAAGCTGGCTGTAACCCACTCACTCTAGTGCCTGTTAAACCACTGACTATGTTGCTGTCCAGTAATACAGTCTTACTGTTGGTAGACATTTTCATTTACATAAATACAGCTGTCCATTTCTGCCTGATCAAAACAAATCATCAATCTGCCTTCTCGCATTGTGATCACAGCACTGTGACCCTGTGCGTTTGTCTCTTCTGTCCTCAGTTACATTGCCTTTGACTTTCACAAAGAGTGCAGCCACATGAGATGGGACCGTCTCCAGATCTTAGTGGATGCTGTCACTGAGACACAAGATGAATACAGGTACCATAAGCAGCAGATGTTCTGGGCTCCTATCTGCTGTTGAATACATATATATTCAGATGTCTCTCTGTGTGTAGTTACTTCATGGTGAACTCAGAGGGGAAGACGGTGGCCCAGCAGAGAGGAGTCTTCCGCAGTAACTGCATGGACTGTCTGGACAGGACCAATGTCATCCAGAGCCTGCTGGCCCGACGCTCCCTGCAGTCTCAGCTCCAGGTATTTTAACCCCAATACTGCTTAGCCTCTTAAAGTTCGTGTGAAGTGAATTCAGAGATTTGTTTCAAAACACATTACAAATGTTGGAAACTGACTGTTGAAAACATGTTAGAAAGACCCTTTTCTATATAGTGCTGAATTGTGGAGTTAGACGGTTGACTGTTTTTTCACCATTTTCCTTTTTTAAGATTTTTTGGGCAGGCCTAAAACCATAGCTTGATGACACACTGGAGCTATACTCAGCATTATCCCGCCCCTGACAATGTAGCAGTATGAAAATGAGAAGCATTATTAGCATAGTCCAGTGATTGGGCGTGGCCTCTGCTCCTTCAGCGGACACGCCCCCAGCGTTCCATATCAGAGAATACTGTGCTTTTTTTCATGATGTTGAGACCTTTTAAAAACTTGGCTGGTTTAATAACACATCTTTCTGTGAAGTGACAAACTCAGAACACATTTTAATTATCACGTTGCACGGACTTTAAGTCCTATTCACACAGGACTATTATAACTTGGGGACATCATGTAATTTAGATATTACCCCCCCACGCCTGTGTTTCATGCAGCACATTTGCACAGAATAAGCGATGTCTGTTTTATTTGATTTAACTGACAACTCAGTACGTCCACATGCACAATTTAGTCAAGCTATGGTTACAGCTCGATTAGGCCATTTAATTGGACTAATGTCCTTGTCTCAGTATACAATCAGCAGGGGAGAATCCATTTATTGATGAAGTATGTCCGACGACTCCACTGCAGGTGGAGATAAGCTCCCTTTCAGCTTAATTTAAAAATCCTATATTATTTATACAGTCTATGATATAGACCCAATCACAATCACTGCTGTTTATGTGTTTAATACATTTAGAGTAAATATCACTGCATCACAGACTAAATCCAGTTTAGACATTTTAGTTGGTTTAAAGTTTGATATCCAACAGACATTCCCTCTAAACCCAGCAGTATCGTCTTGCACAGTTTCACCTGATGTTGGCTGTATGTTAGCTCACCTCCCAGTCAGACTGACTCAGGGATCATTAACAGTGAAAATAATGAGGTTGTGGTCTTTGACCACCATATCAGTCATCCTTCAGGTGGCTGAACACTTTCATTTATATTTTCATTTTTGTAATGGTTGTGCTAAGGATTAGAAGTCAGGAAAGTTGGGGAAATAGCTGTAACTAGCCCTGTTTATGTAGAAAAATAAATAAAAGTAAATGTCTTTGGTGTGCATTGTTAACTCAAAACAGGCCCCTCCTCAAAAATTATTGTGCGTGTGCCCAACTTCCATCAGGTCTCATGCCAAGCTTTTCTGTGTACTTTTCAGCAAAGTTTTTTAATATTAAGCGTAACAATGTTGGAACAGCTGCCACCACTGTTATGAGTGTCAATAAGATGTCAGCACAGGTCCCGTTAACTAAATTAAAACCCTAACTGGCTTTGGAAGATTAATCAGCCACCATATAATGGTTTATTAAGTATCATTATTGGCAGAACTGGCTCTGATGGTGGCTAATTGCTGCACAGCCTCCACCACCCAGGCAGGCACGGACATCACCAACCAGAGCTGAAGAGGGGAGAGTTGTGTTACTGTGTCAAAGTGTGTTTTTCTTCATTTTGACATGTATTTACATTTTTGGGCTCGACCACAATAAGGTGAAGTCCATAACTGAGTGAATGCTGCCTTGTCCTGTTTAAAAAACAGCCTTCTAAAAGCCTTCTAGTCAGAGCGTAAAATCAACACCCAGCAAGCGCCAGTGGTGGGTAAAAAATTAGTTTGCTGTGTAAAACAAAAACACACATCCGCCAGTGGCCAATGGAAAATTTTGAATTGCATCTGAGGTTTTGTTTTCATACTTTTGACCATTTCTGCCGACTGTCAGGCTAATTTGACCCTTGCAGCGCGCTGTACTTGTGTTGTGATTTGGTACGCTGAGAACGGCGTGACGTCAGCTACTGGAGTTCTATTCATTCTCTTTGCTTGAAGAAGCACGGCAGGAAGAGCATAGCAAGGAAGATGTGGCAACAGATTTTCCAGCGTGAAGCCACCACAAACAAAAAGGATAAACAAAGGGGCAGGAGACGATCAAGAAGAGGAACAGACAGCTAAACGGAGTAATGTCACTATACGACGTTTCAAAGAAAACTGGAAAATTGATGAGGCTGGCCAACCTCGGTCCTGACTAACACACAACCCGACAAACCACACCATGAGCTGCATACATGATGATGCAGCAGTCACCTTGAAATGAAGTATGACCTAATAAAATAGCAGTAATCTAATTTTATCTGTACATAACCGTATTCTTTAAGTGATGCTTAAATTGGATTTTCATAATAAAAACGGATGGTAATTATTTTAAATCATATAAGGCATGATTTTTTGGAGGTCACTAGCCAATGGTGGATGAGGTAAAAAGTTAATTTTACACCCTGCTTCTAGTGTTTCATTTAGAGTCCCACCATATAATGGATTTTAACCTAGTCTTGTTAAGAGCTTTACTTTATCAGCGCATGGAGTGACACTCTTAAACTGAAAATTAGAGCTTTCAGTGTAAAACCTGAAGTTTGAAATTGGCATTTGTATCACTTTGTTTAATATGTATGTAAGTATGAATATGTACATGTTTGCATGTGTGAATGTGCATGTACCTATGTACGTGTGTGTGTACGTACATATATATATATATATATATATATGTATGGAAAAGATGTGGAAAGATTCAAAAAGGTTCTGGTTGATTCACCATCCTGTTCACATTGGGAGTTGTGAGTGTTACTGAGCAGTATCTGTGTTGTTTCTGTGTGTGCACAGAGGATGGGAGTTCTGAACGTTGGTCAGCGGATTGAGGAGCAGGCTGAGTTTGAAAAGATCTACAAGAATGGTAATGTCATCTGTATACTCAACTGTCAGCATGTGTTGTGTGATCAGTAGATGCTGTAGCCTCTTAGTGTGTCCTCACTGTTCTGTGTGTGTGCTCTTTAACCAGCATGGGCTGACAATGCCAATGCATGCGCTGTACAGTACGCAGGAACTGGAGCCTTGAAAACAGACTTCACCAGGTACAGTAATGTAACATCCTATCTCACACATAATTTGTGAGTTGTTTTCTGAAGTCCCCTTGCATTGGTGTCATGGTTGCTGTTCAGTCCAACTTTATTTCTCCATTAGGACAGGGAAGAGGACCAGGTGGGGTCTGCTGATGGATGGCTGGAACTCAATGATCCGTTACTACAAAAATAACTTCTCTGATGGATTCAGACAGGTATGACGTCTTTGACATGATTTGTTGTAGATACAAACTCAACTCTAAAAATGTGGGGACGCTGTGTAAAATGTTAAATAAAAATTAAATTCAATTATTTGATTGAATTTGACTTGATTGATTTTTTTTTGCCCTATGTACAATTGAATACAGTACAAAGAAAAGATATTTAATGTTCAAACTGATAATCTTTATTATTTCTCTGTAAATACACGCTCAACTGAATTTGATGTCTTCAGCATGTTCCAAAAACAGATGGACAGGGGCAACAAAAGACTGGGAAAGTTGTGGAATGCTCATAAACATCTGATCATTTCACAGGTAACAGGTTAACTGTTAACAGGTGATAGCATCATGTGTGGGTAAGAACAGGGGCATCCTCGAAAGGTTCAGTTGTTCACAAGCGGGGATGGCGCGAGGTTCACCACCTCATGAAAAACTGCATGAGCAAATAGTCTCCAATCCATAATATCTTCAAAAGATTCAGAAATTATGGAAAATCTCTTTAAGGCTGAAAAACAATTTTGAATGCCTTTTACCCCTCAGGCTTCACTGCATTAAAAACCAACATAATTTTACAAAGGCTATGACTACATGGGCTCAGGAACACTTTGGAAAACCATTGTCAGTAAACGTAGTGATGAACTATATCTACGAGTGCAGACTCTATGGTGCAAAGTGAAAGATAGATATAAACAACATCCACAAACATGTTCAACATCTCTGGACCCGAGCTCATCTGAGACGGACTAACACAAAGTGGAAAAGTGTGCTATGGTGTGAGGAGTCCAAATTTCAGTTTATTGTTGGAAATAATGGACGTCATGTCCTCAGGGCTAAAGAGGAAAAAGATCATCCAGATTATTAGCATCTCAAAGTTCAAAGCCAGCAGCTGTGAGGGAGGGTGTTAGTGTCCATGACAACATGGGTAACTCTCATCTGTAAATGCTCCTTTAATGCTGAATGTTACACACAGGTTTTGGAGCAACATATGCTGCCATTCAGACGATGTCTTCTTCAGGGATGTCCCTGCTTATTCCAGCAAGACAATGAGACACATTCTGCACGTGTTCCAACAGCGTTGCTTTGTAGTAAAAGAGTGCAGCTACTAGACTGACCTACTGCAGTCCAGACCTGACTCACATTGAACATGTGTGGAGCATTATGAGGCACACAGTATGACAATGGAAACTCTGGACTGTTGAGACACTGAAGTCATATATCAAGCAAGAATGGGAAAGAATTTCACTTTCAAAACTTCAACAATTAGTGTCCTCAGTTCCCAAACACTTGCTGAGTGTTTTTTTAAAAAAATACTCACACTCACTCACAAAACACAAGCACTAAAAGCTCCTACCCGCGTATAGCAAGCTTTACGCCTTTAACCTTTTATGTCTAACATGTCAGTGAGGCTGGCTGTAAATGAGCCACAATATGAAAATAAATGTGCTTTGGAATAGTGTTTTATCAGTCTAGTCAAGGTGTCAGTAGAGTTTTGTTGGTTTCAGGATTCCATTGACCTGTTTCTGGGTAACTTTGCCGTCGATGACTCTGATGGACCCACTCCTCTCCGTGTGCAGAAGGACTGGAAGTTCCTCACGGTCAGTATCCCTCAGTGTTTCCTCTCTTCTTAGAAGTAGCATTACATGTGACTTTTAGTCTGATCCTTTGAATCCTGCTCTTTTCACAGCTGCCCATCATTATGCTGGTGGCATTTTCCATGTGCATCGTCTGTCTCCTCATGGCTGGTAAGTTCCTCTCTGCCCATGAGTTAAGTTTTCTATGTTGGTTCAAGCCAGCACTGCTGTAATCTTATTCTGTCAGCAATTTATTTAAAGCTGCAGGAGACTGTAATTTGAGAATTTGTGATTAAATGGTTTTAACATAATTTGTGGCTTTACTAATAGCTTGTGCTTTCAGTTTCCAATAGCTGTTCTGAGCCGTTGAGACTAGTGACTTTTGTATAGTGCTGATTAACTCAACTTACAGGAGGAAACCTGCCAAATAGGGTAGATTTTTCAACATAAAACCTGCACATGTTGTTCAACCACACATAAAGGCAGAAGTGCTTGGTAACACTTTCGATGAAGACCATATCTGTAGTGAATTATGACACCATTCATAGTGAATTATAATGCAGTTAAAATGACTACTCTCATAAACACACATAATGCTTACTGATGCACTATATCAATAGTCATGAACCATTATGGATTTGACTTATAATGATTTATAAGTGGCAAGGGTCTTATGGGTGCTCTTGACTTGTTACAAACTAAAGGTTGAATGCAGGGGCTTGTAATGCATTAGAAATATTTAAACTCACTTATTCACACATCACCAATTAACTGTAAAAAGGACTCATAGTGTAATATAACAGCCCATGCTTTATCATAAGTTATAATTGTATGTGTTAAGTTAAGTGAGGTACATGTTGATGCTTTTATAATTATGTATGCTTCATCATAATGTTTCATTGTAGGTGTTAAGTAAAGTGCAATCATTTTCACACATTTATAAGAATATATACTGCATCATAAGTGATTAATGCATATCCATACACTAGAATACTTTGAAAAAGCATTTATAAGACTGAATTCTGACAGTGTCAGGGTGAAAAGTCCCCAGTTTAAAGCTGCAGTCAGATGAGAAGTTAGGAGGCAACATTTACTGGCTCGTTGTGGCAAAAAGCAGGTTATAAACATAAACTATGATTGGTAGTATGGTTAGCAGGCCACTAATAGCAGCATCCCATCTTCCCTGCTGCTTGTATTATTTCACTGTGCAGTTATAAAACAATATTTCCTGAATAAAGGGTCAGTCACTCCCTCTCTGTCACATTGGCCGTACATTGGAAAGCCTCATGATCTTGTCAGAAAGTTGTGGGCTTGGAGGGTGTTTCACATGCTGTTACTTAAGCTGCTTTTCCACCAGCAGGTCGGTTCTTTTCAGTTCAGTTCACTGGGCATTTTTTTGCGTTTCCATTGTGAGGAGTTGTAGTTGGCACCTTAAGTACCCTTGAAGCGGTCCCTATTTTTCATCACCCCTCTGTTGGGGTACCTAGCAGTTTAAAAAACTTTTAAACTTGAGCAAAGTTTTAAAAAATGAAATAATATTTGTCCTTGATCCTGCTACATCTTTGGAGTTGAAGGATGAGTTGATTAAAATCACCAGCAACTATGAAGATTCCATCCGGTTCCTTGGGCATGTTGCTGCTGATGGCATCATTCAGTTCCTGCAGTGCATTTTTTGGACCGGACATTAGACAGAAGAGGGCTTGGTAGAGGAACAGCTCTCGGTCCAAGTTGGGCCAGTCTCGCCCTGATGCCGGCTCTCCTCCCTCTCTTCGTCCAGTACTTTGTGTTTCATTTCTTTCCTCTGGTCTGACTGGCCGTTCCATGAATGCCATTGGTGGGGATACTCTTGCAGGCTGTTGTGTTCAGTCCAAAGCCCATACAACTTTTCCTGATGTTGATAAGTGCTTCTCTATTGTAGAAAAGTTTTGTTTCAGTAGAAGGGGTCATAGTGTCAAAAAAATTAAAAAATGTATTGAAATATGGCAGCAAGGATTTCAGGAGCTACAGGCTGCTGCATCTTCATGTGCTGCCATCGTCATAGCAAACTCTTTTCTAAAATGAAAGGATGTTTGCAGCCTCTAGCAGCAGCTGCAGACTGAGAAAAAAAAATCCAAATAGTCCAACAAAGCATCTTACAGTTAAATTAGTGCAATTTAAATAACACTAAAAGTTTTCTCTAACAGAAATAATTATAAATGGTACATTCTTTCTGCATCAAAATATTCCAGCCTTAACGGGGCCTTAAGGCGTAACGCTGCCTGCTGATATGAGCGCTGTATTTTCATATTTCTAAGCACATATTCCACTCATTTATGAAATTATACAAGCTTCTGCACAGCTTACAACCCCGTCCTGTTAATGTTTTAAAATAAAATGCATTGTATCAGCAACTGATGGTATTCTGTCCACAGAAATACAGACAGATAGCTCTTGTTTTTCAAAGGGAAACAAGGAAGTTGAGGTTAAACAAACATCTTTGTATTTCCTCATCTCTGTGACAGAGAGAGACTTTAAACAGCAGTACAAAGTCGTGTAGAGTCAACAAACGCGAGCGTCACGCGTAAAAAAAAACGGCGACACCGTTTCTCAAGATGTGCTGCGCCTGACAGGCGCTGCTCGGGAGAGCAGTGTAGCGCTGAAACAAAAGACAACACGCCCGGCGCTGCTCACGCTCATGAGGCGCGCTGTGTGAAGCAGTGCGACGCGTCAACGCACGTTATGTGAATCGACGTATTCACTTAATCGATTACGTCGACGCGCCCCCCCAGCCCTACCGTCCACATGTGTGTGGTAGGGCAAGAGTATGGTCTGTGGTGGAAACTCCACCAATCTAGGGTCTTGGTACGTGTTAATAGGTGCTACTCTTGAATTTAAAGGCACCATACCAAAGCTTTCGATGGAAACATGGTTTAAAGGAATACCTCATTCATAAATGATCATTTATAGATCTATTAGTCATGCACTGTCATCTTGAATTAATGAGTTCCTGCATGTTTCTACGAATATGGCCAACATTAATTTATTGATTGACCGGGGACAATGTTTAACAACAGAAAAACTTCATTAAAACATCAATTAACAAACACAACTCACGCAGTATAATCTCTCATGTAGTCTTACTTATCTAGTTGTATGCTCAGGACTTCCCAAACATGCATTTTAGTCAAAAATCCTCACTATTGGATTCTGTCTGTGAAGAGAGCATAAATAAGTTTCACTGTCAGTTCTGTTTAAGGAGTAAGGTTTGAGCAAACCATGCATGTGTTTTTGAAACATTAAGAACACAACTAGATAAATGAGACTTGGATTATACTGCACGAGTTTTGTAGTAGTTTGTAAATGGATGTTTTGATATAGTTTTCTGTTGTTAAATATGATCCCCAATTGATCAGTAAATCATAACATTGGCTGTTTTCCCTGGGCACATGTGAGAAAACTAGTTTTCTCCTTAAATTCAAGGTAACACAGCATCGACATACTCATCGATATACAAATGGACATTTTGTTGGTGAAGTATTCCTCTAAAATGGATAATGCAGTATTTCCCACACTGGGATTTGATATTCCTAATTATACTTATAATTCCCCAATAAGATATTCTTTGCTGTGGTGGCTGCTGTTACACAGGTTAGACCAAGTGCTGCTGCTGGGAGCTGGGAGAATCAGAATCAGAATCATTAATACTTTATTGATTCCCAAGAGGAAATTGCCTTTAGTTACAGATGCTCCTATTCAAAAGTCTTAAAAGAAGTAGGAAAGTGTAGAATATATAAATAAAATTTAAACATAAGTACTAATATAAAATAAATATATCTAAACACTAAAGTATAAATACAAATGTACATTTTTGTTCTTGTTTCTACCATGTGATAAATAAAACAACAGATTACCAACATCTGAATATAGAATATTATACATGGATGTAGTTATTGCACTGGATTATTGCACATCAGAGTAGTTATTGCACATTATTAAGAGTCCAGAGTAGACTAAATGAGTCAGAGTGTCTGACATTCAGAGTGAGGAGTTGTACAGTCTGATGGCCACAGGCAGGAATGATTTCCTGTGGCGCTCTGTGGTGCATTTTGGTGTTATCAGCCTTGTACTGAACGTACTCCTGTAACTGACCAGCCTGTCGTGGAGTGGGTTGGACACATTGTCCAGGATGACCCGCAGCTTGGACAGCATCCTCCTCTCACACACCTCCGGCAAGGAGTCCAGCTTCACTCCCACAATGTCACTGGCTTTACAGATCAGTCTGTTCAGTCTGTCGGTGTCCGCTACCCTCAGCCTGCTGCCCCAGCAGACCACCGCATACAGGATAGCATTGGTAACCACAGACTTATAGAACATCCTGAGCATAGTCCTGCAGATGCTGAAGGACCTCAGAAAATAAAAAAGTCAAAGTCAGATGTCAGTTGATACTAATTTAACATGCCAAACTGAAATCCCTCATCGCTCCTTTCAATACTGTAGATGTAACATAAACGTGGCAATGTCATTCTGGCAGGTCTTCAGCTAATGTAATGTGTGTGCAGCATGCAGTGTTTCTGTGTGTGCGTGTGTGTGTGTGTTAGCTAGCTTTTACCGACATTATGCAGATCGACACCAGTGAGTATGCGGCAAATGGGAAAGCATTAAAAGAATAAATGAATGATATAGCATTAGCATTAGCTAACCCCACAGTGTTATCTTTTATCATTGCATTCATAGTTTTGATATCAAATGGGTGCATTTTAGCTCATGTTGCATGTGCTTTGTATGCATACTGTATGCTGACATAATATCAATAACAAAGCATTTTGTAAATTCATAATTCAGCAACAGAGTGAAATGTATTATTTTGAGAATCTTCTGATTCTGGAAGTTCAGAGGGTGCGTTGAGAAACACTCACTGTGTTAGAGCGCACTCTGGCACAAACTGGACCATTGGTATATTCGGAGTGCTGTTGGAACATACTGTTCGGTTATCCAGAGCAGTGCACTCTGGGAGTGTCAGAGCAACTCTGGACGCTGTCTGAGGAGAAAGAGCAGCAAAGAGCAGCTGTGATTTGACATTGAATCCAGACTGCTGAGAGAGAAAAGAGTGATCTCTCTATCATTGTCCCTGACTCTGCCACTACTTTCAGATTGCAGCAGGTGTCTGCTGGGAAAGCTTCAGGAGAACGCCAGTCATTCACAGACAGCTGTATTGATAGAAATAGAAGTGTATATGTTTGATCAGATGTGTGAGAGGTGATTGGCTGAAACACGCCCTGTGTAGACACGCCTTTAGCCGAAGAGCTTCAGGCGACAGCTTCATGTGGTTTTGACTAACTGGCTGTACTTTGTCTTCCAGGTGACACGTGGACAGAGACCCTGGCTTACGTGATGTTCTGGGGTGCCGCCAGTGCTATTACAGCCACTATCATCCTGTTTAACGGCCAGGACTTTGTGGACGCCCCCAAACTGGTTCACAAGGAGAAGCTGGACTGAGCATGCATGCGCGTCTTTGTGTACATGTGTGTATGTGAGCAGTATCTGGGCCCAGCAGGTTCATATACCTCGTGATCTTCACCGTCTTTTTTCCTAGGTCTGGACTCCAGACTGATCTGCTGCCTCCAGACTACCCTCCAGACTCTCCTCCAAAACAATTTTTTTTTCTCTGTGGTTTGTCTACATGATTAACCCTCTTCAGTTTTACTACACACACTCCGTCACATGGTTTACATCTCATCTCCTACATTCTGCATACTGTAACTATAGCTTGGTTTTATTTGCTTTGTTAGCGTAAGGTTGTCAGTTACGGAGAGAATCTTTGATGGCACTTTAGTAAACTGTCTTCTTTTTCCACACAAAAATATTTCCAACACTACGCTCAATTTCTCATTTGTAAATCATTCTTCAAATTTAAAATCTGTCAAAATGTTATGACAAGATTTTTTCTGTTGTGCTTCATTCCAGGCCTTTAAGGCCCTGCACTCCCACACAGGGCTTTTCCATTACTGGCTGAGTAGACCTCCTGTCAGGTTCAAGTTTGGTGGAGCTACGCTGGAAATTACATAATAACCCCAAGCTCTGCATACAAATAAAAATGATGTCCCACCCTAACAGGAAACAACGGCAGAGTGAAGGAGATGTCAGCGTCTACATGTATACAGTTTTAGAACAAGCTGAAAACACCGTATTCAGTTGACATAATGACAAACATGGAAGCAAACAGTCACTGACTTTGTTTGTGTGGTGTTGGGCAGGAAGTGACCGAGCACTGATGACAGTGTTTGCACTGCAGACATCTGCCTGCTGCTGGAGAGGAGGCTGACCACATCAGCTCTGTGAATCCAAAACAACGAGCTAAAGAAGCTGAAAAGCTCAGTAGTGGTTCTGAGCTGCAGATACTTCTGTGTTCATCACCACAAAATGAACCTTTCATATTACACATCATCATTTGATCAATTATTAATATAAAAACCCTTGATTAGATTTAAAGTTACCTAATGTCATTATTTATTAATGTCAGTTAACCCTAAAGAGCCCCTATCAAAAGATGTGGCACTTCAACATGCAATTTATTGAAACATAGTCTGTGATGTATGTACCCAATGAATAGAGCACTATACAGTATGTACATGTTGAGTTTTGAATGTAACAAGCCTTACAAATTTGCATATGAAATATAAATCTTTGGCTCATGTGTATGTAACTGGAGTGAACAATATGTCTTCCTATGAAGCTTGGGAGAGAATCTCCAATGATTTTGCACCATGAAATAGAACAATAATCTGTACTGTTAGTTTTTCTGATGTGGTTCCACACCTCTGCATCTCAGCCCACATTTGTGATTTGTTCAGCGATTCAAACACGTGTGCGGTTGTGCCATTTATGTTTGTTTGTTTTTTTATTTGTTTTGGTAAAACTGGGGGAGAAAAACATGTTTAACATGTCTTCTACCTGTAAGTCTAGTTATCTGTTCAGCTACATCTAAGAAAGATGGCACCAGAATAGCAGCCTGAACGATGTGGATGAGTGTGGATGAGACCAACACGGCTGCACAGGTTGTTGGAAGTCACCTCACAGACATCAGCTTTTATTTGGATGGTCAGGAGAAAGCTTGCTTGAGATCACAACTTAATTATCCTCCTATTTCCAGTGGTGATAACTTGAGTTTCCTTGAGATACCAAATTACTGTGATATATTTTGATTTTTAAGACCTTTTAGCTCAAGAAAAAATACAAGAAAGATATCACTTGAAAAGTTCTCTGTTCTCTAAATCAACTTACAGAAACAGTGTACATTCCAACCCCTATTTGTAATTTTTTGTGAGCATGTTTCTGCCATTATCTTTCACTGCCTTATCTATCTTTGGATGATATCGTCCCTACTCTCAATGAGTTGATGAGTTCTTTCTTTCTTCAGGGTGAAAGACGTAAGTTGGCAAAACAGCCCAAAACTCTTAGTGGTCATCTAGAGATTGGCTTCAGTCAAATAGACAAAAAAATGATGTCCTGTTTCTTTTCCTATCTCTTTTCCTTGGATGGAGAGCAGCATGAGATCAAAGAAAGATGTGAAGGAGAATTCTTAAAGACTTAGGAAAAGACAGCTGTGGTGCTGAGAGAATCCGCCCTCACTTACACTCAGTTACATGATGATGTGAAAGCAGATATTGACAGCGTGGGTCTGCTTTAGTGATGACAGTGTTCTGGAGATGGACTACTGCAAGCACATCTTAGCACTCGGACCCTGTGCTATGCTACCAGTCCCAAAAGTGATGAAATGGTTGTCAGAGAGAATGGCTGCTGATGCTCACACTTGTGTCCACTCAAGAGGGGTTTCCGTTACAGATCTGTGCAAAACTTGGATATTTTTGAAATGTCGATGAACCACTTTTTCTTCTGGTGATAACATTCCAAGAAGCATGGTGATGGATGCTAAAAACATGAGCAGCTTTATTTCTATTGCAGTGTTACGTGTTATGGAGCCATAATTGAAAGGCAAGCCTCTTACATGTGGAAGTGGCCACGTCTGAGGGATTTCTGGGAGGTGATAGTCCACAATTTCACAGCGGAATTGTGGATTCAAAACTCCTGAAAAACTGATCTGCTCAACTTTTGAAGAGTTATGTGATGCAATAACAGCTCTTGTAGCTCCTGCTGCATCATGAAGGAGCCAGTTCCTACTGACAAGCACATAGCCATAGCATCATGTGACTTATGGCTTTTTAGAATCGCCTGAAATACCACCTCAGGGGAACGTAAAACTTTTTTTGTGATAAATGGGAAGTTGTTTTTTTTAATTGACATGTTTCCATCAGGCGTATTTTATATTCACAATTTCAATTTGTGTAGTTTGAGGGAAAATGGAAACCTGCCTTCAGATTTATCCCCATGAATTCCAGGTAGTGGAATTGTATGAAGATACAATCATACATGTGGATAACATTCACTGTCCCCACAGCCCAGTCTAAGTACAGTCAGACCCTCTTTGCACCGTTGTTGTGTTTTCTTAAGTGACCTTACAAAGTTTCCCATTAAGGTCGAGGAAAAGTATTAGTGGGGAAAAAAGTAACTTTTGTGTATTGGACCTCAGCCCAACTCTTATCATGGCAGCCACATCCAGTAGATATCTCCGGGTCATATTACTCAGTTATCTTTTGAAGCAAATAAAGCCAGCCCTTGAGCCAGGTGAGCAGACCTTTGTTATGGCTGACACTGTGACTGTCACAGTAGGGAAAGCACAAGTGTATTTAATGAGTGGTTGATGGCTGCAGTCCACTGAGGGGAGGCCCTGCTAATGTGCAGGTTGGCTCAGTGGAAGAGCTTATTGGCTGAACAGACTGAGGTGGAGGAAGAAGGCTGATACATAATGATGAACAATATTTTAGATATATAGAGTTAAAACTGTTTATCTGAAGATGATAATTAACAGTGATTAAACTGGCATCTCAGATCCAAAACCATATTATTAGTTATCATGGCAGCTCTCAGCTCCCATAGTGCACTTGTTCTTACAGAGCAGCCCCTCATTGGAGAATGCAGACATTTGAACCTTTCATTGAATATTTAAGATCTGATTTGGTTTTGAAACATTTTTCTGACATTGATTTCAGACATAGTGAGTTGGTAACCATGCCTTCTTATTCTGAATGATTTCACATGCAGGCTGTGTGCTGTTTTCCATTATGTGTTTAAGATCATTCCTGCAAACTCTATCTGATGTGTCAGATACCGACAAGTAGTACAAGCTGAGGTGGGTGAGTGATTGGTTTCACACTACTGATTTAGTCAAGTCATGCTAGCTTTACAAAGAGCTTATCTTGATCTGAACTACATAACGTGTGATCAAAGTCCACTTACAGTCTCAAAAAATGCTTTTTTTTTTTTTTAAATCTTGCACACAAGATAACAACTTGTGCGAATAAGATTACCTTGTGCTATCAGAATATTTTTTGCAAAGAGGATAATAACTTGTTGGAACAAGATAAATTGTGCACAATAGTATCTTATGCAAGTGAGAAAATAATGAGTGTAAATGGGATAAAACATGCACAAAATATATCCATCTCTTATACACAAGGTAACATGGATATTAACTTGTTTGATTAAAAGAAAACATAATTTGGGTACAAAGTACACTGTGCTGCAACTCATGACCTTCATCAACAAGCGAAGCTTTATACTCACAGGGTTCATACTGTCATGCTAAATCTAGAATATCATTTATAAGCAGAATATAAAATAGAATTTGCAAACAGCAATTTCAAGCCTGGAAATTTTTTGAAAACTAAATACCTTCCAAACTCACAGCATATCCTCTGTGAACCACCCCCTACCCTCTCATAAATAACAAACATTCCCTAAGTTACAAATGTTCAGTTCTAATCCTGTGGACCTTGAGAAAGTTCACAAGAATCAGAATTTATTGTCATATGTAATATGTGAAATGAAGGTGACATCTGTCTCGTGGACATGAACCTTGTGATGTCTGTGCATTTGAAAATGAGATTGCCAGATAAGACAGTATCATGTGTTGGTGGAAGTGATGCAGTCAGTCAGCAGCACCTTATCTGTAGTATGTTTGGACATTGTAACATTTTCTGTCTGTGGTGTCCTGCTCCAGGTTAAAATATGTCCTGAAGGTTCCACAGTTGTACAGTATACTCTGACTTGTTTTTGGATGTAATCAACATATCTCTTCTGTGGCTTTTGTTTATGTTTTGCTCATAAACATAATAATGGAGCCAAGAATATGTTACTGTGACATGAAAACCTACTCAACAGAGGTGTATTAACGTGCGTATGTTAAAACATGACTTGCAAATTTTACTGTACTATACCACAGATTCATTTGGACTCATGGCCTTCCTTCAACACTGAGGTCATCTCTTTTAGCCCTGGGAATTTAGGGCTAAAACATCTCACTCAGAGCTGAACTTGGGATCATTAAGAAATCAATGCAAAGTTTATAGCACCCAAACAGATATTTTGCTTTCCAAGTTTTTGGTTTGTGTTACAAGTTTGCAAATGATGTTCCAACCCCTGTGGTGCACATCAGTGTTATATGCTGCCTTCACGTGCTCCGAGCTAGTTTTTGATGGAACATGTACATGATGTTGTGTTTCTCCTTGGCAGTGGGCAGTGCTCTCCCTCTAAAGCAGACTTAGTCCAGTGGTTTCTGTAACAGTCAATAAAGTCCAGTGAACACACTCAGATAACCACCATGGCAGCATTGTTCTTTTGGCTTTTTGAAAGCTCCACCTCCAGCATTACATCTAATAATGTTATCAATACTTATGTAATTTATTTTTAGTCAAGAATGGTTTTGAATGAAGCCTATGACATGATACTTTCTGTAAGCTGAAGGGCACTATCTGTTCTGAGACTGTTTTAATGGCATTAATAGCACTACAGCTGGAACAACACCGATAAACTTTGCTGTTTTTTTCTTTTTTTTTTTTTTTGATTTTTAGCAGGAAATTAAGTTATGGATCAAAGTGAAAGCCAGTTTTGCCCATTGTCTGGTAAAGATAATGGACAAAGCCACCATGACGTCACCCACTGGTTTGTGGACTCTGTTCTGAAGTGTTGAGTTTGACATTTTGGCTGTCACCATCTTTTTTTTTTTTTGAGCCAGATGTGAGCATATTTCCCATATTTGATGCTAGGTGATGCCTTAGTTAGTATGGTGCATTTACAGCTATGCTTTACTGTGAGAATAATAATGCTCTTTTTTGTTTGGGTTTTATTGTTTCCTGACTGGCTGCTTATGTTGGCAACGATGGTGCAGATGCCTGATAGGCCTCGACTGCTTGGGATGGATAGCAGTAAAATTGAGTTTAGACATTTATGTTTTGCAGAGCATGAAACCAAAGGAATCTGGTCATAATCCCCTGATGTTTCTAAGCTAATGACTGAATTCCTTCAACATGTAGTTGTACAAAGCACCATTAGCATACTTAAGTTTCTCTTAACATGTTACCGGCAGGGGCGTCGTAATTGGGGGAAAAGTGGGACTGACTACACAGGGCCACAGTGGGGTCTTTAATAAAAAATGTTTTTCATTTTTTTTCTCTCTAAGTTATTACTGCAATATATTAACTACAATTGTCTGAATAAATAAATAAACAAGGTTGGCACAACTTACACATTTTAAGAATGGTTTAAGCTAATGCCAGCAATTCAGATTCAAGGCAGTCAGCCAGCAGGAGTCTAGCTTAGATTATTTTTGCGTTTTATATAAAAGTTTATTATATTCATAAATTACTCAGCATCATAGGTACAATCTCATATGATATTATATTTATAAATATTACCTCGCGGTAAAGTCAGTCAACTTTGGAGCGATATTTAGCTAATTAACAACAACAATGTTATCTTACATCCACAAGCTAGCATAACATATCCTGATGATTTTGACATGATACTAGAAGTATCTGCATTGCTGCCTCAGCGCTTCAAATTCAGGCAGACAGCTCGGAGAACAGCCTCTGTAAGGAACCTGCACTGTTGCCTCCACCTGCAGATTCTGGCAGACAAGACGCCACCAAACCTTTCAGCTACTGCCTCTGTCAGCAAACTGCAGCTGTTGCCTCAGCCTTTAGATTCTGGGGGACATCTCGGCCAAATGCTCAAACTACAACCACAACTGCAAAATTCCATTGGCTCCATAAATTTAAATTCCAACTGTAGCCTCTGTTAGCAACCTGCAGGTTCTGGCAAAATGCTGCTGCCAAATCTTAAACTACAGCCTCTGCCAGGAACCTGCCCTGCTGCCTTCACCAGCACATTTTGGAAGACAGATCCCACTAAACCTCCAACAACAGCCTCTGTCAGCAATCTGCGGTTGCTGCCTGCAGCTGTAGATTTAAGCAGACAGCTGCCACAAAACCTCCAGCTACTTCCTTTTTTAGCAACATGCATGAGTGCCTCCACCTGCAAATTCTGGCAGAGCTTGGCAAATGCTCAAACGACAATCACAACCAGCAACATTTCATTAGCTGCATAATTGCTCCCTTCCAATGTAAGACATTACTGTCCGAAAGTGTTATTGAGGATACTTTGGATGATTGATTCGCAATGAAATACTGTGTAGGAATACATTAGAATTTTGACTGTTTTCAACAGATTAATTCTGTTGAAATCCTGCTGTAAATTTACAGTGACTCTTTACAGTGTATCTTTTACTTGTAACAGAGTACTTTTTACATTGCCAACAAGAACACATGCATACATGAGGGCACAGATAAGTGACTTTCTACACACTTCATAATATATGATATCAATACATAAATCTATAAAAAATCTTGAAATTAAAAAAAGAATGGACAGAGACGGAAACAAAAGCAAGCAATCAATAATAATTTATTTAATTTAATGTCACATCAGGAGGTTCCCCCAAATAAGTTTTTGATGTAGTCTAAAAATCTATTGCTTTTTTGTTGTTTGTAAGCACAAGAGAGGAAAGCGATGAGTTGAAATTAATCGAGAAAAGGCAGAAAGAGGGTTGTGAACCTAAAAAATGTTGTTTATGGATAAAGAATTTCCCCATTGAAATAAAAATATCAACAACATAGTTCAAATATTTGTTGTATAATCATAATAACAGATTATATCTTTTAAGTGAAAAGTGATATAACAATTATTGAAAACATGAGAACTAAAATTAGGGGGAAAACCCTATTGTTATTGTACAATGAAAAAAAAATGAATGGATTTAAATTCTACCACCCTGCCCACAGAGAGAGCAAGAGTTTTCACCATCTGCATATCTGTATATCATTGCGTCTATCCCAGGCAGGATAGACGCAATGACGTAACATACAGAGGCGTAAAGACGTAATGTTAATGTGCTTCGCTTTCCTCCTTTACCACTGTGCTAGGCAAGTTAGCATGTGCAGCCCCGAGGGTTCCGCTTAATTTACACCGTCAGTACATTCATATTGGAAAGTTCATATCTTCGGCAAAAACATGAGCACGCTATGGATGGGCAACGTGAGTTTTTTTTTTTTTTTTACAACTTTTTACCGCGATAAATGATTTTGTGTGAGCACCGTGTGAGCTAGCTTAACACAAGCCCCATACAGTGACTGGAGCGTAATTTAAAAGCCCCTTTAGAAAAGCAACAGATAATACGAGCCAGTTCGTCAGTGAAGACTTTATACGGAGTAACGTTAGCTGATAGACTGGTGATTAATTGTGGTTATTCGGCAAAGCAGTAATGCAGCACGTAGCACTGCATTCACGGTAAGCCTGAGCTCTGGCCTCCTGTGCAGAGACACAGAGGATGAGACAGGCCACGGACTCTGATAAGTTTGATATAACGAGGCTGAACTGGCTTTGCAGGGATCCAGTCTCAGTTTATTAGCCATTCCAACATGTGAAAAACATGACGGAACGAAATTCGTTACCCAGGTCCAGCAGCGTACAGAGATAAATGTCACGGGAAAACTTTCTTCTATTCTCACAAATAGAAGAAAGGGCTTCTCAATGTTTTTCTCTCCATGTCGCCTCACTGTGCCGATCGATGGATGTCTCTGTATGAATCCTGGCAAATATACAATAACATAACTTATCAATATGAGACCAAGAAAAAAACCTTCATCAGCTCAGTAGTTAGCATAGTTATTAACAATAACTTAACGATCAGTCAAAGTAGGAGAGTTTTTCTGTACATGTGTGAGGTGAACATAGTGCAAGTAGTGCAGGATGAAATATACATTTTACTGTAATGTTATTACAGAAAGAGTACATGAAAATGTTATGCTTTATGTTCTCTGCCCAAAACTTTCAAACAGAAATTGGGAAAAAGGTTTGTGTGTGTGTGTGTGTGTGTGTCTATTTGTGGTGTGTTTTTGTGGAATGGGCTGAAGGTAGAAATCAAAAACAGTAAGAACATGGGCTGCTTATTGAAAATCTGTTATACATGTTTACTATTATTTTGGGTTTTTTGTTTAGTTTTTTTTTTTTTTACATATACATAGTATTTTATTTTAATCATTCATTTTAAGCATTCAAAATGAAGTGCATTCGATTCAGAAGTAGTGCAGTTATGGTTAAGACCATTTGAATAGAATGAAAGGTGTATGTTGCCTGACAGCAGACAGAACTGTTGTAGTGGAAAGATTCAAAGGTTCAGACCCAAGTAAAGGTGTGTGGGTCCAGTGTGAGAGGGGAGCATGAGGTCCTGAACAGAGAGGTAGAATAATGAGGCGGTGCCAAAGAGAGGACGGGTTGTACAGTGAGATTGCAGCTGGTAGGAAGTTGTCCTGGTCCCAGTGGAGCTGGATCAGTATCTTACTGAAAGTGCTCCACTGTTTGATAAGGAGGTTATTAAGAGGATGTGAGGTGTTTTCCACAAACCTTACTTGCCTACATAGATCGTAAAGATATCTCCCTTCAAGAGATGTCAATCATTTCTTCTCTTGAAAGAAAACAGGCCAAGAGGGTAATTTCACACAGTTTTTCTCATCCAGATCAGATGCAGAAATACGTTCTTTCTTAGATTTTTCAAACCTGAACTAAATTAGCATGGAGATGCTCAACACTGTTAAGATTATAATCATGATAATATTTTAACCTTCAGGTTTAAGACACAAAATAAACACACAAAAAAAACATAAATAATGAAAAGGTAGGAAAAAAACGTTTTCAAGGGTTTACATGATTTAATTAACATTTTGATCATTTTAATCTAAACATTAACATATGGGATGAAGAAGATCAGTTAAATTGCCATTTTTTTCACAGAAGAATAAAGGTTTCACAAAATTTAAAATGAGCTTTAACAGTGTTAAGGCTGTTCCTATGATGTTGAGAACCTGCTTCAAACTTTAATGATGAAGAATCAGCCAGTCCCCTTGATGTTCAGCTAAACTTGTCAAATTCAAACTTGTAAATGGAAAGCCAGCTACAGTCTCGTATTAATCACTACCAGCTCTGAATGATGCCTGAGCTCTTTTTCACAGCCCATTTTTCCCTTTGCTCCGCAGCTGGAGGCCTACATGGACGAGAAGTTTATCACCAGAGCCTTTTCCACCATGGGAGAGCAGGTGGTTAATGTGCGCATCATACGCAACAAGATGACAGGGTAAGAACTGAATCCACAAGCACTTGTCTTTTAGAGGTTGTTCTGTTCCTACGTTTAACAGTGTGTCGTCACCCAGGGGTGCCCTGGGTTACTGTTTTGTGGAGATGGCAGATGAGGCCACAGCTGAGAGGTGTCTCCGCAAAATCAACGGAAAAGCCTTACCAGGAGCCAATCCGGTATGTGGATTGTTCAGACAGCGGCAATGTTTTTATCTTAGTATATTGAGACTGTTGACAAATGGCATGCTGAACTTTAACTTTTTTCTCTCACAGCCCACAAGATTCAAGTTAAACCGAGCCACCTTTGGGAAACAAGACAGTGGGTGAGTCCAAATGAAGAGGCAGGATGTCAAAGGTGACATCAAGATACTACGTAATGACAAAAAGATCATTGATTCCTCCTATCAGTGACACATGATGTGTGTTTGTGTCTGCCAAAAATAAAAGCCCAGCCTGAGTATGTCCCTCTGGTTTCAGGCAGATGTACTCTCTGTTTGTGGGAGATCTGACACCAGAGGTGGATGATGGGATGCTTTATGAGTTCTTTTACAACCGCTACCCTTCCTGTCGTGGTGGAAAAGTGGTGCTGGACAGCATGGGCAACTCCAAGTGAGTATTAACATGCCACCACACCAATATGGAGACAATGGGCTTCATGCAAAAATATATGTATGAACAAATTTTCTTGTAGTTTTGCTTGTATCCAGGATTTGATCTTATTTTGTTAGTCTCCATTCATTTTGGGGATTTACTAATGTTTTCTTATTTTTACGTTTCTCTTGGTTAAGAGAAAACTTTAAGAGTGGTCGAGAGCATTCTTACGAAGTTAAGAGAAAAAAATCTCGCTTTCACAGTCCACAGATTGTTGCCCAACACAAGGACAAATAAATTTTATATTTGAGGAGCATTTGAAAATGCATTTAAATGATTTAAATAAATTTAGATAATGTTTTAGAGGAATTATTATGACCGGATTATTAAATTTCAGGGGTAAAGGGATGCTACTATACTTGGCCTATTGATCACTTAAATTGTCATTTCACAATTATAATAATCATTAAATTATTACAGTAGTGCTTTTCAGCTCTGCTGACCAGAGCTGAAATGAAATTAGGTACATTTACTTAAATACTGTTCTTAAGTATAAATCTGAGGTTACTTTTACATTACTTGAGTATTTTGATTTCATGCCACATTCCACTTCTACTCCACTACAGTTCAGAGGGGAATATTGTACTTTTTACTCTATTACATTTATTAGATAACTACTGTACAAATTAAGATTTTTTTTCTCACAAACCATAAATCTAGAAATAACAGTGAAACAGTTAGTCGATAAATTGGCAACTATTTCATTTGTGTAAATCATTTTTAATGCAAAAAAACAAACAAAAAAAAACATTAAATGGTTTCAGGTCTAATATAGTACATATGAGATTTGGAACCATGAAATGTTTTGTATATGTATGAGGACTTGCTGCTTTTTCTTTAAATCATTTATTCATCATTTATTTAAACCTTTTTGCATGTGTACTTCTACTTTTAATACTACATCTTGCTTGCATTTTTACTGCATCTTCCTCATCTTACAGCTTTTTTTTGGGCTCATCTCTCCAGTCTTGGCCATGCATCAGAGTCTTTGCACACGGCACTAAACCTGCCCTTATATAGTGTTTAGGGGCGTTATTTATGCTAACAGATGACTAATGATCAGTGGGATTAATCATTGAGCACAGCTGCTCAGAGCAGATTTGGATGGTTAAGAGCGTTTAGTGCATCTGGAGTTGACTTCGCTTATATTTTCTCTTATCAGAAAACTGTATGTATCAGATGTATGTATGCATGTGTTGCTGGTGTGCGTTGGTATAGATATGTTTTCCCGTGAGTTTGTTTCCATGAGACAGTCTCAGTCTTACTGTACATCCTTGTCTTCTCTGTACACCATCCATGGTGCTCACACAGTCTTTCAGCAATGTTTATCTGACTAAGGAGTCTGTAGAAGAGAACAAAATTCCTTCTATAAAGCAGGTACAGCTAATGATAACACACTTGTCATTATCTGACCCTCAGAAGTTAGCGTCATTTATAGATTGCAGTTTGGGCTGTATTCTCTTCTGTGAGGAGTCTGCTGAATTAGTGCTAATTACACAGCTTTGGTTCCCTGATTTTGGACAGAATTGTCAACTTGTTAAACTGTTTCCATCTTCAGTCAAACATCCCACCCACTCTGACTCATTTCCATGAGGGAGAGGGTGTTGCTTTTCCCTAACCAATCACTAGAGGCCAACATATCCGCTTGAATCTAACATCATTTGAAGTCCACATTGATGCATCTTCATGCCAATATACCTGTTTTACCGACATTTAAGAGTGGAGCGGAGCAAAGTAACACAAACTGCTATGTAAGGTGATAAAGAGGAGACATGTCAGTGTAGAACGGCCTGAAAAGCAGTGCCTATCTTAATTACAGCACAACTTTAGCATTTTCCAGTTATGACAGGTGGAATATACTTGTTGTTTGGGCATATATACAGCCAATTCGAAATATGCATCTGAACTGGGTTTTTTCTGCAGTTTGCAAACACACATTTGGTCGGCGCAGCGCGTTGTCATGGATACATTGTACACAAACCAACTCTAACAATTTGCAAAGCTGTGGCAGAGATGCTGCCGAACATCCCTCATTTCTGGTGGGAAGGAGAAGCACACCTGCTTTTAAACACTTTAACAGATGAGGATATCAACAGGCATGATGTGTGCAAATATCACAGCACTGAACTTTTCAAAAAGGTGGAAGGAAGGAGGGAGTCCAACACTGGGAAGAAACTGTTCTACTTCTCCATATTTTTATGTGATGAGCGACATGTTGGGGCACATTAATCAGAGCAAGCAGAGCTGCATGTTAACTGTAGTGTTAGTGGAATATTCATTTTCATAAGTCATGTAGGTAGGAATGTTGTCTTTTTCAGAATAAGGGTGAAAACTGGACTATTTTGTGCATGTAAACATACTCATTGTTTTTACTCCTCATGGGTTCTGGTTCACCATTTGGCAACACCTTGACAGCAGCTTGACGACAGTGTAAGCCCTGCCCGTGGTGCTGATCATCTAATCATTTGTTCCCCTGTGTCTCTCATTGTTTTTGTTTTTTTATTTTAACCGAGAAACTGCTAATGTCACAATGCCTGACCAGACTCAGTCAACTCAAACTCAGGCAACAACTTTAGTTCCATTTTATCTCATTTCTTTCTCTCCTCCTGCCACCAAACTCCCTCGTTGTAAACCCTGCCCATGTCTGTATCTGCAGGGGCTGTGGCTTTGTTCAGTTCCCAGACGAGCGGCTGCAGAAGCGGGCGTTGGATGAGTGTCAGGGTGCTGTGGGACTCGGCGGTAAACCTCTGAGACTGAGCCTGGCTGCTAACAAGTGAGTTTTTCTCACTCCTTTTCAGCAAGCTCATATCTTTGTGCCAGGAGCACAAGCAGTGCTTGGTGGTGTTAAGCAGTGTGTCTCTCCTCCCTGTGGAGTTTAAGGAACAGACAGCAGCAGCAGCAGCCATCAGAGCACAGATCCTGGCAGTCCAGCTCTGCATACAGACACAGCTATGACCAGTACAACCAGTACCAGCAGCAGGCCTATCCTGGCTATTACTCCTCCTGGGGCTACGATCAGACTGCAGGAGGCTACGGCTACAACTACCAGCAGTATGATTACACACAGTATCCCCCAGCACAGGTGAGTGCTCGGTCAAATCAGCCATCAGGTAGTCATTGTTAACAGATAGCAATCATTCTAACGTCTTTATTTTTTCTATGTAGGAAACTGAAGCTGTTGAGGATGATGGACTTGAAGGTTGGTATTGGGATCAGGATCTGCAAATGAATCTTTTTTTTTTTATCATTGACTTATAGATCTATGCGTTGGTTTAATCCCTAAGTTATATCTATATAACAACATTTCTCAACACACAGCTGCAAAGAATTCCTTCCTTGCTAGATATGTGTCTTCCTTCCTTTGGTTTATTTCCATATTTAATACTTTGCTGTATCTATTTAAAAAAAGTTTTCTTAATGACATATTTTCTCTTAGTAATGCATTTAATGTGCCCATGTGAGACTGGATCTTTTCATAGTTTCGTGTCTGTGAAGCATTTTTAATGCACTGTGTGTGTGTTGTAGACCCCAGTCCGGAGCTGGATGTGGTGGAGGCCAACAGGAAGTTCATGGAGCTGAGTGAGGAACTGTACAATGCTCTGATCGAGTGTCACTGGCAGCCAGCAGACTTCTCTGCAGAGCAGGACTATCTGACCTCAAGCCTGCCAGAGCCCATTTACTGCTGAAACTCAGCACGGCGGACATTCTATTTACACCTCTCTGCTGACAGGATGGATTATTTTTTAAGGACGTAAAGGAAACAAGTCATGGTGATGGATCTAAAAAAAAATATTTTTGATTTATTTATGAATCCAAAGGATTACATGTTTGTCAGTATCACTGCTTTGTCTCCAAATGTAAAGATAGACACAGTTGTTAACAATCAAATCTTAGAAACTAGAATGACATCAATGTAAACAGAGCCAAAGAAAAGAAATACCAGACATGAATCGATACTTTGGTTCTCCTACACAAGGAGTTGACCTCATACAGGATTGTGTTGGTGTTCAGAAGATAAACTGACATCCCTGTCTAAAGGTCCAGTCAACATGCTATATGATGTCATTTACGCGGAGGAAAATGTGTGTGATGGTGAAAGTTGTGTTTTCAGTGCATTCAGTCTCTGCCCCCCTGGTTGGATCCATCTCTCTTCAGTTCAAAGTCATCAAAAGCCCAAATGTTCCTTCACTCTTTACATTACACACATCCTCTGTAAGAAGAGCGTACAGACTCAGCAGCAGATCCACTACCGTCAGTACATCAGTACATCAGTGATGTGCTGGTGGAAAATCAGTTTGACCAATCATCATTGTGTTTCAACAGTCCTTCAGACAGGAGAAGATACGACAGTGTGAACAGATGCTTGATGAGTTTTTTAGTTTTTCAGATCTAGTTTAAAGTAGATCGGGAGCTGTTGTCTTTAACACCACCTTAAACCTGAATGTGCAAAAGTTCACCTTATTTAACAAAAACTGCATCATGACCCACACACAAGGGACATTAACCATTTTTGTTTAGATGAGAACATGTTAATTAAATAAAAATGATTTAAAGTGAATGGTGTTATTTCTTTTAAATTTTCACAAAGAGTAAACGAATAAAAAGGTGACTTCATAAATGAGAAATGTGAAATGTTGTGTTATCTATATGACTTATGGAAGCAGAAAATGTGCAGACTGATGTCTTTAGAGGATTTGGCATCAGATAGAAATGAATGAATCTCTGAAATGTGTTCTTCGTTTTTAGTTCAACTGGGGCCACCACAGAGCCAGTCCACCATCATCAGCACACAGCCAATCTAATAGATGAGAGCTAATTGAAGCAGACTAACATAATATTAGTCTGGATTAGTTAAACTAAGTTTAAACTCCAGTCTCTAGTCCTCCTCCTCTGTCTGGCTTCAAATAGGTTCCATGTGATGTCAGTGACCTCAGGTGGTCTTGTCAGCAGGATCCAGGTGAAGAAGGACTGACACATGAACAAGCGTTTGTTCATCTTGGATCAAGTTATTTTGATTAACTACACACTCTTTTTGTGAGAAACACGTTAGGTCAGTGTGGACCCTGCAGAACAGGCACAGACCCAGGGGCCCAAGGAGTCAGGGGCCCCCTTGCCTTCATCTGCAAAATGTCACTGTAATAACTGCAATAAGTACCCTCCAGGAAAGACTCATAATGATCAAAGAGATGCAGAAGAACTGCAGAGAGACACAAGATAACTACAGAAAGAGACAAAAAAAAGACAAAACCCACAAAAATGCATAATGCCTATAATGAGACGCAAAACAAAGAGAAGCAAAACCACAAATCTGTGTGTTGATCCTGTATAGGAGAGGTGGTGGGGCCTTTTGCATACCTGTACCCAGGGGTCCATTGTCTCATAATCTCAAATCTGTGTAGGTGACTGACAGCAGAGACTGAATGTGCCAGTCCATCTGAGACTTTAAACCTGTTTAATTCACACACACAGAATCCTTTTTTATAGTCTTACATAGTTCTGTTTCCATTGAGCATTGCATTGTGGGACATGGCAGAATGAGTATAGCCTATATACTAATATACATGGTCATATATATGACTGGTCAAAATTCCAAGACTGAGTTAATCTCTGTAGGGATTAGACATTAACATAGGACAACCCTCTCTGTGATTAGGCCTCACAAAAGGGTCACCCATTGTTAAGTATGGCTATAAGAAATAATTAATGAATATTCATTATATGAATATTATTATTATTAAAAATAATTGTTAATTCTGTTAGATAATGTGACTTAATTTTAGTGAATTTACGAACCCCAATTCATAATGCGCCACACATTTTCAGTGTGGGTCTGATACCTCCATGAAGTCACGTGCACAGGTCTAGTACCCGTAGTCTTTTACTACAAAGCCACGCTGTTGTAACACTTGCAGAATGTGGTTTGGCATTGTCTTGCTGAAATAAGCAGAGACGTCCTTGAAAAAGACGTTGCTTGGATGGCAGCATATGTTGCTCCAAAACCTGTATGTACCTTTCGGCATTAATGGTGCCTTCATAGATGTGCAAGTTACCCGTGCCATGGGCACTAACATACCTGGATACCATCACAGATGCTGGCTTTTGAACTTTGCACTGATAACAGTCAGGATGGTCCTTTTCCTCTTTGGCCTGGAGGACACGGCATTCATGATTTCCAAAAACAATTTGAAATGTGGACTCATCAGACCACAGCACACTTTTTCACCTTGAGTCAGTCCATCTCAGACAAGCTGGGGCCCAGAGAAGCCGGCAGCATTTTAACTTGCACTTGTAGATGTTGTGACGAACTGCGTTATCTGACAATTGTTTTACGAAGTGTTCCTGAGCCCACGTGGTGATACCCTTTGCAGAATGATGTCGGTTTCTAAGGCAGTGCTGCCTGAGGGATCAAAGGTCACGGGCATTCAGTGTTGGTTTTTGGCCTTGCCGCTTTACGTACAGAGATTTCTCCAGACTCTCTGAATCTTTTGATGATATTATGGACCGTAGAAGATGAAATCCCTAAATTCCTTGCAAGTGTATGTTGAGAAACGCTGTTCTGAAACTGTTGGACTATTTGCTCACACAGTTGTTCACAAAGTGGTGAACCTTTCCCCATCCTTGCTTGTGAATGACTGAGCCTTTCAGGTATGCTCCTTTTATACCAAATCATGACACTCACCTGTTTCCAATTAACCTGTTCACCTGTGGAATGTTCCGAACAGGTGTTTTTGAGCATTCCTCAACTTTCCCAGTCTATTATTGCCCTTGTCCCAGCTTTTTTTGGAATGTGTTGCAGTCATCAAATTCAAAATGTGTAAAGTTTATCAGTTTGAACATTAAATATCTAGTCTTTGTAGTGTATTCAGTTGTATATAGGTTGAAAAGCATTTGCAAATCATTGTATTCTGTTTTTATTTTTAGTTTTACATGATGACCCAACTTCATTGGAATTGGGGTTTGTACATTAAGTCACCTTGTGGGGCACAATGAGGGAAAATGGTAGCAATAAAATCAGTCTTAAAATACAAAAAATTATCAATTTGGAACCCTGATCAATAATTAAATTAATAATTATAACCAAAACTACCACATTAATAGTAAAGGGTAAAGGATTTCAGAGCTCTTGACACAGTAGTTGGCGATATCCACACTTTTGTACAATACTAAGCAGACAGCAAGTATGATTCCAAAATACATTTATTCCAAAAAGAAAGGCAATTAAGGCAATTAAACAAAACACACAATGTATTCTAACTACTAATATATACAAGTATATACAAGTGTGGATGTGTAAATGTGCGTGTGTGTGTGTGTGTGTGAGTGAGAGAGAGAGAGAGACAAAGAGAAAGTGTATGTTGGTGTGAGCCAAGATGCAGAGGTGAATTGACTAACAACAGAAGCTGCAACGAGATGCCAGATTCAAAGATGGCCACAGCGCGACAAAGGCCTTGGCTGACCGTGTGGTTGTTCAGACAAAGGAACAAAGAAAAGTCAAGAACTTTAAGTTCCCTCCCTGTGTGCTACTGTTGACAGACAATTTTGAGTGTATGTCTGTGATCTAATATGTATATAAGGTGCTTTGGTTAGTGGTAGGGTGTTCAGTTACATGCAAGACCCTGTCTGTGTGAGGCAATAACAAACTAAATTCCAGACTACCCAGTAACCCAATAACAAAGAGATCACAACAACGACTCATTCGATAGCATTAACATCAAAACACATGATATAACAAAAGACAAAGTAAACAGTCTTGCTCAGCCTGTACTTGTGTCCTAATGCTATGCTCAGATGTTAGTTGCCAATCCAGGAGGGGCAGTAGAGTTCTTTGGCAGCATTTAATCTCGGGTCTTGAGAGTTGGATTGGGATGGCAGTGGATGGCCATCTTCAGGTCTCTCCAGAGATGTTGAAGGTGAACCTTTGGCTCAGTCTGAGCTCCTGAGCACTGGCTTCCATCTTGGTTTCATCAGAGCAAAGAATCTTGTTTGTCTCAGTCTGAGAGCCCTTTAGGTGCTTTCCTGAGACTCTCATTGAGGAGAGGCTTCATCTAGTCACTCTGCTATGAAGCTGAGATGGCGGAGTGTTGCAGTGACGGTTGTGCTTCTGGAAGTCTCTCCATCTCCACTCGATCTCTGGAGCTCAACCAGTTACCATTGAGTTCTTGGTCTCTTACCAAAGCTCTTACCCTTCTCCTCTGATTGCTTTGTGTTGCAGCTGGGCAGCCAGCTCAGGAAGACTTCTGATTCTTCCATATTTCAGCCATTCAAGAATCCTGGAGGCCACTGTGCTCCTGGGAACCTTCAACGCAGCAGAATTTTTTGTAGCCTTCCCCACATCTGTGCCTCTATACAGTCCTGTCTCTGAGCTCTGCAGGCAGCTCCCTCCACCTCATGGCTGCTTTGCTCTGATATGCACTGTCAGCTGTGAGACCTTATAGGTATGTGTGTGTGTGTGTGTGTGTGTGTGTGTGTGTGTGTGTGTGTGTGTGTGTGTGTGTGTGTGTGTGTTTGCCTTTCCAAATTTTGTCGAGTCTTTTTAATTCACAACAGGTGGATTCCAATCTAGGTGCGTAAACATCTCAATTCTGTTTTGTTCATAATTATAAATTAATATACATTAATGAGGGGGAAATTATTTTAAATAATCTTATCATAAGGCTACAACAATAAAAGTAAAAGGGTCTGAGTACTGTCTGTGTAAAAACATTCTGACCATTTCTTTGTTACATGTCTTTTTAGGAAATCGTTTCTAATAGTGTATATGATTTATCATTTATTATTTAAACTGTGTTGTCAGAAATACTGCATAAATAAGTTAAGGATTTAGAGATGTATCATGATGCATACAGTAAGGAATCAATAATGGATTTTCAGTAATGATGCTTAAAATGGAAATATAAGACTCATTTTTATTTTTATTCATTTATTTAACCTTTAGTTAACCAGGTTGGTCCCATTGAGATTAAAAATCTCCTTTTTTTAAGATAATTTTTGGTCGCTTTTTATGCCTTTAATCGATAGATAGGAAAACTGAGTAAAAGGGGGAGTGAAAGGTGCTGACATGCAGCCCTGTATACAGAGGAAATAGTTCTGTATATAGAGCACCTGCTCTATCCACTGAGCCACCAACACCCCAACAGACTCCTTTTAAATGGGGACCTGGCCAAGACAGTCAGCAGGGAAAACACAAAGCTGCAGAAAGAGACACATAGAGAGATAAAACACCATTTACAAGCACTAAAATTGGCATTTAAAGGGGCGTTGGATGACTCAGTGGATAAAGCAGGTGCCCAGTAAATAAAAGCAATGTCCTTGCTGCAGCAGCTGTGGGTTAGATTCCAGCTTGCGGCCCTTTGCTGCATGTCATCCCCTCTCTCTCCCCCTTTCACGCTATCAATCTTCTGTCCTGTCTAAAGGTAAAAATGCCAAAAAAATAATCTTTAAAAAATAAATAAAGTCTGACGTACAACCAGGCAGGCTAAAAACATCCACATACTATAGAATCTGCTTCAGAATCTTTCATTTTAGATTTAAAAACATTTAATGACATCAGCTCCTTGAGTTCTAGGTCGTGCTGCAACAAATTCCAGGTGAAGGGTGCGGAATACCCAAAAGCCATTTTCCCAGTTTCTGTCTGAGTGAAAGCAATGAAAATCTTTGCATGTAAAGGTACATGTATGTGTTAACTATTTATTTGCATGAGCGATAAAAAATGCAGAATGACAGAACCAAAACCAGATCGACCTCATATCAATTAAAAGTACATCAAGTCTGTCCAGCAGAGATACTGGACTTACTGGTGGCCCCCTGACATCCTTTAATTTTTTTAATTCAGTATTACAGAAACATGCATTCTTATCTTATCTTATCTTATCATGGAATAGGAATTCAGCTACTTCTCAGCTGCCCTTATTTAGGGATTCCCTCGTTAGGATACTTAGACATACTAAGACATTATAGACCCTGTCCCAAATTCAAAATAACTGTCCCAAATTCAAAATAGCAGCACTGCTGTTGCTATGTCTCTATGGCTATCATAATTAAGATGGGAAACAACATGAATGCTGCAATATGATTGAAAGGCTACTCAAATCGCATAATGATGCTTTACTTTTCGATAAATATTGAAAAAAAAAAGAATTTATTAATTTGAATTGATAATGAATCAAAACAACTTCCCAAAAAGTGGGATTGCCTCTCCTCCACTGTGTCTTGGTTAAATTGTTAGCCTGTCTTTTTTAGTCATGATACCGAGCTAGCTAACCAATGACAGGTGAGAGGCCCTGATATTATGGTCTGTCCATGTGGAGTAGTCTACCGGTACACACAGAATGAAAACTCGAATTTACAGTTAGTATTTGTCAGGTTCAGGTAAGACAGGAGGTCTGATAGGATACGGTGATGAGTTTAAAAAAATGCTTCTGTAATGGGATACCTCCTGTCTTTGAGACTTAAGATAGGACTTCATCTTATGTATGCACTTTTTGCTGAAGCATGTCTTTTTTATAGTATGACACTTTTATGAGTGTTATGACATTTACTGTGATATTCTTTCTGACATATTATATTATGCCTATTTAATTATATTTTTGTGATGTACCACTAACACATTATATATTTATTGTGTGTGGATTTGTATTATTAGGCTCATCACTTCAGGACTGCAGAACAGTCACGTCAAAACATAGTGAGGCCTTCAGAGTGCCTGGGACTCCCCATCATCCCATCATAAATCTAACATCTGGATCTAAATTTACCTACAAATCTCATTGTGAATGTTTATCAGGAGTTCAAAGTGGAATTAAAAATGTTATTTTGATGTATCATATGTTACCGTTTACTGTTACATGTGGATATCAATAGATTAAAACTAATAGACAGTGAACTTAGATTGCATCACTGCTAGTTAACGTTTAATGAAGTCAATGTCAGATTTGGTTTACAGCGTGTCACGTCACTTGCCGTCCATTAGGTGGAGACAAACAGCCATGTCTGTTCCTTCTGACTCTTAGTGTTACGTTTGTGTCCATGGTTTTACAGTTTACCTCATTTGCTTGAACACATTGCTCCACTCAGAGGTTGCATTTTTAAAACAGTTTGCACACAGACTAAAATTAACATTAAAATTAAGTGACACATTTTGCCTGCAAAATGCTCTCACACTCACAAAATATAAAACATTTACCAAAGGCAAATATTTCAATCAATCAACACAACTTTTGGTCAAGTGAGTAAATTCCTTCTGTCAATCATTACACAATGGACAATAAAATACATATAGCATATAGACATATAGCTGTCAATATGAACCTGATCAACATTGCAGTAATTTGTGCTTTATGTCTGCATCATGTGTCCATACTGGACATACTCATAATAGCCACTGTGCTAAAAAAGAGAAGCTTGCAGCAAGAGCTGAATTCTTTTCACCAGAGGTGATTCTAGTGAACACAAACCCTGCTGCACTGTGCGCCTGCACTTTTTACACTCTTTGAGTATTTAATAAAAGAAGAAAGTTTAAAAACAACAGCAGTTTTTCTGTGCCCAGCATCTGTTGTTGACATTTTCGTAAGACCTACAGTGAGCACCTGCACTAGACAAATTACAAGGTATTTTTCGTAAACGTTGTATAAGAAGAAATTAAATTAAAGTTGATCCTAAATTCTGCTACATCTTTTGGTGTTGAAGGAGGAGTTGAGGAGTCACAGTTTGGGGAAAGAAGCTGCTCTGTAGTCTGGTGGTTCTGCAGCAGATACTTCTGAATCTTTTTCCAGATGACAGCAGGGTGAACAGACTGTTGCTGAGGTGGCTGCTGTCTTTCAGTATCCTTTGGGCTCTGTGCAGACACCTCACTTCAGCGAGGTCACTGATGATCTGTAGATGGGAACCAGTGATGTTCTGGGCAGTTCTTATCACCCGCTGTAGAGCCTTCCTGTCCTGGGCCGTGCATGAGCCATGTCAGTTTGTGATGTTTCCAGTCAGTATGCTTTCTATTGCTCCTCTGTAGAAGTTAACCAGGATCTTGCTCTGGAATTTAGCCTTCCTAAGTTTATGTAGGCAGTAGAGCCTTTTCTGTGCTTTTCTAACCTGGGTGGTGACGTGTGATAACCATGATAGGTTCTCAGTGATAGTAATTCCAAGGAACCTTTAGCTGTTCACCTGCTACACCTCAGTTCTACTGATGTAGACAGGATTCTGTGTCTTTGCCTTCTTTCTTAAATCAGCTGCTGACGTTTTACTGACGTTGAGTAGTAGGTTGTTCTCTGTGCACCACTCTGCAAGATTGTTGATTTCCTCCCGGTATGAACTTTCATCGTTGTTTGTAATGGCTGATGATGGTAATGTCGTCCGCATACTTCATAATAGAGTTCTCCTGATGTCTGGGAGTGCAGTCATGGGTGTACAGTGTGAACATGAGGGGGCTGAGCACACAGCCTTGGGGGGCTCCAGTGTTGAGCACTAATGTAGAGGAGGTGAGACTGCCAATCCTAACTCTCTGGGGTCTGCATGTAAGGAAGTCCAGTATCCAGTTGCAGAGTGTTGTACTGAAGCCCAGAGTGTTAAGTTTCATGGGAGAGATTGTGTTGAATGCTGAGTGAAGTCAGCAAACAGCATCCTGATGTAGCTGTTCTGATTCTCCAGGTGAGTGAAGACTGAGTGAAGAGCAGCAGATATGGCGTCCTCTGTGGATCTGTTGGTTCTGAAAGCATACTGGTGGGGGTGCAGGCTGGTAGGATGTTGTCTTTGATGTGCGCGAAAACCAGTTTCTCAAAACACTTCATCAGGATGGGGGTAAGAGCCACAGGGCGGTAGTCATTAAGACTAGACACAGCAACCTTTTTGGGCACAGGAACAATGATGGTTGTCTTGAGGTAGGAGGCAACAGTCTCTTGTGAGAGTGTGATGTTAAAAATGTCAGTTATAACATTAACAAGCTGATCAGCACAAGTTTTTCTAGATGCTGAGGACTGACTGCTGATTGAAGAGTTGTGTAAAGGAGCTTCACATAGGTGCTTTAGAGATTCATAACTATATTCATGTAATGAATAAAAAGAATGACGTGGGAAATCGTGATTGAGTACAACAATGTAGAAAAAAGTTTTTGTTTTGGTTTGCTTGGGTATGTTGCTGCTGGTGGCATCATTGATTTCCTGCAGTGCATTTTTGAATTTGCATCAGAGTCTTGTGTCCTCGTGTTCAAGCAAATGAGAAAAACTGTAACAGAACAGCTGGGACAGTCTGATAAGCTCTGATGGCATCACTTCACTGTAATACAGCCTTTACAAACAGCAAAAGACAACACTCATACTACCATATCCAAACTCGAAGACAATCTCTAGTGTCAGATCAGGATTTAGATATAACATCCAAATAATGTCCAGCAAAGTCAGACTCTTTAGTCCAGGAAAACCTGCAGGACACATGGGGAGGCTTTCAGCCTGAACTGATAGCGGTTATTTTTTGAAATAATCATTATTGCATCTGTGTCTATGTGGGTGTGTGTGTGTATTCTGAGAGGAGTCTCAGTGTGACCCAGAAACGAGTTGTGTTCTCCTGAAGCCAACAGGGTCGCTGATGAATGATGGATGAAGTTTGAGAGCAACATGAGACAGGAATCACTCACACCACCACATTACTCAGCCTCCTACTTGTTAGTGGGAGCTGTTCAGAGGAAATAAGAGGACTTCTCTGCGTCCAATCAGCGGGCCAGATGCTGTGGAGCCCTCCCTCACTGAGTCACAGGGCCTTCATCCACGGTCAGAACAGGTGACCACACTAACACCGGATATTTATTTCATTTGGTCTTCAAAATAAAAGCATGGAATTTCAAGTAACATGAATCCATAAATCCTGAACTGACTGAAAGACCCTGTGTTTATTCTAGCATTGATGCCAGCTGTATTTGCAACATTCAAATGAGACAGAAAGACAACTTAAAAAACTGTTTAATATCAGTTTTCACATTATCACCTCACCTCACCTACGGTCAATGGTTGTAAATACATTATACTGCAACAATGAGTTAAATAATCTGTTGTCATTTTATACATCTTGACTTATTGACTGAAATATTTTGCTTGCTATGGCACCTTCAGATTATAGTTATATTTTTCTCAATATTGTGACATACGATTTTTCTTCTCATTAACAACATGAGATCAACAACATTATAACAAACCCCCCCCCAAAAAAGCAAAACTCCTGGAACACCTGAAGCTGGTATTTATAGTCACGGCTGGTTAACTGGTGTGTGGTATGAAGGTCTGTGTAAAAAGAATAAGTGTGTTGTCATGATAAAAGATCTAGTGAAAGCATAAAAAGACCCTCCTCACGGTGTAATAGATTTAATACAGCAGAGGCATGTTACAGTGTTATTACTGTGCTCTATAAATAAACAAATGCACATTAAATGTCTTTCATTATTAGAACTACTTAATTGTTTGTTATGTTACCATGTTAAGGAGAGAATAGATAGTAAATTCTAGTTAGAACGATTTTCACTGTGATTAAACTATTTGTAATCGACTGTGGCTCAGAGGTAGAGTGTGTCATTCTGTAATCAGAAGGTCAGTGGTTCGATCCCCAGCTCCTCCAGGCAACATGTCAAAGTATTCTTAGGCAAGATACTGAACTCTAAATTGCTCCTGATGCTGCGCCATCAGAGTGTGAGTGCATATGAATGGTTACTGAGTAGCAAGTGTCACTGTGTATGGTCATCTTGGCCACCAGTGTTTGTATGTGTGAATGGGTGAATGTGACATGTAGTGTGAAAGCACTTTGAGAGGTCTAAAGATTAGAAAAACGCTGTACAAGTGCAGACCATGTACCATTAATAAGCCCCTTCAGGTTTCTTGACCTTTCCTGCACAATTCTTTCTATGTTTGTCATTATAAACTTGTTTTTATCACATTTTGTGTGCTAATAATTTCACATCAAATTCACTTGAAATAAAGGCCTAGGGTTCCCCAGGCTGAAGGTTCTATCATGTTACTCTCAAGTTTCTTGATGCAACTAGTAATTACATTCTGGAGGATAAATATGCTACTCATAATTTATTCACTGATTATTCAGAAAATAGTCCAAAACTCAATATAGCCTTGTGAGTGTGAAATCAGTGATTCACTTTAAGCAAATAACCAGCATGTCTGAGTGTTTAGATTCGTTTTCATGTAATGAAGCGACCATAGAAACTGATACTTGGGCAGTGAGAAATGACGTGCCTTTATTGTGAAGGCTGGCTCTAGCTTCCTGTCTTCGCGGGCTGCACTGTGTGGTACTGACGCATCTGCAGGTCCGAGCTACTGCTGAGCGACCGTCTGCTCCTGCGGGCTGCTGCTGCTCTGGTTTCTGTCTCTGGAGCGGAATATTGATCTGAACAGCTGTTTGGAGGATCTGTGCCGTTATTTGTAAAGCACGATGGGCTGCGCTGGATTCACCTGCTCCAAACACTCCCTTTGCGCGCTCAACATCCTCTATGTTGTGAGTATCCACAGCTGCACACTGTACCATATGGATTATTATACCGCCGCTAATATCCACACACACTGTTTGATCCATCCTGTGAACACAGTGCACTCTGATGAGGTCAGACTCTGCTAGAATGAATGATCCACTGTGCCATTAGACGCTCTCATCATCAGCCATCAGAAACAATTATTTAGATATAACATTTTAATAAATAAAAAAGAGCCTGGTTTCTTTTATATAGGTTTATTTGCAAAGTACAAGCTTTAAGGTTCAAATGGAAATTCCCTCCATCACATGTTTTGGCATCAGAGGATGTCCTGTGTCTTTGCCTGAACCTCTGATAGCTCTTGTCATCGCTGCTGTCTGCACCACAGCTAGACGTGGGTGTATGACCCCTGCAAAGTTCTACTCGAAATATTAATGGAGCACAAAGATACTCAATATGTTCTAAAATACTAGAAATGTTACAAAATCCTTGAAACGTCCTAAAATCCTACAAACATCTATAGGGCTGCTGTGACTGGCTCCTGGCCTCCTGTCATTTTGCAAAAGTGGCCCCCAAGCAAAGCAAGTGGAGTTTCCATGATGCAGTTCAAATGCAGGATCTCAGAAGGGGCCCAGCTGTGGATCCCTGCAGCGGTTATGAAGAGCCACCATTGATTGTAATCATCAGCGGGACTGAGCCTGTCAGACAGCTGTGTGATGTTTGCTGTTGGTGCTGAGATTTGACAAGAAGCTAACTGATGATGTCATAATGATACTACTGTCCTTATCAGCCTGTAATAACTTATGAAAGCTTAATACTAAACTTCCGTAGTGTCAGATTTGAGGGTCATATTTTCCTCAAGTGTGTCAGAAAACTAATGGCCTACTTGCCGATGTTCACTGAAAGCGACATTGGTTGCTGTAATTATTCGTCTCGTCCATTCTGGCCATGAAGAAATCTCTTCTAAAAGTGAGAGAAATACAAGAGCTGGGGGATCTGCACAACTCCTTTATGCAAAATGCTTTGTATAGTTGATTTGAAGCTGATGAGAGGGTTCAGATATCTTTCATAGCTTGTGTTAGCATCCCTCCACAGCTGAGCAAGACAGCATGGTCTGAGGAAGCACATAGGGGAACAGGTACTCTAAAGACTAACCGTGGAAGGCACCTTCTTCATTTGTGTAATAATTAGCTTTACCTGAACTACAAATGGCGTCAGCCTGAGGGGATTCAGCGTGCGTGTGACCCAGCTGTGCATCACATCCAGCACATCTGTAACCTGAGCGAGAGTCTCAGGGTTATTTCACAATCACATGGTCCCTGTGGGGTTCCTGTACCTAAGGATCTGTCCCCTTTTACCTCCAACAACTACAGATTGTTGGAGCAGATTTTCTAATTGATGAAGTCCCAGGACAGACTGGTCCTGGCACACCTTTGTGCTGTGCCCAATAGCGTCCCAAACACAGTAACAAGAAAATAACAAAATCCAGGCTGAAGGCCGAGTCTCTGCAGATTAAGGGTGAAGGGTTGTGAATGGTGATGGAAAGGAATTACTTTAATATGAATCTATACATTGTTGGTTTTTTTTTTGCATAGCATACCTTTAAACCCTCTCACAGGTTTCCACCAGCAGGATGGTTCATTTCACTTTAGTATGCATTTTTTAGCATTTTCATTGTAGAAACTTGTGGATGGTACCTTCGAAACGGTCCCTATTTTTTGTCCCCCCTCTGTTGGGGTACTTAGCACACTAATCTGGTACTAAAAGGTGGAGCTAGAAACACTGCAGTCTGTTGATTGGTCAGTAGAGAATCAACAGTCGGTGCTCAGGGCTGAGCTGTGGCTGCTTTAACTACTGCTCATACAGTGACTGGTTTTTCATACATAAGTAAACTCTAACTATAAAATGAAAGGATGTTTGCAGCCTCCAGCAGCAGCAGCAGACTGAGAAAAAGTAATTTCATTCACTGGGCCGAGTAGTGCAACTTTTTAGGTGGAATGTTTATTTGTAATCTTACTCAATGCATGAGATGACGACATGAATCCATCATTATACCTTATTTTCAATCAGACCACTCCATCTATTTTATTGTCTCTCTTGATGACAAATACATTAAGTAATATCTTTAAAAAAAAATACGTGCTAATTGTGACTGCTTTGTGTTAACTGCATGTTCTAATCCTCACTTGGAGAAAAAAAAAACATGTCGGAGCACCAAACCCCTGTTTTTGCCTGACAAGCTGCTGTTTTTAAATATTTTATTGTGAGAGACTCAGTCCAGCCTGCAGCCCCATTCTGTGGACCATACACGAGGTGCAGACTTCACTCTGTATCACAGGTGAACAAGGAAATACAGCAAGAGTGACAACAACCCCGTCCACATGTAAGAGCACTGTCTGCAATGGAATCGCTCCTCTGATCTATGCTCTAGGTATATGTTCATAGGTGTTATGTTTGGTTTCAAAGGTACTATGACAGAAACGCAGCTTTAGACTGCAGGGCTGTGGATCTAACAATGTGGTCAGCAGCATAAGGACTCCACAGGGACGACTCTGTCATCATATCTGTTCACTCTCTGACAGCTCTGTAATTGTTAACCACTTCAGCAGGTGGAAGGATGCAGTGTGCTGGGGAAAATATGAAAAAACTTTGGGTACATTACCTTAAGAACTGGCAACTACGAAAGCCTAGATCTGTTTTCACTGCAGACAGCAGAAATCAAAATGTTTATAGCCTGGTACAAAAAACGGTTTTGTAGCTAATTTGGACATTCATGACAACTATACGGGGGGTGAACACATGGATATAACTCACCCTTTTACGATAATTAAGGGTGGGGCTGCTTTGAGTGGCAGGCTGTCTGTCCATGGTGTCCTCAGATCACTTGTGGCTACAAAAAAGGCGAGAGATTAACGGCTGTAATGCTGGGCTGGAGATTTCAGAATGGAAGACCACAAAGCATCCGGTCATGTCATGGAAGCTAAGTCCATACCTTTTACTGGCTATGAATGCATTTCACATGCTGAAATTCAGGTACATTTTTTAAGATGAAGAGGCAGCAAAACCTGTTTTCATTGTAGAGTTAGAGTTGATTGATAATTGTAAAGTAAGAACAGAGTTTACAGTCCACTGTAGTCCAAGCAAGACTGACAGTTCTGTATTGACCAATCAGCATATGGCAATGTTTCCAGCTCCACCTACTAGTATCGGGTCAGTGTGCTAGCTAGCAATGCTAGCTATGAAAGTGGTTCTGTTGTAGTTGTATTGGTACAATCTACGACTTTTCACTACGGAAACAGAAAATAATTGTTCTGAGTCAATGAAGAAAATGTGTCAGCAGGACACATCAGTGACAAGACAGAGGAACAGAGTGCACGCCATGCACAGTATCTTCTCGTAAGTCACTATTAACAGGTCAGACAGTCATAATATGGTGGAGGATGATGATGGGGAGGCGGATGAGGACTGCACACAGACAGAGAGAGTGAAAGTGCGGAGACAGAGAGGACCGCTCAGTCCCTTCATGTAGCTGTGGTGCATAATGGGAGGGGTGGGGAATGCCAGGGAAGAACATCCAGAGGAAAGGGGAGCAAATGTGTCTCGTAGTGTGAATATTTGCAAGAAATAGAACAATAAATTGCATTGGAATCAATGTGCAAGGTTTCTATGTGATTTTTTTTGGATGACAGATTTAAAAAAAAGGCATCTAAAAAAACAAAACAAAAAAAAAACAAACTCAGTGTGCAAGGCCTTAAGTGTGTGTGTGTGTGTGTGTGTGTGTGTGTGTGTGTGTGTGTGTGTGATTGTGTTCTGCAGATGGTGAGCCTGCTCATGATCGGCATCGCAGCATGGGGAAAGTGGTTTGGTCTGGTCTCCAGTTTCCAGGTGGTGGGAGGTGTCATCGGTGTGGGCGTCTTCCTCTTCTTTGTGGCCCTGGCCGGCCTCATCGGGGCCATGAAGCATCACCAGGTCCTGCTCTTCTTCGTATCCTCCATACTGCTCATGCTATGGCTGATATCAGGGTTCTAATGCCATACTTAAGAAATTCAGCGGGGGGTCTAAAATATCATTTTTGGTGCCTCTGTTTTTATTGTCTGTAGAAATGTGTATTTTCTTTAATATTACTTTCAAACATGTGGTGTTTCAGTCCTGAATTTGTAGGATGTTAACAGTGCATATCTCACAAGAGTAGTGTAGCTGCTTAAAGGAATGTCAAGAGAGAGCGCGTACATAGGAGACAGAGAGTGACAGTGGCTGCGCTCAGAGCAGACAGGAGCTGGTGAGTGTTGCTAGTAAATGTACAGTGTAGGTTTAGTTTTGTCTGTGAATCAATGCTGCAGCCGATCCAGACCCAAGTAAAGTTCTTTGCTTCCAAACTACTTGGTAAAGTGAAGGCCCTGAGCATCAACTGCAGGCCTGGAGGCAAAGCAAAGTCTCAGCTTTGTTTCCCAACAACAAAACATTAGATAATCTTTGTTTCTTTGATGTCCTGGGCTAAATATTCTATCTGTCTGGCTCATTTTGTGAATGCAATATCTCAAGGAAAAGGGACCTTGCATCCACCTTATTCTTGTAAGTGTGTTATAATCTGAACACCTTGTGGAGATTTCTTCAAATTTGGCACAAATTTGGCACTTAAACTCAAGGATGAAATTATTAGGTGTTTGTAGTAAAAGGTCAAAGGGGAAGGTCATTTTAACCTTGTCTGTTCCATTATTTGTAAATGTGATAGCTCAAGACCACCTAGAGCAAATGTCTTCAAATTTGGCACAAACGTTTGAGTGGACTCAAGGATCAGGTGATTAGATTGCGTTCATCTCATTCTTGTGTAAATTATATCTCAAAAACACCAAAGCACAGCACAAACATCCACTTGGACTAAACAATGAAGTGAAACTTGTGCTCAAGGTCACAGTGACCTCATAAAACATGATTTTGGTTCAAAACTCATATGCCCAAATGTAACACAAATGTCTAATAAGATATAATGATGAAGTTGAAACTGTGGGGGGAAGATTTGTGTGAACTGTGAGTGTAACTTGATTGGTGCACAGAGGCATACAACCGCATGCTGGTATTTTTAGTTTTGACATAATTGATGATTTCGCCACCCAGAAAATGTCGGATGATTGAACTGGATCAGTATTTGAAAAAGAAATGTAGTTCTTTACAGCTTCAAATGTATGTGGAACTGTTTAAAGCAGCGACCCCATTAAAGGAATAGTTCAACTCTGAGGAGGGATTGCTGCCATAAATGCTGATCATGTAAACTAAGACACCTTAATCCAAGTTTAAAAAATCAATCCTCTCTTTGTTCAAAGAACAGAGTAATCTGGATGAGAGGTAAACAGGATCACTTTAACTTGATAACAATGTTAGATAGGTGAAGCCACATTTGAAGAACAGGGCCCAGAAAAGTGAAATGTGTCGGGGAAGGTTTAACCCTCTAAATATTTTACACTTAACTGTTATTACCATCACAGAAAAAACACATTTATTTGAGTATTAACTCAGAATTCTGTAAAGAAATGAAACGTGTTGGAGCAGTTTTTGCATCTTGTATGTCCGTAAACAATCCGTTTTTCACCTACACTTCTCTTCACCTCAGTGTTTTGGAAAATGTATTTGCACTCATTTATGCATGTGCAGTAAGATCCAGAGCTGATCGTATTTCACAGTGTGGAGAGTCATGCAGAGGCAACGCCTGCAGCTCTGTCCCAGTCTGGCAAACCTTTCTACTGACAGGAAGTGTCAAATGCAGTGCTGTAGTACCACTTGCTGTGAGCAAGGCTGTACAACGTATGATGTGTGTATTTTTTTTTGCTCCTTGACAGTGAAGCTCAGTACATGATCATCCTGTTCATGGTGTTTATTGTGCAGTTCTCTGTTTCCACGGCCTGTTTGACCATCAACAGAGAGCAACAGGTAAGAGCAAACCTTCAGTGTCTTCATTTAAGCAGCTTTTAGTAGGAAAAATCATCCACCCTTTTCCCTGTTGTTTATGCGTTTATGTGCATAAAATGATAACTAGACAACGTCAGTAACTGTTTTATATTAGACATACACATCGTCAACTTGAATTCTAAGATTCCTCTGCAGTTTTTTTCAAAATTAGGTATTAGAAATGTATTTATTGGAGTAATTCATATATTCTTATTCTGTGACAACTTCTTACCATTATTTGATTTTTTTCCCCAAAGTTTTACGCATTTCTCAACTTTTTATTTAGAAAACAAAAAGGTTCATATCATTTTTGTTATATGGATCAAAAAAAAACTTAATATCAAAGCAGAAGCTTGATATCTCAGAACTGCTCAGAGCGCAGATAGAACATTAGAATAGATCATTCTAAGGTCCTGAAATGTCCACCTTCAGTACTAACCACAGTGCAGTGCAGTATTGAACACTAAGGGAATTTAAGTTATGTTATTACACAGATTTAGACACTTTTTTTGGTGGTCAATATTTATTGGCCTCAAACAGCATGGACCAAATGTACAGATGTTAGCTCTTAATTGTTCGAGCTATCAGTGTTCACGAACCTTGGTGTTTGTGTGTGCTGAGGACTCAGCCTTTCAGTGGTGTCAGAGCTCACCTACAGCTCCAGCTCTTTTTCCTCTAGACTCCTCCCCTCTTCTTTCTGTTCATGAGTTCAAGTCACAAAGCCATAGCAAGCGTAGCTGCAAATATTTCAGCTTCCGCAACTCAAATTCAAGCAAACTCTTCCTGCATTCCTTGACTTGATACAGTCATGCCACCTCAAAATAAAGTTAGTCAGTGTGAAGTTACTTAAATCTTCACCAATTCAAATGTTTGAAATGCTGTGAAATATTTGATTATGAAACATTTTTTCTAATGAACAATGTAAATAGGCTATGCCTCACTGGAAAACCCTGAATGTAGCCTATATATTCTTTTTTTTCACTCTTTATTTAAAGGAATTTTCACATTTTAGACAAGACACAATAAAACAAGAACACACAATGTGGGGCCAACCATAAAATAGTCTTGGTTCAACCTTTCCATTGTCTATCATTGTCCATAGGTATCCACAAGAGTAGCGTCCATTTCTTCGCTAATATAAACAGTCCATTTCTCCCATTTTCTGAGGAAATTGGCTACTCTAGACCTCAATGCAAAGGTCATCCATTATGAAGATCTCCTTGATTATGTTAACCCATTGCTTGAGATTTGGTAGTTCATATTTGTTCATATTTGTACCAGTTCCTTGTAATCACTTTACTTACTGGCAATAAGCACTATTTTACACACATACCAGTCACTTTTATGAATCATATCGTCTTTAATTGCACCAAACAACAGGACCTTAGTATCCATTGGTATTATGTATCCCAAAGTCTTACTTAGCGCCAGGATATGTTTTTCAATAATAGGTGTGAAATCATTAATTGCACTCTATGATGATGTTGAGGGTAATGATAAGAGTCTCATGCACATGTTGATAGGGAGGTGTCCAAAGGCAAGATCACAGCATCGGCGCAACCAGGACCAGACCACGATCAGGGCGAGCGGGGGGTACAGTATCAGTACAGCCACAGCACGAGCACAATCAAAGGCAGGGTCACAGGGTCACAGCATCAGCATATATATATATATATATATATGTATGTATGTAGTATATATATATATATATATATATATATATATATATATATATATATATATATATATATATATATATATATATATATATATATATATATATATATATATATATATATGTATGTATATATATATATATATATATATACAGCACAGCACAGATTGGGGGGAAAACCTCTAATAAAAAGAGGGCCCTAACTTAATGACTTTTAAACCTACAAAGAGGGTGTCACAGTCATTCTAAATGAGTCCGGCGTTTAAACTAGAAAAGAAAAGTGGCCATTGATATCTCCTGACAGTCACTTTGCTGTAAACCTGAGGTCAGTCATGCTATCAGATAAGGTTATACAGGTGAAATAGAACATTCCAGCCGGTTTGGTTTCATCCCTCTCCTACTTTGACACTTACTACATTAAACAGATGATCTTTGAAATTCTTGTAGCTTCTCGTTTGCCCGTAGTGCCGCTGTAGCGTTGCTCCTCCAGGTCCCTTCCCTGCGCTGCCACTGTCCCTCTCCTTCAAGACTCTTTTAGCCGAGTTATATTCCTGGGTCACGGAATGGCCCAATCGGCGGGTTTCTGCGCGAGTGATCGGTGGGCTCTCTGTATGTACAGACTGAAGTCCTCTGGTAACACCAGCTCACGTTTAAACAGGGTTTCCAAAAACTCTGTTTAAAGACTCACCCTCTGTCCCTTCTGGTACTCCAAAGATGCGTATGTTATTTCTCCTTGATCTAGATTCTAGATCCGTGAGCTTTTCTTGCAAGGTTTTCTGTTGTTTAATGGAGAGTAAAAGGGTATCATTTGCCTCCTGCGCCCAGTTTTTCAGCTTTTCCACCTGCGCCTCGATCTCGGTCACTCTTCCATGTTGTGGCTGCTGATCAGTGATAAGTGAAGCGAGTCTTTGATTTATTTCTTGCTTGAAACTTTCCAAATCAGTTTTCATGTACCTCCACAAAGTTTCCTCAATCCTCTTTCATTTCTGATTTCAAACCTCTTATCTCCTTGCTGATGTTTTTCGAAGCCTGAACGGATCTCTGCATCACTGCTCTTCGGGTCCGTATTTTTCGTGATGGCCATCTACTTCAGTGCAGAGAGCGTCACATGTTTCTTCCATTCCACCTTTCTCCATACTTTTCGAAGAGTTAATTCAACTTTTCTGACTCCTTGGCATCTTCTAATCAATCATTTCGGTAGTCTTGTTCTCTGGATAATAAGTTTTAGAGTTTTTCTGAGAATTTTCGAGTTTCACTATCGGAAGCTCTGCCGCCACACAACCTCACTCCACCATTGCCTAACCCCGCCCGTAGCCTATATATTCAAAGATAGAAAGAATAAAACACACTTAAAACCAGTGAAACAATTTATTTAAATGACAATAGGAAGTGATGGGATATACATGTACATTTATACAAGTTCTGTCTCCAAATAAAACACCATCTAGTGTTGTGTTGAGCCTCTCAGTGACCTCATCTCACTCACTAAAGCGCATCCTCCTCCTCTCCTGTCTTTCGCCTGCAGCTCGGTTAATAGATCCATGATGATAACGTGTTCATATTCTTCTTCTTCGTATGTAATACTGACTTGCAAATGTTAGCTACATTTGCCTCATTTTTGCCAAACACCAATTCCAACAACAACGAAAAATCAAAACAGACCACAAAACTCAAAAATCTTGCTCAAATACTTTCAAAATTTACTCAGTTATTGCTGTTTATTTTATCCCACTACTTCTGCCATACTTCCGCCTCACTCTTCAACTTCTGCTGCTTAGAACATTTGACTCTTGTGCATGCTCATTATGCCTACACTGCAAACCTCCACTGTGTCTCCAGTCAGGTGCCTCTCCAAAAAAGCCACTAACACCCACTAATATGTGGCTTTTTAATGCATTTGGAAACTGTACAATCGGCATTCACACCCGGGTCAAATGACTGCAGTAGACACAGACATTTATCAGCTTCAGCTCTAATGGAAACACAACACCTGGGTGAACACGTTAATTTCAGCTCCTTAACCGGCGAGATGCAATAACGTGCTGTCACTGATTTCCCTGTCTCCTCCTAAGCAGCTCAAACATGGATCCAAAGTAGTCTGCACCGAGTTTAAAGAGACTAAATAAGTAAGAGCTATAAAGAGAAGTAGCCACTGTAAAGTTTTCACAGTCATCTGTCCATGCTGCTCTCTGCTGTTTACCTGTTTGCTGGCCTGTCGGTGGCATCGCACACACACAAAAACAATCTACACACTGCTGCGCCATGTACACAGCTCCTCTCTCCAGACAATGGGAAAGCAGTCTATAGCCTACTTTGAGCGAATTCACCCCTATTTGAAATCTTTCATGTGCTTTGCATGTGATCTGTGATGTCATAATCCTGCAGATACCTTCAGAGTGAATTTTAAGGTGAGCACAGAGAAGCTTCAGACTTCAGACTACAATACCCTGAGTCATTATATACCTATGTTCCATATAATGATATAATTCCAGATGAACTGAATAACATTGATCCTCTGCTGGGGAACCAAGTACCCCCCCTCATGGCAACAGCACTTTGTGTGTGTGTGTGTGTGTGTGTGTGTGTGTGTGTGTGTGTGTGTGTGTGTGTGTGTGCGTGTGCGTGTGTGTGTGTGTGGGCACATGTGCACTGCAGGACCAGCTGCTGGAGGTGGGCTGGAATAATTCTAAGAGCAGTCAGAGGGACGTGGAGAAGAGCCTCAACTGCTGCGGCTTCAAACAGGTGGACCCTGACCTCAGCTGTGACGCTGTGAGTTTGAGAGAATGAAATGCTTCCTGGCCTCTGTTACATCTCAGCATGTTCACAAAGATTGATGGTTTGTTGGGATTTCATCAAACAATAAACAGACAATAGCAGGAAAATTCAATCAAGTGTACTTGGTAGATGAGTGGGTTACAACAGAGGAAGTGGGTGGACACTCTATGTGTTTTTTGGCTGATAGGTGAGTGTACTGTAAACAGCCACATAAAGAGGCAGGTATACTCAATTTACCTGAGTAGACCCTCCACTATACCACTGCTATAACCCTTCAGCTGTGTCTCCTGTTCCCCTGCAGGCTTGTTTCCCAAACCACTCGTGTCTGCCCTGCGCAGAGAAGATCCAGGAGCATGCTGGAGAGGTTCTCCGTTTTGTCGGAGGAATCGGACTCTTTTTCAGCTTCACTGAGGTAAGCCATTATGACTATGACACTGCTATGCTTTTTAATTATAGCACCAGTACAGTGGATAGCTTTTTGGGGGAGTTTTTTTTCTTATCTGCTGTGAGGGTCTGATTGCAGAGGGTGTCATATGTTGTTATAGCAAACTGATTTGCTTTTTGACTAACATTGAGTAGAAAATTGATATTGGTAGGCACAGTGCAAGATTGAGGCTTGCTGCATTCAAACATGCACACTGATCACATCATACAACAACATGATGTGTCAGATGCCATGTCCTATCCAAAAAAGGCAAAAAGCCACAAAAAAAAATATTATTATTATTATTATTTTTAAAAAAAGATCAGTCCCATAAGCTGCAGCACTGTGCTATCCAGTCAGTCACTGATTTCCTATCGGGGGTGTGAAAGCTGATAAAAGACTTGGGACATGGGAAGGCTGCTCTTGCTGTCAAGATGGTGCACCCAAACGACTTCTGGTTCTAGCGTGGTTCTGGGAAATGTCAAATAAGAGACTTGGGATGCATCCTGTGTATTTCGGGCAGAGGAATGATGTATTCACAGCCAGTTAGCTACATTGTTTTTTATGGTCATTAAGACGCACATGACCTAGTGACAGCATGGCTCATTGATGTGTGTTTGATAGATTTTGGGCAAAAATGGAGTTCTGTGATACAGTTGTTAACATGGCACATGTACACTGTGTGTTGGGGCCTTCTCATAGGATTCATTCTTTAACACAGAGATACACAGATGGTATTGTTCTGCTGTCCGTATCTGACTGTTATTGTGTTCTTTTGTCAGATTCTGGGTGTGTGGCTCACATATCGCTACAGGAACCAGAAGGACCCCCGAGCCAACCCCAGTGCCTTCCTATGAGACAGCAGCATCTCGGGCCCCTCTGCACTGTCCCCTCACCACCTCTCTGGACCTGCTGTGGGCTTTCCCTGTAAATACAACACTGACCTGTGTGTTTCCACTGACTGCTGCAGCAGTGCTGTTTGAATGACAAGTGTTTGTTTTTTCAAGAGTGAAGTGTGTTCTGAAAAACAAGTGGCTGTGTGTGAAGCAACAGTACACATGGTGTCTACAGTGTGACAGCTCTGCAGAAGAAAAGGGTCTGAAAAGCTGCACTTAGCACACTGAGCACCTGCAGGTGTAAAAAAGAGGCAATATTGTCTACAGCAGTCTGCTGTATATTCCATAGGTATTTATGCAGCCTGCCTGATGTTGAATTTGAACACTGTTTGATTCCTTTTGCTGTTGTTCGAACGCAATGATGTCAACTGCTTCTCTGCATATTGAGACCATTACATGATTTTAAAAGTATGAATACTGTTTGTGTGTGTGTGTGTGTGTGTGTGTGTGTGTGTGTGTGTGTGTTGCTCCTTGCTGGGTTTAGTGTATTTGGCCTTCTGCATGACTCTTCTGCAAATATGAGCTGCTGTCTAAGAGCTGCTGTGCTGGTTGTTTCAATCACCTGTCTGAGCCTTTGTACTGTAAACCGCAATAAATCACTGATGGAAGAAAAGAAATGTGAATTAGCTTTACGTCTGAAAGATTCATATATCACAGCAGCAGGTTATTAAGGCATCGTACTGGAGCAGCTAACTTGATTTAATGTTTATTTAAAAGGGACATTACATACTAATGAACATCAGTATAAAATACAAATCTAAATATGCGTATGTGTAATATGTGTAGTCCCTTGACAGGTAACAAACAATAAAATAAAGACAGAAAAAGAAAAAAAGAGGGGGAAAAAAGAAAAGCAATGTCTGAAAATGTTTTAACTGAACCAAGCAAAGTGATTCAAATAAGCAATGATTCATAAATTTCATCGGTACGACTAACTGACCAAACTGTCAGGCCTGAGAACTATAGAGTTAACTATTCCCTGTTACTTAGTATTCTACAAAGAAAAAATGACGTGACTCAGCATCAAAACCTCTGTCATAACAAAGCCAGGTCACACTAAATTAATTTTTGTATTTATGATTATCTGCAGTCTCATTTGATCCTCACAGGAAAAAGAGTGTTGGTTTTAAGTCCTGACCAATCAGCTTTAGCCACGGTCTCCTGCTTTGTGGAGTTCATTCCACAGGACAACAGTCTCGGCTGAGTCTCAGTGACCTGGCAACAGGAAGCTTTCAGTGCTGGCCGGGTGGTCCCGCCCATTCAGGATGTTGAGAACACACACACACACACACACACACACACACAGTGCTGATTACACAAGGTGCTCTGTGATAAGAGTCCTCATCAGCTCATTTGAATTAAAGTCATTTTTACTCCTTACAGATATGCTGGTCCATATGAAACTGAAAATAATTAAATTTGTGACAGTTCATCCCTGCCAAACATTTACTGAACTAATCATATTGAATAACAAACGAACAAGAAAGGTATTGTTAGCTATTTGGCATACTTCCCAGAGTGCTTCATTACAGCAGGCTGAGATAGGAGAACTCTGGTGCCCTCACTTTAGTCTGTCAGGTTTCTGGCGTTTGCATATTAATTGCACACCTCCTTCTACAGCAAATCCTTGTATCAACTGCATGGTACGGCATGGTTCCACTCAACTCCTTTTTTTGGTTTTCCTTTAGTGGATAGAACCTGCCCCTGGGAATCTTTTTGGCACCATCTCAGTCGAGGTTCCCAGTAAGCCGAGCCCATGCTGGAGGGTGGAGTTTAAACACTGCAGACCACTGATTAGGTTAGTGATAACGTCACTAGCTGGACACAGGACATCCTGCACTAACCCACTGTTTTAAATAGCCAAGCTACAGCCAACAGTGTCCTGCAGTGTTTTAATTTACATTTAAAAATGTCTGTCCTGGAAAAATGACAGTGAATGAAAGCATGTGAATATCATGATGAATAATAATACCTGTATAAAGGTGCATGATTCATCCATGGACATAGTGTTTCTTACTGTCTGCATGTATGTATGATACTGTATGACGAGGACCTGGTGGATGTTCAGACTCCAGATACAGTCATATGATTGTTACACATACATTGTGTACTCTACATTTTTGTTTCTGCATTGCGTGCTGTACCAAGAACCTCTCTGCTCTGATTTTTCTTGTCATTTAACTTATATATATGTAAAATCAACTGAGGCTCATCAAGTACCTTTTTTTACCTATCAATATGAAGATTGAGGAAAGTACAAGTTTTTCTGTATTACTGTCATAATAATTACTTGTATTCAAAAAGCTCTACTAATGAAGCATTTGAAAGCTAAAGAGATTAAAAATGAATAAATATTGGACTTAACTGTATGGGCACAAACAGGACTCTAACTGAAGGCTGATGTTGCTCTGTGCCTGCTGGCTGTTTTAACAGGAAGCTGCTTCTCACACATCAGAAGGTGATGGTGTCAGACGTGTTTACTGCCTCCAGGTGGCCAAAAGATAAAGTGATGCAGCTTTAAAATGAAAGTGAGGTGTTTAAAACACTTGAAATGAGATGTAAATGAAATGTGCTGTATTGAAGTGAGAAGGTGGTGGCCATGGTTATTATTACAGGCAAGACTCTGCTGTTTAAGAATTAACTGATATTATTCCTGAAAAATTTGACAAACCAGCTGTAGAATGCAGTCTGACAGCTCAGTACTATTCCCTTAATGAAATGCTCTCACATCATCCAGATATTTTTAAAGATGAACTTTACCCCAAACCACTTTTTCAGGTTGTTACAACTGCATGTTGCTGGCTGATCCTGGTAGCAGGTGCCTGCTTTCATCACAAACCAAGCCCACTTTCACTGTGCCGTCACTCAGGGGAGTCGCCAGAAATTCTGGGCCCCATGAAAACATATCTCATTGGGCCCCATCACCACGGCCCAAGCCAACCTTGCACAATTGTTATAACCACTGCTGCATTACACAATGACCCATTAAAAGCAATAAATAAATATAACTTTGTTTTACACCCCTGAAATTTGTGGATCAAAAGAGTTAATTTAACATTTCTTCAGCAAGATCTGATATTTATTTTTACAAACACAGAGACACATTTTAACATTGACATCACATCCCTGCTGTCAGTTTGGAATAGACAATTTACAACCACTAGAGGCCTTTATGTTTACCTGGACTGAAAATACCAACAAAAAAACAAATAAATCACAAATTTGACTGCCTTGATATAGCAGTAATGAGTATATGCCTACCATGCATAATATTGCCCTTCAGACTGCCCACCTCTTTAAACAAGATTATTTGAAGCCAAGTGACTTGTTGAATAACAAAGGCTTATTTGTTATAATCTGACCCCTCAAGTGAAAAACCTCCAAAAACTAAAGTTTACTTTCAATCAGATTGAGCCACACTTAATGCTATGACCCTAAAATTGGAATTATTCCCCTCAGCTCTTAGTTTACTTACACTAATGGAAATAATCGTACTTGAAATTAAATACACTGTGTTTTGGGGCATTAGCAGGTTTTTGATGCTAGTGCAAAGTCAGTTATATCATATGACTCTAGAGATTGTAATGAATCTGTTGATATCAAATATGTTAAGCAAGTTCACCTGGAAATTGGCTAAATATCATTGAGGATGCAGTCCGAGCGCCGAAGATAATCGAGCACAACGTCACTCCCTCTCGTGTGATATTGCTTAATTATATAAAATGCAAACACAATCCAAGTTAGAGTCATGCAGGCTGACTGCCTTGAATCTAAATTGCTGGTATTAGCTTAAACCATTCTTAAACTGTGTAAGGTGTGCCCACCTTTCTTTTGAAAGAAACTTGTTAAATGTTGTTTTCCATCAGCTTGCTTCCTTTGTTTCTCTTTTCTTTCTTTCCTTTTTTAATACCCTGACATCACTAACTCTCTCGCGTGACTGATTACTGACAGATCAATCCAGTCCACTGGCGTAGGGCGGACTAAACCATTTTGCGCATCTAGTAGGGGTGAGAGCGGCTTCTGAGAGACTCCACATTTTTTCCTACCCTAACCCTAACCCAGAATGGAATTCTTAATGTTCATTTATTTTTTAGTTAACTATTATTATTAGTTAACAATTTTAGTTAACTATTGAAGTTATAACTTAGAGAGAAAAAAATGAAAATAAAAAAATAATTTTTATTTCAGGCCTATTAAGGGCCCCCTCCCCACTGGGGCCCTGGGTAGTCAGTCCCACTTTTCCCCCCACTACAACACCCCTGCCGTCACTGCCCTCTCACCAAGAGACTACTTTGTGTGTGTGGAACCCAGGGGGGTGCTGTGGATCGAGAGGAGGCTAGATTGGGTGGCTAGACGTGTATTAGCCCCCCTTCCAGCACCGCCCATTTTTGAGACTTTTTTTTCACATTCCAGAGAGCAGGCACTCAAGCCAAAACTGTGGGGTTTAGTTCCTCTTAAGAATATGTTACCAGCTCAGTGAGTGGCAAGTGTCCTTTAGGCCGTACTGAGGCTGATCTCTTAGCTCTCAAACGCTTTCTGTAAAATAGCTCTATACGGACCCTGAAATATATTCCCTATTTCAGCCCTATTTCATTCATTTTCAATATTTTTAGCCAGTAGCAGAATGTAGTATTACACTAAGGGCTGGGCGATATGGCCTAAAAATAAAATCTCCCATTTTTTCACACCAAACCCAGTTTACGATTTACGTTTTTCCCTCTTTAAAACAAACTACAAATGACAAAGAAATTACTTAAAACAAGTTTGCCTTTGATATTAGAAGTAAAAATTAAAGGCAAACTGAATTTACCTTCTGTTAATGTAGTAAACTGAATTCCCCTTTTAGGGTTAAAGTGCAAGCTGCAAACTTGTCTTAACACTGAAGGCTGCAGTAATTTCACAAAATTAGGCAATTTCCCCGCGGGGATCAATAAAGTATTTCTGAGTCTGATTCTGAAAACACATTAACGTGAATTCATTTGTATGTCTTTAGCAATATGCAGCTCAGCTGTATCAGTAACAGCTTGCAGTGTTTCTACATCACCTGCACTCGTCTATATTAGTTACATTGAGTGTTTAGAGAACAGCATAACTTCTTCTACAGCTGCCAACAGCCCACCATCACTCCAATTTAGAGAATGGGTTAAATCAAAGCAAGACAGTTGGGCTGTGGCACCGGGCCCCCAAATCACAAAATCCACCCCTGTTAACAAGGAGAGCAGCAGAGAGCAGCTGGATGAGAGGTCTGCCACTGCGCTGCTCTCAGTCTGCTCTGATGGATCTATCGATCAGCTGTGTGATCAGCCAGGTGTAATGTCTGTTTTAAACAGGCACACTTTTTGTCAGTCTTTGAAAATATTAATCACTTGGGCTCAGTTACTTTGGTTCAGACAGGAATGTGTGGCGCTCTCTAGTATCCAAATGCGCGCACACACCTGGCAGACAGTCTGTATTCAGGCACATTTCATAAAAATTAAAACAGTAACTATTTTATGCATTTTCAGTATACTAACCAGCTGCTGCAGGATGTTCCGTCAAATGTACCTCTTCATATATTTTGGCGGATTTGACACTCGGTCTCCGTGGAGATTACGCGCGTGGTCGGGGGCTCTAAATCTGGAAAAATACGGGAGAGATGGGACGCCGGGAGGACACCGGGAGAGGGCAGGGGAAAACGGGGGTGTCCCGGAAAAATTGGGAGGGTTGGGCGGTTTGCTTCTACCTCCTAAGGGGAAAGATACAGTGTACTTTGCCGTCCTATGCAAAACCTCGCTAACGTTTCGGCTCGGCGGGGGGTCTCTAGTCTCGTTAACATTGTAGGGAAACACTGCAGATTTGCAGCGGGTCGTTGTCCTGTCATACAGGACACAGCGGGAAAATGTTTCCACTAATGCTGCTTTTTACCGGCTGACGCGGTCTCGTGCAGTAGTCCCACTAACAGTACTAGTAGTAGCAGCAAGTGACACAAGTCCTTTTACATTAAAGTACTTGTAATCCTTTTGTGTATTATTCATGTATTTTGACTTTTACTTCCTTGCTATTTGCTGGTAAATAAAAAAGAAGACATGTATGTGAACAGTTCCATATTTATTCAAAAGACATTGTGGATGTACAGCAACAGTCACAAGGGGAATAATCAACAGGGAAACTGAAGGAGAAAACATTACAAGTCAGAATGAGGAAAAAGAACTTTCCAGTGCTTAGCTTTTCATGTGTAAACTGTACTGACAGCATGTTATCGGCAGCTGTGGTGACTTTTCATTCTTGGGGTCATTGGGGTCACAAGTGGAGCATGTATCATCCATGTGCTCACAACTCAGACTTCAGGAGCTTCTTAGCTTTCTCCATGTTGCTCTTCACTGCAGGGAAAGTCAGGAAACATTGACATTAAATCAGCATGTGCTTCACTGCTGGAGAAAAGTTAGTGTGTTAACTGTGCTACTTACAGAGCCTGAGGTCATTTGGTTCGTAGGCATACATGCGGTTGGAGTAGCGACCGTTGATGTCGGCTCTCACTGTCATTGTGGGGTCTGTAAAGACATTATTGGTGCTGAGTGACAGGACTTTTACTGGTAATGGAGTACTGTATTTTTGTATTACTTTACTTAAACCTCATATTTGTATTTGATTAATTGTTTTGGTATGTCTGTTTTTACTTGCGCATTTTATACTGCATTTTATGTATTTTTTTGACTATTTATTTTTGTCCAGTACTTTTGTACAGCACTTTGGTCAACCTTGGTTGTTTTTAAATGTGCTATATAAATAAATTGGACCTTTGACCTTTGAAACCTGGTTGAAAAAAATCAAGTTAGATTTTTTTCAAAAACATGAGGAGAAGTCAATGAGCAACTAAAAAGAAATGCCACAAAAATTACCATGTAGATTACCTGAAAATTAGCAAACGTTTTTATTGAAAAGACCTTAAAAAATATAATAGCTTTGATAATTAGAAATACAGCTCTCTGGACATTTTTATTGTCTTTTCTTTTTTTCCCTTTTAATACCTTTTGCAATTTTGGGACACTTTTTGTCAAATTGCTCTTTGCCCTTTTCCCCATATTTCTGAAAGAAGTCAAACCAGTTTCAAAGTATTAAATACCTGTGAAAGGCACCGCAGCACAAGAAAAGTGATGTCGATCCATTTTTTAAAGGGTTAAGCAGAGGATCTAAATACTTCTACCAAAGTCATAGCTTTATTGAATCATGCACCATTGGCTTACAATCAGACAGTTTACAGTTGTAGTGAACACTCAGGTTATGATGACTCAGGTCAACTCTCCTTAGGAGGAAAAAATTAAATTGTAGTTGTGACAGTGAATCCTCTGCATTGCTATGAAAGGAGACACATGTCTAAAGTGACAGTGTTGTAATAAAAGTCAAAATGTCTTCCATTCACATACAAGATGCTTTGTGTGAAAACTGAAATTTTCAGGCTCAATGTTAAAGTACTCAAACCTGTTAGTGACAACAGGAAACAGTGTTACAGGTGTTTGATTACAGGTAAGTAAGCTAACCTCTGACAGGGACATGTTCACAGGCTTACAGGAAGAAGCTGGTCTCTTACCAACAAAGATGATTCTGGGGACATACTGTCCATCAGGAGACAGATGTTTGTCTGTGGTTTCATACTGTTGGGGAGAGAACAAATAACACATCATCAAACATCACCATCACCAAACAAGAAGCTGTTCTCTAAATCAATGTGTAACTGAGCGATCGATAAAGAGAGAGCACTTTGGGGTTTTTATTTGACATCAGAGATTTCTGTGGTTGGTCTGAACTCTTCTCAATGGCTTTTGAAAAGGGCGTGGCTCTCTTTTGGGAAAGGTGATGTCACAAATTTCTATGCACCACAGTTTGGCAACATTTGAATATCCATGCGTTGACAGTTGGGGGTTGTTTACTCATGTTGACTGTAAACTCCTAGTTAACAAACACTAAGCTAAACTCTAATTGTTGCTTGTTTAGTGGTCAGTATTTAATATTATAGAGAAATACAAAGAATGCAGAGGCTTTAATGCCAAACAGTAAAATCAATTATTGGACTATTAGGTGTCAGAGCTGTGCATTAGTATGACACAAGGTTAACAGTTGTTTTTTTAAGGAAGCGTGAGAACAGACTGAGTGGGATGCACTCTATTTAGCCAGATCGTCTGATGTGAGAAGTCTTGTAACTCACCACAAGATTGAGGATGATGAATTCCTCATCCAGTGTCCTCTGGATGTCGTTGTCCTCAGAAAAAACCTTCCTCAGAGCTGCAGGACAAGCAGGTTTTTCATTCTACAGCTCAGTGAAGTGTTTATTAGCACATGAGCTCAGTGACAGAACAGTACCAGGATGTGACATCACATGTGAGCAAACTGGACTGTACCAGACTGTATGGAGCAAACAAATAACTGCTTGCTCTTCAAACAGGTTTGGCATGTAATTCAGCAGAACATTTTTTCTTTGCATGACTAACTTAGTCCACTAAATGACCATATGTATATCAATTACTCTCCCCTGTGTTACAATGATTTTTTTTTGCATGCCTCCACAATGAATGAAGAATCCAAAAAAGTGAAAAAATTCTTGATGAATTAGAGTAAAGGGAAGCACTTTTTAGCAACATCAAAACTATATTAAAATATTTACCTACATAATATCATACAACTGGCGCAGTATAATCCAAGTACGATTTATCCAGTGGGATGCTCAGCACCTCACAAACACATGCTAAAACATTATGATTTGAAACACCTGCACATAAATAGTCTCACATATGGACGAGCAGTGTACATTTATTCTCTACTCAATGGACACATGAGCAGAATTCAAACACATGCGTAGCCCTGCTCACTATTTAGAATTTGGAAGTGTAGTGACATTTTACCAAAAAGTCATGTGTTTGTGCAGTGCTGAGCATCCGACTGGATAAATGACACTTGTATTATACTGGATTATACTGCACCAACTGCATGAGATTATTTAAACAGATGTTTCAATATTGTTCTGATGTCACAAAAATGCCCCCCGCCCCTTTACACTAATTCATCAAAAACAAGATCAAGAACTTTCTATTTTTGGGTTCTACATGCTAGAAAAAACATCCTTTTCTTTACAAACACAAGGTGAGGAATTCTACAAATGGTGATGTATTGCTTTAAGGAATAACTGAACCCCCAGCTTTTGGCTTGGATGCCTCCTCCCTGGAATGTGAAAAGAGTCTGAAAAATGGGCGCAGCTGGGAGGGGGGCAGATTGCAATAGCAGGTTTCAACCTTTGGATGGCAGATGCATAGATGTACACAACGTGTAGATATTTAATACCTTGCACTCAAATGTCAATAGATGGACCTGAATCAATCAACAACACCACTAAATACTCATATATTACTTTTCCCATAAGAACACTGATTTGGGGATTTAGTTTCTCTTAAATAACTGATAGAATAGAATGGAGGAGCTGGCGTTACCTTGGCTGTGTGGGCAGTCATCCAGGTGAAAGATGACCATCAGAGGCTTGTTTCTAAAACACAAATCAGCTTCTATTATGTTTAATCATTGACCATCTATGAACATCAGTGTCAGAGTAAAACATATCGACGACAGAGTTTCAGTCATTTCTTACTTTGACCTGGACCAGTAGAGAGCCTCCTCGTAAGTCTGAGCCCACCTCAGCTGATCACCCCAACCTGACAAGGACACCACCAAACATTAATGACTCAGCATTTATCACACTTCATTTTAGTCTCAGTCATTCACGTGATGCTAACACACCTCTGGACAGAGTCTGAATGCTCCTCTTTCCAGATTTCGGGATATAGTTTTTTCCAAAGGAGGAGGAAATGGCCACCAGGACCAGAAGCAATGACAACGCCACTTTGATCATCTTTAGACTTCCTGGAACACGAGGGATAGACAAAATGTTTAAACTGCGTGACTGAGGAATGCACAGGATCAATGGAAGAAATGTAAACTTTCCCTTTCCTTTGAAAAGGAGAACTGTGGATATACATAGAGTTAATCTACTTCTTACAGAAAAATCTGTCATCATTTTTTAAACAGTTGAGGAGAGAGCAGGGTTCGGCACAACTGAACTGAACCACAGACTTTGTTGTAATGAGGTATGCACTCTCAGGACGCCAGGAATCTGGCTTTACCACTAGCCTACATGAACAGGTTATGTCTTAATTGTTAACAGTAATTTCAAAATAAGAGAATGGTTGATATTAGAATCACAGACTTATGTCAAATATCATATTTTTTAATTACCATATGAGTAAGTAGCCTGAGCTACACTTTCAAAATGAAATTTAAATTTTTAAGTGCAAATACAAGCAGAGTGATTTTTCTGAACAAAGAGTGCACAGTCAGAACTGTGATGACTCAGGCTTTACTCTGTTCCATCAAAGTGTCTCTTATCTGATAAGTTTTAGTCATCAGCTAAATCATGATTTGTCCTCACATCCTGCTTTCTTTCAACTCATTTTGAGTTTTCTCTTTTATCCTCCCAAAAAACGCCTACTTCTTTTTTCATCTTGTGTTTCTTTGAGGACAGTTTTAAACCATCCGGTTCATTCTGCTGGACCTCTTGAATCCCTCGCACTGTAGTTATATTTAACTCTTAGCGTCACAGTGAAAGACCTCTGTATCAGAAACAAAGCAAAGTATGAAGGTGTGCTGATCTGCAGCTTACCTGTTGAAGACCGCTCAGGTGAGACTGTAGGTTGACCGCAACTCCAGGATCTGCTCTGCTCTGCTCTCACCTGTCCGCTTTATAACAGCAGCTCGTCTGCGGACCCGCCCACACAAGCGCGCGCACACACACACACACGCAACAAAAAAAGGTCAGAGAAGTTTCTGTGTGCAAAGACATTGTGGCGTCAACTCATGATCATAACATTTTAAGTCATGACAGACTAAACCCATAAAATCGGCATATGTCATCATAACCGATAGCGCATATTCAATTCAATTATTAAAAACATTACTTAAACTATTCAGACTTTTTTTAAATAAAGTTTTTTTTGTTCACTCCGAATGTTTCAGGGCACCACAGTAAGTTAGTCTACACTGTGTGTCATAAAGCGCACTGTTAACCCTTTGAAACCTGGAGACATCAGTTTGATCCATGTGCTGCGTTCAGACACCTTTCACATGCAGTAAATCTCTGAAACCTTTGGAGAAAAGATTGGACATCTTTTGCAATACGACCGAAAAGCTAATGAGCAGCTTAGCAACAGGTGGCCCACAAATTATAAGACAGAAAAAGAGAGAACTTAATAGTATGCTATTTTAATCAACTCATCTTTCAACTTAAGATGTAGCAGGATCAAGGACAAATGTAATTTCGGTTTTTAAACTTTGTTTAAAAATGACGAATAAATCTACCTTCTACCCTCTAATGGAAACAGGGGAAAATGTCCAAAAAAACTATATTATTACTACTACTACTACTATTATTATTATTATTATTATTATTATTATTAATCTAAATGTTTTACACACACACACACACACCACACACACTCCTTCCTTTTGGCTAAAGTTTCAAAGTGTGAAAGTATCAGGTCAGTTTCGCACCTAAAGAAATGGCTTGTGTACGGGCTACAGCACATATTGTTTTGCATGTTCTTAACTGGCTTTTCATTCCTTTATATGAATAAATTGAAAAGTTGTTCCACTGTGATGGAAAACTACTAATAAGCTTTACACATCTGTTTTCCTATGTGAGACAGTGGGAGGTTTTGTTTGGCTTGGATCCAAAGACAAGTCAGCAGCTGAGGAGCGAGCAGAGTCTGAATGATGATTGGTCTGTCTGTGATTGGCTCAGGACACTAAAGTGTAGTGCAATCGTTTTCCTACAAAGTCAACATTCACTCATTCATAAGGATTAACAACTACTGATGTTTGACATGAAGCTTTCATAAGCAGTGCAGGCACACAGCGATTACTGGCTGCAGTCAGTCACATTCTGTAGGAATATGCTGTTAATCACTACACTGGCAAAGACTGCTTTCTTTAGGTACCTCCGCATAAGACATTTTGCGAAGACACGCCTGACAAACTAGACCAGACTGCACAGCAGAAAGAAATGCAATTTCACAAATGAATACGGAGTGTATTAAGAGGGAGTGGAAAAAGGACTAGGAAGGGAAATAGCAGAGGATATTTTGGACAAGGGCCTGAAATATGTTAATAGGTGTTCCCTCAATGCTAGACACTGTTTGATTCAATTTTAAACTTTACACAGGTTAGATTATTAAAAGGTAAAACTTCATAAAGTCTTCCAAGAAATGTCACTAATCTGTGAAAAATGTAACCAAGTGGCTGCAGATATTATACCACAAACTAGAAGAATTTTGGGCTGCATTATTTTCCTTTTAATCAGGGGTTTTCAATCTTAAAATAAGCCCAGATCCACTTTTGATTATACTGGGTGCATCAGAAAGCTCTAAAAACCTAAGCAGGTAACAGTATGCATAGCCTCCTTACTTATTCTTTTGCTCTGGAAAAAGAAAGATGTACCAACTTTTAAAGCTGGCTAACACTACTGACACCCTCCACCTGGAGAGGATTCAACATACCCTCAATGACAGATTAGAAGAATTCAAAAGGATTTGGAAACTGGTGATCTTATATATGGAGGGGTCTCTATGTTCTTTTTTTCCTCTATGGTTGGATAACAATATATATATACATATATATATATATATATATATAGCTCCCCCACTGGAGCCAGACCAGTGGGGAAGCTTGAAGAGCATCTGGTGGCTCTGAATGAGCGAAACCTGAAGATGACCCCTGTGGACTCATCACCTGCAGGGACAGAGATCAGGGATCAGGGTCCCGGCAGGTGGGCTAGCTCTGGGGATGTGGAACATCACCTCTCTGGCAGGGAAGGAGCTGGAGCTTGTGTGGGTGGAGCGGTACCAGCTAGATATACAGTAGTTGGCTCACTTCCACGCACAGCTCTGGCTCTGGAACCATACCCCTTGAGAGGGGCTGTACTCTCTCCTTTTCCCGAGTTGCCCAGGGTGAAAGGCGCTGGATGGGTGTGAGGATACTTACAAGCCCCCGGCTGAGTGCTGCTGTGTTGGAGTTCTCCCCGAGAATGAGAGGGTCGCTCCAATGCGGCTGCAAGTTGCGAGAAGTAGGTCTCTGACCATTGTGTGTGCGAATGCGCTGAACAGCAGTTTAGAGTACTCAGCCTTCTTGGAGTCTCTGGCCGGTGTCCTGGAAAGGGTGCCAACCTGGGATCCGTAGTTCTCCTGGGGGACTTCAACTCTCACATGTGCAACAATGGAGAAACCTGGTGGGGCACGATTGGAAGATGGCTTGCCCGATCTGAACCCAAGCAGTGTTTTGTTACTGGACATCTATGCAAGTAATGGACTGTCCATAACAAATGCCATGTTCAAGCATAGGGATGTTCATAAGTGTACTTGGCACCAGAGCTCCCTAGGCCAAAGATCAATGATTGACTTTATGGTTGTATCATCAGGTCTGCAGCCATATCTCTTGGACACTCGAGTGAAGAGAGGAGCAGAATTGTAAACTGATCACCACCTGATGGTCAGTTGGATCAGTGGCAGGCAGTGGCAGTTGGGCAGGGCAGGCTCCTGGACAGACCGAGTAAACCCAAACGTGTATTGAGGGTGAACTGAAAATGTCTGGTGAAGGCTCCTGTCTGCCAGGTCTTCAACTCATTCCTCCGGAAAAACTTTTCGTGCATCCTGGGGGAGGTTGGGGACATGGGATCCGAGTGGTCCATGTTCAAAACCTCCATTGTGGAAGTAGCTGCTAAAAGCTGTGTTCAGAAGATTGTCAGTGCCTGTCATGGCGGCAACCAAAGGACTCGCTGGTGGACACCAGTGGTTAAGGAGACCGTCAGGCTGAAGAAGGAGGCATTTCGGGATATATTGGCTCGGGGGCTCTCCTGAAGCAACAGACAGGTACCTGTTGGTAAGAAGGGCTGCAACTGAAGCAGTCACCAAAGCAAAAACTTGGGTATGGGAGGAGTTTGGGGGGGCCATGGAGGAGGACTTTCGGTTGGCCTCAAGGAAGTTCTGGCAAACCGTGAAATGTCTCCAGAAGGGAAAGCAGGGCTTGTCTCAGGCTGTACTCAGCATGCGGAATAGTTTACCATCTCTTTAACCTTGAGAGGCTACTGGAGGAGTCGTGGGAGTTTGCTCATGCGTTTTGTGGACCTGGAGAAGGCTTATGACCGCATCCCTCGGCGAGTCCTGTGGGCAGGTACTGCTGGAATATGGACTATGGAATACTGGGGTTGCTTCTGCAAGCCATCTGGTCTCTGTTTGACCAAATTGAGAGCTGTGTCCCCATACGCAGCCTAAAGTCAAACACGTTCACAGTTGGTGTTGGTCTGCCAGGGTTACCCCTTTTCTCTGATGCTGTCTGTGATTTTCATGGACAGGATCTCAAGGTGCAGCCAGGGGGAGGAAGAGGTCCAGTTTATGGACCTCAGAATTGCATCTCTGCTTTTTGCAGATGATATGGTTCTGTTGGCTTTACCACATTGTGACCTCCAGCATGCACTGGGGTGGTTTGCAGCCAAGTGTGAAGCAGTTGGGATGAGAGTCAACACCTCCAAATCTGAGGCCATGGTTCTCTGCTGGAAAACGGTGGATTGTCCTCTCTGGGTGGGGAAGGAGATGCTGCCCCAAGCGAAGGAGTTCAGGTATCTTGGGGTCTTGAGTGAGGGTAGAATGGCGTCTGCAGTGGTGCGGGCTCTCCACTGGACCATTGTGGTGAAGAAGGAGCTGAACTGGAAGCCAAAGCTCTTAATTTACCAGTCGATCTATGTTCCAACTCTCACTTATAGCCACAAGCTCTGCGTAGTGACCAAAAGAATAAGATAGTGGATACAAGCGGCTGAAATGAGTTTCCTCCACAGGATGGCTGGGCTCAGCCTAGGGTGAGGAACTTGCGTTGCAAGGGGCCAGTTGAGGTGGTTTGGGCATCTGATCAGGATGCCTCCTGGGCGCCTCCCGTTAGAGGTGTTCCAGGCATGTCAAACTGGTAGGAGGCCCGTGGCAGACCCAGAACACGCTGAAGGGATTACTTATCTCGTCTGGCCTGGGAATGCCTGTAGGTCCCCCAGGAGGAGCTGGAAATTGTTGCTGGGAAGAGGGATGGAAGTCTGGAATGCTCTGCTCCACCTGTTGAATCCATCCATCCATTTTCTTGCATAATATATATCAATAATCCATCCATTGTACAGAAATCTGTATCTGTATTACTGCTGTGTGGCCCAATAAAGACATTGGAAGGAATCACTACACTGGCTCTTTACATTACAACACACATGTTTCAAATACTTGTGAAGCCTAGAGATCAAGCATGTCCAAAATCTTTCCCAGGGGCCAATCAAAGCCTGACAACCCATTTTAAGAACCCCCTGGCTTATCTGTCATTTTTTTTATATGACTATTTTTTCCCATCATACAATATTGGTTAATCAAACCAGATGATATTGCATTATTTCCCTTTACCTTACCACTTTACCTGGCAGGACTATCATGCCGTTTGTAGAAGTGCACCAGGTAGGAACTGCACAGGCAAAACTCTTGCGTATAAGCAGACAATAAACAAGCAAACTAATGGACCAAGCAGCAGACATTTCCTGCTAGGAGACTGCAGAAAAGAACTGTGAAGTTGACAATGAGAGCCACTGATATCAGGAGCCATTGAAAGTTGAATATTTTTTCACAAAAAGATGAAGCGTGTTTGTCGTATTTGTTTGTGATTATTTAAATGACCCATATGATGTGAGAGGCAACTGGCCCCGAGGTATTTTCATTTTATCTAATGTGACCCCCTCTCAGAAGAGGCTGGACACTCCTGCAATAGATTATAGCAACTTCAAACATTAACGGACATAAGCTAAAGGGCTTGAGAAGTGAGGTGCTGCGTTTGTTCTTTATCTTGAAGCATCTCAACAGTCTCTAGTGTCCTGCAGGAGGGAGCTCACTGTTACCTGCTGCTATCAATGGCACCTTTGTTCACTCTCAGGCGGTTTGTGCCTCTCAGTGACTGAATCTGTCTGGCATCCTGGAATTGGGATTTCTCTGAGCGTCCAAACCGGAGTCCAGTAACAGACCTCCCTATAGGCAAAGTGGACCAGGAGGGTCTAAATGTAATTATCAGAAGTAAAAAGCTACTGTTCAGCTATTCATGTTCAGCAAATTACACACCTGTTGCACATGTCTGAACCTCACCACCAAAGCGAGGCTGTAAAGCTGTGTTCAGTGTGATGACCCTCTGTAGTCTCATTGGCCACTTATTAGCATCTGCACATAAAAATCTCAAAGTTCACAGTGGGATATTTACTGACATATTTTATGTCATAAAAAAATGTGAAAGTCTCTTAAGTTTGTGTTAACCCTTTAATATCCAAGTGTATTGGATAGACTTCTTTCAAAAGTATGTAAAGAAGGTGACAAGCAACGAGAAATGCATTTCCAAAATAAGATTTAGAAACAAATCCAATAATAAATTGACCTTAATTTTATTTGTTGGTTTTTCTTTTCAATTTTTTTTTGGGCAATTTATGGGACATTTTCTTCCAAGTTGCTCATTTTGTCTTTCCCAATGTTGTTAAATGCTTGTGAATGTCTGAATCAGGAGTGGGCGGTATGGCCTTGAAATAATATCACAATATTTTTGGGCCATATCACAGTGCACGGTATATATATATCAAAATATTTTAAATCTCCTTCATAAATGCTGGACTGGGCAACAACATCAATTGTCACCATATGATGAAATCCGTAGGTATTGATACTGTGACAATATTTTAGGGGTGACTATTCGTACTTGGACAAAATATTAACACAATGAGATGTTTTAACTATCATCATTAATGTCATTTAATGACTTTGGGACGCAAGTATTAGAACAAGTAGAACAGTCTGATCCGTTTAGAAAATCCCTTTACTGCAGCCTTTAAAATCAGGAAAAGACAACACTTGTTTCACATCATGATATGACAATATCCAAAATCTCAGACGGTATATGGTGTCATATCACGTTAAACGGTATGTATTGTGTATGTTGCCCAGTCCTAGTCTGAATGCAGCACAGGACAACTGATGTCGATCCAGGTGTTAAAGGGTTAACCACAGACCTTATATCAGGCTCCTAAACAAAAACCCAGGTTTTAGGACTAATTTCTGGGGCACTCTGTCGAGTGAGAAAAAAAAAATGAAAAGGCAAAAGGGGGTGCAGTACAAGAAAGAAGAGGAAGAAGAAGAAGAATACATAAATGGCAAAATTGCACATGCTGTTTTCTTTTAGGCTGTTGTTCATTTTTGTCATTATTGTTTGTTAGCTTTGTTGTTTGTTTGTGTTGTCAGCAGGAGAAGCCTCGGGCACTGACTCTGCTTCAGGTGCGGCAGCACAGAGTCATGCTGAGCAAGTAGACTGGTGAGCTGCTGCTGCTCTGGAGCGTCTCCTCTCTGTGGAGGCTTCTTCTTCTCCTGCTTTACAGCATCTGAAAGCAGTGGCAATGCTTTACATGGAAAAGAGAAGAGTAAGAAGCAAGAAATGAAAGCACGAAAGACAAGAATATACATTAATATCAAATGCAAACTGTGCAGATTCTAACTGGTGTTTTGTACAGTTTCTAAATTTCACATCCATGAGCCTGTTAATCTGTGTTTCGGTTCAAATCTCCAAGCTGTCAGTGCTCACTACATGCCATGACAATTTGGCAAATCCATCATCTGCCGATGAAGCTCATATGACTCAGTGGAGTTACTAAATGCTCCTTTTGGTCAGATTGTCTTGTCATCCACTTTTTTAGCCCTTTACAAAAAGGCTTCTTTCTTTCTTTCTATTTTCTACCACTGCTGCTCACAGTGTGTGTGTTTTACAAATATTATTAAAGTAAGCAAGACTTTTGGGTCATTATTAAAAAGCATTTTTCTTTGTACATGCAGAATATGGGGAGAGAGGATATTTTCGAACAAATGTGGGGTCCCTTTTTGTCTGAATAACAGGGCACTGGCACCTGCCATAATGCACTGGTAGAATCAGAAGTAATTGGTATTGTGAAGGCACTTCTGTTATTGTCTGTTTATTTGTTGCTGTTGTTTTTACTTTTTTGTCTTTGCTGGAGTTGTGCTTTTTGTATAAAAAAAACATGGGAAAAAGAACATGCCTCTTGATTATGTGTTGAAACTGTTTTTTTTTTTTTTTTCTTGTGGCGAGAGGAGCTGGTAACAGACAGGAGAGCCTGTCACATCTGTGGAGGAAACACTGTCACTTAGAGGAAGTGTGAGTGAGCTGATAGGACCAGGCTCTTCATTGACACTGTGTGCCTCCCTGCCTGCTCTCACAATTTATTAAAATCTGATCATGAAAAAATCTGTTTACCTCTTCTATATCTTGATGATCTGTATATGTCAGTGATTAGAATTTGAAGTGAACTAGCTGTCTTTTGGGCCTACAGCTTCAAATGAACACAATGTTAAATGACTCATATTTGTAGGCTATATAATATACCTGTAAATGTAAGTGCACATAAGTCAGTGGGTAGATAATACTCCTTGATGCGGAACATCTTACTGACTCTGTTTCAATGTCAGATCTGATTTTTGTCAGGCCACCAGTGCTTCCACACAGAGGCCATTCTGCCACACTGTCCTTTCTGAAAGGACCCACAGCTACAGGAACTAAAAATATGTGTTTTATTTTCACTTTACATTTTGGCTATCAGTGTTTCTTTCTGATAAAGCTGTCATTACTGTACTGTTTGTCATTCTGTCAGCAATACCTATGAAAAGACCAAAGCCCATGATGCATTCATCCATCTTACCATACTTTCTGTGTGCGGCTCTCAGCTCCAAGCTGACTGACTCTAGTGGTAGACCTACATCTTTAAAAACACCACACAAATATTTCATTTGATTCAGGGTACAGACATTTCCTCAAACAGTTGCTCAATGTAGTTTTTATATAAACTACAGGATATAAGGGCTGTGCTGGGGACTATTTTCAGTGGCGGATTAATCCATATAGCATTCTTGTGTGTATGGCTCACTGTGTGTGTATTTTTGATATTGATGACACACACGCCCGCACACATGCATGCATGCACGCGCGCACACACACACACACACACACACACACACACACACACAGGTAATATTCATTGTTACTTGGGGTCTGATCACTATATATGCTGACTGTAGGAAAAATAAAGAACATACAACCAGCACATGAGTGAAGTTCTGTACTTGGATCACACGATGACAGACTGAACTAACTGCATGATGAACTCTGGGAGATGTGACTGAGAGCTCCTGAAGAAATCTTGTAAGAGGCTCTTCATAGGCTGTTCATCCTAGTTTCCTCGTGCCTACATCATTCAGTCAGATCGAAATACTGTGAAGGGAACATTTCAGCCTCAGAATTACAAGATTCTATTTGACATTTTTGTGAAAATTGAGTTATATATATATATATATATATATGTATATATGTGTGCGTGTGTGTGTGTGTGTATATATATATCCACTTAAGGTTTTTTTTTTAAATTACATGCATATTTAGACTTTTTATTTTGAAAACAAAAAGTATTATCATTATCATTCAAGTTCAATATCTGTAAACCGCTCAGAACACAGAAATCTGTCATTCTAAGGGGGTTTCTTGTCATTTCCGGTATTTCCTGAGTTTATATAACTTTTTATATCATGTTTTATCCTCATCTATTTCTGTTTTTGTCCTCTGAAAAGCTGGTTTCTGTCCTTACTTCCTTCTAGTAAAAAGCTTTATGGACCAAATCCCATAGTGCTATATACATAATGATGCAATGTTGGCGTGTAATCAGGATGTGGGAGCACTGTAGTGCTGAGGTGTCCTTAACCCCCACACTCTCTGTACCGGCTTTCACTTGCCACCCCTGTGTGTTGTCACAGCACCATGGTCAATATTTGAACTAAAGGGCAGGGTGAAAAAAACGCCGCTCCTATTAGCATTTCACATTCACCAGCTGCACTCAGCCCCACCCTGATAACACGGATCTGACGCTCACTATCTCCACACACACGTTGCTATTGGCTGGCTCACTCAAATAGGATGCAACTTCCTGGTTTAAAGTGAAGTACAATACAGCAAACTCACACACACCTAAACTCACCTCAGATAAAGCTGAAAATACCAACACCACACATGTTAACTGACTCAAGGCTGTCACTACACACACACCCTCACTTTTCCTCTTTGAATCCTTGGATTCCTGCTGTAAAGCAAACAGCGATTAATTTGTACAAAACGAGGAAAACACCAATACAGTCAAAATGATCACACATCAACAGGAGGGTCATTTTATAACAATAGCATTAACATATCTGTGTACAAAAGCACATGTCAAAATGTGGTGTAAAATAACCACGTCAGCACTACTAAGTTCAGAAGCACTTGTTTTTACAAAAACATGTATGAACCGTTTTCCACTTTTAAGGGTAGACTTAAGACCTTCCTCTTTGATAAAGCTTATAATTAGGGCTGGGTCAGGTTGCCTGGACCAGTCCTTAGTTAGGCTGACATAGGTTTAGTCTGCCGGGGGACTTTCTATGATACACTGAGCTCCTTTCTCCTTCTCTTGCTCCCTCCACCTGCAAATGCTCTTCTCTTTTTACTGCATTACACTAACTCCGTTGCCTCTCCGGAGCATTCATGCTCCCTTGTTTCATAGTTTTCCCCGATCTTGGCTGCAATCTTGACTGAGCCTGGATTGTGGTGATGGCTGTGCTGATGCTGTGTTCCTGCCTTTAGCTGTGCTTGTGCTATGGCTGCACTAATCCTCTACTCACCTCTGGCTCACCTTGATCGTGGTCTTGGTGGTGCTGTTGCTGTGGTCCTGTCTGAGGTTGTGCCTGTGTCGTAGGCCTTGGTTGCATAGATGCTGTGATTCTGGTCAAAGCGACCTTCTACTGCCATTATTATGCATCATACCTCCACTATTAATATACGCATGGGACTCTTATCAATACCTATGATACTTTCTACTATCATAGAGTGCATTTAGTAATTTTACGTCTATCACTATTGTTATATATGATATGCTAGTGTTACCATTTTTGCTATGCGTCTTTCCCCCTCTCTCTCTCTTTCTCTCTCTCTTTCTTTTTCCTTTTTGTCATTACTGTAATTTAATTGGTAGTTACACTTCTCTATTGCATGTCTGTCCGTCCTGGAAGAGGGATCCCTCCTCAGTAGCTCTTCCTGAGGTTTCTACCATTTTTTTTGGTTGATGGTGAGGATCTAAGGGCAAAGAGATGTAGTATGCTGTAAAGCCCTCTGAGGCAAACTGTCTTTTGTGATAATGGGCTTTATAAATAAAAATTGAATTCAAGATGCTGTTTTTAACTTTTTTTTCCCAAGAGACTAATGCCTCACAACACGTGTCCTGCTGGAGGAGTCAGTGGGGAGATGGTTTTGCTCTGCCAGCAACAGGCCAGCAGAGGTCGCTACACCACTGGCAGGTATAAAGGTCACATCATTTATCACTAAAAAGAATTCTGATACTAGATACTGACCACTCTTATTATTAGAAACATAAATGCCTACAATCATAAAAAAGACCCAATGTCATCATATTTTTAACAACAGAGAATAAAATCAATCAGCTATTACTGAAGTTTCCTCCAGCCAAGTTTGAAAGGACATGAGTCCAGTGATGGATGAAAGAATGGATGGATGGCCCCTGAGGACAAATGAACAAGTGAACAAAGGGATGAATATATGTGATGGTATGGACCTCATGGAGACACACACCTGAATCAAAGAATGAACACTTGAGTAATGGGGATAGATCTTAACAATACCGTGTAGACTTCTGGTTGATCTCCTCACCTTACAGATCATAAGGTTGTCAGTATGGGACTGATTAGGCATAACTCTAACAGAGATCACCGGAAACTGTGAAAAACACCAGCCCATTAAAAAAAGATATGAAACTCACATGAATTGACAAATATTATAGAAAGAAAACAAAATACTAAATATGAAATTTTGTAGAATGAACAAAAAAAATTTGGGAATGGATGAATATATTTAATTAGAGTAGTAGCTTTGCCATTTTGAACAAAAAATTTTATTTATAGAGCTAAAAAAACATGGTTTACCTGCAAACAAAGATAGATGATGTCGTAATAATGGAAAAAGGGGGGGGGGGGGGGGGGGGGCAATAGTGGAAACAGACGCATGTCATATTACAATAACGATAGGTGTGAAATTATTAAATGCACTCTATGATGATATTGTGGGTGTTGATAAGTGGTAAGAACAGGGTGAGAAAATCCTCAGAATTACTTTTTCAGTATAAGTAGTAGAAACTATGAGTTCTTTCCTTTGCAAACTTCAAAATGAATAATCTAAGATGAAACATATAGTTTGCAATGTAGCTAATTTCTGTCAGAAACTGATATGTTGCAAGTGACACTGAGAATAACAGTAATGTTGATGCTATGTTTCTTAAAGACATGGAAAATGAACAGAAACAGCAACTGATGAGAGCTTCAAAGCAACATGGCTGACCTGAAAAATATGGTATCAGAAGTAACAAAAACGTATTGATTATCTCAACGTGATAAATAGATGGCATGGATGATACCTTATTGACAAGGTATATATATATATATATATATTATATATTATATTTAGATATATATTTATATATATATATATTATATATATATAAACGAATATATATATATATATATATATATATTATATATATAATATAACGTAACGATATATATATTTATAATATATATATATATAGTATATATATATATTCGTTTTTTTCAAAAAATTGAGAATTAGGTCAGTTATATAAGGATATTTGCTGGAGTCTTTGCTAAAAGGGTTCAAATTAGCGTTGATGAGGATCAATCAGGACAACCAGGTATATATGTAATAACATATGATTAATACTGGACCATGAGTGATTGCAATCAAAATATACTGGACCAATGTTTTATTTTTTTTTTATTGATTTTTATAAAAAGTGATACAAGTAAACTAACAGATTATGCTTACAGTGATTAAATGGTTGTGGAATTGGTTGGCAAATTATTGAAAGCTATATTACAACATCTTAAAAAGAACATAGCGCTCAGTTAAAAACTGGCTCATGGTACTACTCCTGGAATCTGATAGCATGGACATGGTAGTTTCCACTTCTTAGATTCCTTTTGTTTTCCTTCCTGTCACACAAATTATGACCATACACATGAAATTATATCCTATATATAAAGAATGAAAGCAACTTATCCCTACTGGAAGATGACACAATAATGCTTTTATCAAAAAAAAAACAAACACATGAGGCCATCAAAAGCAATTTGGTGTATTGTGGAATTGTCTGTTAGTAGACAGGTCTAAAAAATGAAAACATATGTGTTCTATTACCAACCAATATATGTGATTTCTCAGAGGTCAAGAACACATATACATTTTTCTGGGCTGTGTTATCACTGACAAGAATGAAAAATTTTACAGTAAACTGAAATTTTAGCCCCATTATTAGATAAATAGCAAGACTGAATATGGTTGATGAGATCTTTGGTTAAACAGCAGATCTTGTGTTATATAAAGCTGAGGGTATCTCCAGCTACTGCCCAAGTAGTCCTCATCACTGGAAGTGTTCTGTGCAATATTGAGAAGAAAAAAGTAAGATTTTATAAATATTTTTCATTTAGAGAAACAGAGAGAAAAAGGAATATTGTTTACATTAAAAAATAGTTTCAATGTGAATGGTTTGCTAATTGATTAAAGTGAAATGACAACTGATACTTTCCCTAAGTATGTATTTATTTATTTAATGGGTGGAGTTCAATTTCCCCTAAATTATGATTGATTGATAGTCCACCTTTCATCCTGGATCTTGGACTACCTCACGGACCGACCGCAGTACGTGAGGGCTAAGGACTGTGTTTCCGACATGGTCGTCTGCAGCACGGGGGCCCGCAGGGAACCGTCTTGGCTCCTTCCTCTTCACCCTCTACACTGCAGACTTCATGTACAACTCCACCAACTGCCACCTGCAAAAGTTCTCTGATGACTCTGCAATTGTCGGTCTCATCATAGATGAGGACGACAGAGAGTACAGAGAACTGACTCAGGACTTTGTGGACTGGTGCCAGCGGAACTGCCTCACATCAATGCGGGGAAAACCAAAGAGTTGGTGGTGGATTTCCGCAGGTGCAGACGCTCCCTCTGACACCGGTGAAACATCCAGGGAATGGACATTGAGATAGTGGACTCTTACAAGTACCTGGGTGTTCACCTGAACAATAAACTGGACTGGTCAATCAACACAACGTCACTTTACAAAAAGGGTCAGAGCAGACTATACCTGCTGAGGAGACTCAGGTCCTTTGGAGTGCAGGGACACTCCTGAGGACCTTCTTTGGACTCTGTAGTGGCATCAGCCATTTGCTATGGAGTGGTCTGCTGGAGCAGCAGCATCACGACTGCTGAGAGGAAGAGACTTGACAAACTTATCAAGAAGGCCAGCTCTGTCCTGGGGTTGCCCCCTAGACTCAGTGCAGGTGGTGGGAGAAAGGAGGATGATGGCTAAGCTGTCATCCATGCTGGAGAACGACTCCCACCCCCATGCATGACACCCTGACTGCACTGGAAAGCTCCTTCAGTGACAGACTGCTTCACCCCAAGTGTGTGAAGGAGCGTTACCGCAGGTCCTTCCTCCCTGCTGCAGTCAGACTGTACAACCAGCACTGCTCCCAGTCTGTAAGACCACACACAACAATAACTGACTCCACTTGTACAGCTTAATACCACAAGTGCAATTTCACTCTTACCCATGCAACTTTGAACATTCTTTATTTAACTGTTGAGTTTCTCGGCGTTGTAAATACTGTATATATTGTTTGTTTATGTCGTCCTCTGTGCTTATTTCCTTCATCTTCATCCTGCACGTTTTTGTACTTATTTATTAATATAGTTTATTTTGCACAGTTATCTTGCTACTTTGCTATCCCTTTGCTGCTGCAATGTTGGAAATTTCCCCACTGTGGGACTAATAAAGGATTATCTTATCTTATCTCTGATAAGTTACTGGTGAAATCAACAAATTTTGATGAAAAAAAAAGATATTCTATTCTAAAATGTTTTAGAAACATAATTTTTTACACACATTTAGGACAACAAGAGTATTCAGTGTAAAATAAATCTCTATTTTGGTATATTGGTTGACAGTGGTATTATATTAAGTGAATAACCATATTTAGTATCTCGGAGATATTAAAAGTGTAAAGAATTCTTCAAAGAATATGCTGCAGCTTTTGAGAGGGCCAGGAGTCAAAAATCAATGATCAACACATCTAACAGAAGGATATTCATTGGAGATGATCCATTAAATACATCATCATACAAGTCGTGACTCTGCCCCAAATATGTTTTTTTCCCAGCTTTGCTTTATTGTGAACTTAACTGGCAGAAAATTTGACTATTTTTTTTTATGGAATATATTCAGCAAAAAAAACAACAAAAAAACCCGGAGAGATTTAGACTTGATATTGAGTATTTTTGTACTTTCTGTCATTATTATTATTATTTATTATTATTTAGTTTTATCACTGTATGTAAACCAGAATACTTTGGGTGGATGTTTAACGTTATATACAAGGAAAACTGGGCAAAGGATTCTGTTTGAGCAGAATGCCTCATGCTGTGACTGTTCTGCTACTGCCACTGGCTGGAGGTCACAGCCATCACAGAGCTGACACCACAGACTCTATAGAAAGATTCAGTCCATTTTGAGACTGATCATTTATCTAACACAAAGAATTCCTGCCATTAGTTTCAGTCACCCTAGCTCATATATGACCTTCTTGCCCATATATGTATCTGTTACCATGGAGATCAGACAAAATGGCTGACTTCCTATTAATACATCCATGGCCAGAGCTCCAAGAGACAGCGGGCAGCCAGGAGAGCTCTGTTTTTTATGTTGTGTTTTTGTAATCCCTATAATAATTTTGTTTACTTATCCAATCAATATATATATATATATATATATGGCCACAGCTGTTCCAGCATGGAGACATGTCAATCCTTCCCTATAATGTATGATGTTGTGATGTGTTTTTCCTGTAATCCACCTTCACAGGATGTTTCCATTTGATCCAAACTGCTCGTTGTTCTCAGCAGTCAAAGAAAACACAGCACATTTATGTTTGGACATTTATTCAAAACACTGTACAAAAAAAATTCAACAGAAAATATGACAGTGTATGAATGTGCTCTGTGCATTCATACAAACATTTCATACAGACAAAGAGCTGAACCCGTCTGAAGGAGGGCCAACATCCTCAGGATTACATCAAAATAAAAAAATGGAGGGTGAAGGGAGCAACACAAACATTACATTCTTACAGTCCCACAAGAGACGCCAAGGTCATTGTTTTCACAGAAAACACTCAATCGAACTGAGCCAGTCATGTGACTCTTTAACACTGACAATATAAACCCCAGCTGGGTTCCTATGGGAGGACAGAAGACAAGGGAGCAGCTCTGAGATCAGGCACGAGCTGCACTTTGACAGGACCAAGGTGTGTCTGACGCTCATGATTGTCACGTCACACACACACTGACGGTCGGATGATGAGCTGCTGGAGCAGAGTGTAGAGGGAAAGCTTACATATGATAACACACACTGCTGTTGTTCTTCATAATCTGTTTACATTCAAAACCAGCTGTGGAAAGAAAAGAAAAAGCAAGGCCTTCCTCAGCACAGTTCATTTCTTTAGCTTGCCTCGGACTGGCTGAAATAAAGCACTTTGAACATTGTGCAGCTCTTCTTCAGGTCCAGCTTGAATAATTTCCAGCTGTGGCCTCTGTCTTTGTAAAGTGCTTCCTACTTTTTTGTCTCACATTTCAGAACGGTGTAAGAAGGAAAAACCTCTCGGACTCTTCTGTACAAACCTGAACCACCAAGTACCAAAAGCTAAGAGGCTCTGAGCGCAACATCACATGACGGTCAGAATCACCGGGGAGTTCAGTCAAGTGGAAAGCTTCCTGTTGAGGGGGGGACGCTTCAATTTGGTCGAGCATGTCAATGTTGTGGAAAGTGATGGCACAGACAGCTGGCTGCAGCAGCTCACACAGAGTGGTCACGTGTGGTGGCTTCTTTCAATCCCACTGTTAAAAACTGATCCCAATAAAAACACACAGCCCTCTCAGTGATCATCTTCAAGCTCCTCTCTGCTCTTGTCTCTCACAGGCAAGGTACCATGACTCCAAAGACACGTCCGTCTCTCTGAGTTCTCACACAGCCTGCCGTGTGTGCTCACAGAGAGTGCCTCCTCCACAGGCCTGCACTTTTAAGAGTTGTCCCCGGGTTGGCAGCACTGTCAATGACAATGCTGTGTCACCTAGTGTCCATGCTGTGTCACCTAGTGTCCATGCTGAGGGTGCTGGTTGTGTTGGTTGTTGGCAGGGTGGTTGGGGGGAAGTGGTGGTCCATTTACACCAGGATGGTAGAAAGCACAGTTGCTCTCATACCTGCAGCTTCCCTTCATCATGAAGTGACGACACACAGGTCTCTTGGACATGTCTGACAGGAGGAGACACAACAGCATTACTATCACATGACACAAACATACACCGGTGAGGGTCCCTCAATTCATCTCAGCAGCAGAGAGGAGCCATGAGTACCACTAGTCCACTAATCCATTAGATGTTGATACTCTTGTTACAGTAGTCACTTTAACTAATAACTTAGAAACCTAGAGGAGAACTGGAGAAGTTTGGATTGGCATGCTGGACAGGACTCATGGTGTGACAGAACTGAGGCTTGGATTGCACGCTTCAGGCTGCTGCCAGTTACAAACCCAGAGTACTTCCTGGTCACAACAATGCTCATCATTATTTTATGAATATATTTATAACTATTCATATTAATTAACATAACAGACCTAAGACTGATTTCTACACTTTAATTACAAACTTTTACTGTGATCACAGCTTCCAGTACTGTTTGTGAATATTAAGCTAAATGTGACTCTGGAATTGCTTCATAAAAAATTTAAAAACTCTTAAGTCCCAAATGAAGAGGTGTGTCTGGTGTAGTGATATATTTTGATATTAAGTTTGAGTTGCTGGGACAAATTAACTGGGAGCATTCGAGAAACAACTTTTCTATATTTTCAATATTTTCTATCCAAATATTTATGTCAAATAAACTACACATAAAGTATTAAAATAAATGTGCAACATAAGGCCAATAGAGTATGTAATTTTTCATAATGCATAACTTTTGCTTATATTGGCAAGTCAGTAGGGCATGCTATGGAAGCAAGATACGAAAAAATCTCAAACTTAACGAGTGCATGAAAACTCTTGTTTTCCCCTGTAGAGTATCGCCTTAAAAACTGAGCACAGCAGAGTTGTGACTGACATGGCGGTGTTGCTGTACTGATAAGTGCTGTGGAAATAGACATTATGCTGACTGTCCAATGTGAGACTTTTCTCCTCATTCAGTGTTTTAGGTGTCCTTTAGTTGACTGTGCTGCCCATGGATAATATTAGAGAGTACAGGGTTAACCCACATACCATTCATGTTGTTGTGTCCTCCTCTAGGCCCCCCTCGTCCTCTGCCCCTGAAGACCTGCTCTCCTCCTCCTCGGCCCCGTCCACCTCTGTGGAAGTGGCCCCCTCTATGAGGCCCTCCTCTCATAGAGTCGTCTCCCCAGTAGTTACCGTTGTCTCCTCGGCCCTGGCCCGGCGGCGGTCCCATCATGCGTGGGCCTCCACCAGAGTTGAAAGGTGGACCGTGGTTGTGAGGAGGTGGAGGGTGGTTAAAGCGAGGGCCACCAGGCGGGTTGTTGGGTGGGTAGCCCCCGTTCATGGGCATCTGCATGTGCATGTTCATGTTGTTCATGTTGTTCATGCCTGGACCATGACCCAGCAAACCTGGGTTGACTAGACAGAAAGAAAAGCAAAAAACAATGAGTGAGAGTAGGAGCAGAGCAGGCAGACATGGTGCTGTGACAGCAGAAGGAGAGATATAGTCCACCTGGTGGAGGCCCACCCTGGCTCTGGTTCTGGGTCTGCTGCAGGGAGCCCAGGAGCTGTTTGATCTTGTCTGAGAAGTTGGGCTGCTTGATGAGCTCTTCAGTAGACTGGTTACCAGAAGCACCCTGAGGACAGACAGATTCATATTACCTACACATTACAACTTCAAAATGACATTTTTGAAATCCAACTGCAGGGATGTTTTTTACGAGATACTGAATATTCATGATGAGGTCAATGTGTATTTGGTGTACTTTAACTGCTGAGTATACAAAGTCACTGTATAAATGGTGATAGTGTGTGTTTACCATGATAGAAGTGAGCAGCTCCTGTACGTTGACACTGGGAGCCGCGGGGTTGTTGACAGTGTTTGTGGCCTGTGGACTGCGGGAGCTGTTGCTCAGGTTGCCCATGAGGTTGGCGAGGACAGGCGGCAGCTTGGAGCTATCGCTCTGAGTCAAGCCAGAACCCTGCTGTGAGGACGTATCCATAGGCTCAACGTAGCTGTCATCCAGCATGGACGAGTCCTGCAAGGGACACCACACTGACAGCTTAACAGGCGTGATATTACACACACGTAGACACTGTGTTTAACAAGACAAGGGTATATTAAAGACAGAATGTGTGTATGTGTGTTTTGGGTGTACTAACTTCATCCAGAGGGATGAGACGGGGAGGCATGGGCTCATACGGCTCAGGGTCTGGCTCATGTGGACTGTCAGGCACACTGGTGATAAGGAGAGATGAGAAATCATGAACATACACTAGAGGTCCTCAAGATTTATACTTCTGTGTGGAATAATGGAGCAACATTTCCACCTTAAATGGGCAATGTAACGGGCCAATAAGGCCCCCATTAAATAGCATTTTAGGTTGTGTGGCTTCATATGAGTTAGAAGAAAACTCGACCAGCCACTAGGCTAATTTATGCTTTATAAAATATCATAGGCATAAGCCAATTCCGTGAGCATGTTGTGTAAGTGGATAAAACGTGTGCCATTTATCAGCCTTAACTTCTTAGGATGAAGTTCTATGAGGAAGTGCAATTACCAGACAAAGGTTCAGATTTCTTATGAACACTGTCCCCATACATACCTTTGAGCCCACAAAAATACCTTACAAAGAACCACAGCCAGCTGGGTGTCATGTCCTACCTCTCTTTGCTGAGGAAGATCTCCTGCAGGATGCCCATCTCACGGTCTCTCTGGGTGAGTTTCTCTGTGCTGTTGGCCCCTGGCGTGACCAGGCTGCCAGTCAGCGTCAAGGGCCTCGGCGGTGTCCAGGGGACCCTCTCTTCCATGGTGTCATGCGAGAGCCTGCGGGCCATCTCAAATGTCTGCCTGTCCATCATCAGCTCTCGTTTAGCGGCCTCACCAAAGTCCTTAATCTTGTTGACGTTGACTGTAAATTTTAGAGTATTACCATCATTAAAACAGGGTTGTTCAGCAGTGTCCAGCTAAATGAAAATAAAATATCAAACATCCGAGTGTATTAACAGCCAAACTGTCAGCTATCAATCAGGGATTAAATATCAAAATGCAGTTAAAACCATCTCTACGTTTGTCTGTTGTTGTAAATGATATTTTCATTTGTTAAAGGCTCTGTTTTCAAACCAGAGTGAAATAGATAGCAGTTTTGTGTTAAAAATCAGTGTTTCTGCCACATTCTTTTGCAGCCTGTTTCTCTGATAACTTCAGATCCAGATGTCTAACTAAAATCCTTCACCTGTTAAAAGAAATAGGACCAAGTTGTAAAAGGTGAGGGTGACGTGACTCTGGACAGTGAGAAAGTAGATAGCTGGAGATGTTTTAATGCGCGGCTGTCCATCTAACAGCCAGCTCATGGAAAACCTTTTCAAAAACTCATGTTATTAGCCAGCTGGTGTGAGAGACGTTGGGCATTTTAAGCACGTCTCACCTCTCTCTGTCTCATCCAGATCAAAGTAGAAGTAGTGTTTGAGCTGCTCCTCCTCAGCCCAGTGCACCGTCTTCTTCTTCTTGCCCTTCTTGGTCAAGCTCTCTTCTTCTCCACGTGGCTCTGCCAGAGCATTCGGTTTCTCACCTACACACAAAGACAGAGAAAGACAAAGAAACAAAAATGGTTTAGGAGATTAAGAGCACTCATTTTCAATTAAACTGGAAGAAAACATAAGATGATGATGCAATGTGAGAGAGGCTCATTGCCAAAAGTTGGTAAGGACCTTACCGTTGTCAGAAAGCTCGGTGTCCTCTGAGGGGACGGGGGTCCCAGGCTGCTCTGGCTCCTGGTTCTCATCAGTAGGAGTGATGGAAGCAGCACTCTCTGGGGATGATGGTTTAGTGGAGGATGCTGAATACGCAGAGGGTTTGCTGTCAAATGGACTTGGCTGAGGACAGAAAAAAGGAACAACATTGAGTAGACAGCTTTATTGTGGCATAATGCACAGAGCTTTATTCTTCTTCAGCTGTTCCTTCACTTATATGCAACAGCTAGAAATCGTTAAAGCAAAGTCCATCATATTTGATTAGAATTTCACAGAACAAAACCAGACTTATCATATAAAGACTTAAAAAAAGAAAATAAAGAAACAAACTTAAATACAAATAATAAATAAATGGAAATTTAATTTAAAAACATATTCTGAAGATATTTTGGACTGCCAACAGCCATAATACAAACACTGTGTAAAAATCTAGTGGGATCAGTGCATACCTTGTTAGAGGTGGGGGAGACCACCTTGGTATTAGCTGTAGTGCTTGCAGTAGCTTTCTTCTTCTTGATCTTGATCCCGGGCACTGGGGCAGAGTTCAGGGCATCTAAGAAGCCTGTGCCCTCCATCGCTGCAGGTGCACACAAGAGAGCAGTGAACACCCATTTGCTCCGTCACTTTCTTTATATATGAAGAATAAATATGAGCCCGTCTTTAAATGCATGTATGTGTAAACTCACGCTGTGCTGGAATGATCTTGACTTTGATCTCTTTGGCAGAGTTGGAGGGCGTATTCAGAGGTTTGTACTTTTTCTCCAGAGGAGGAGCATCTGACGAACCAGTGCTGTTGAAAAAAAAGGGAAACATGCAGTTACCAACATAAGCCACCTGAGGGCAGCAATGAGTCAGTTGCTAACTGAGATAAGCCATGTTTCAACAAACCTTTCTGGACAGTACCCCTTGAACCATACATTGCCCACACAGACATAACACTACGCTTTAGTTCTGTTCTATGTTTCCAGTGCAGACCGCACTCTGATTATGGTGGCACGGCTGTTAACAGATGATAGTAGCCACGTCACTGCTCTGTCCAGATCTTGCTCTTTTTCCTTTAAACCAATGATGTCAGCACCTCGCTGACTATCCACTGAATGTGGCTGTGTGACATTTTCAGAACAAAAAACAGGCTGCAGTGTTTGGAGCACAGCAGGGGGTTTAAAGCTACCAGAGTGCACAGAACGACGCTCTGACAAGGTTTTTTTCTCCAAGTGAGGAGAGAGAATATCTGAAGTTCACAATATCTGGTTGGAATTCATGTATACTTTTTAAATGTTTACAAATTCAATCATCACTAAAGCGTATGTCACCCAACAGAGACAATAACAACACATGGAATGGTAAGAGCTGTCATACTGACATTTCAGATGTGCTTATGGATTCATAGTGGAAGCCTTCAGCAGTATGGTGAATGACATGATTTTTTGTATTTATTTCTGCTAAATGTTAACTAGTTAAGATGAAGAGGCAGCAAAACATGCTTTCACATCATAGTTAATTAATGATGAACAGTGGTTTCAGTCCACTGTACTCCGTGTTGAGAAAGTGTATCCATCCTCTCCTGACCAGTCAACAAGCTGCAGTATTTGTAGCTCTCCCTTTTAGTCTCAGCTTAGTGTGCTAGATCTGAACTGAGGGGTGACAAAACAATCCACAACTATTGACAATGGAAATGCAGAAATAAGTGTTTATATGTGAAACAAAGTGAAGTGAAGTGAAGTGGACACTTGGTGGATCTGAGGCTATAATGAGGCAGCCTTCCTATCAGACGGTTCAGTACCTTGGCCTCTTGAGGACTGGAGGCTTGATGTTGTACTTGTCACCCAGCTGTGGGGCAGTGGGCGTCTTCTTAACAGGAGCCACGTTGGGAGTGTCCATCTCCAGTCCTACACAACACAAAGCATTTCAAACATTTCATACAGAGGTTCTTTAAATATAATAAACGGGCCAACTTGTGCGCTGCTCATCAGCTGAACTTTACCTATGGAGCGAATCTTTGTGTGGCTGGGTGCATGAGCTTTAGGTTTCTCCTTCTTCTTCTCCTCATCTCCACTCTTTTCTTTCACATCCCGCACCAGCACCTTGCTTTCTTCTTTCTTCTTTTTCTTATCTAGAAGATGAATATATGGTGTGTCACTACCTGCAAGCAGGTAGAAGGGACAGTGGAAGACAGAGAAACTGAAAAGGGAAATGTTTGTTTTTTACCAGCAGGAGAGTTGCTGCTGCTCGAGACACTCTGAGAGCGGATCGTAGCCATCCAGCCATCTACGAGTACAGACGCCAGCTTCCTCAGCTCTAAAAGTTAAAGACAAATATGATCATGAGAAACTACAGTTAATACCTCAAGAGTTTTGATTTGATTTTTGATGTACAAGCAAACTAACCTTCGGTCTCTGCACTCTTGCTGAGCTGCTTCACCAGCTTGGCTGTGTTGTTCTGGGACAAGATAAAGGCAAAAACAGCACATTACTCTAATGTCTCTGTCAAAGTATCTATGTCAAAGTATCTTTTTTCCCCACTGAGTTTTGTGCAATAATTCACCGTGTTAAATTTCCTTTTTATATCATTTTTTACATAAAAAACAGTGTTTTAATAGTGTGTATCTGTTTGAGTGTGGCTTCTGACATAGCCTTTCTTTGCCTTTTTTACAAAGCTGACTCAGAGAATTATGCACAGTTGACTCCACTGCACCTGTACTGTCCTGTACCTGCACAAATAGATACAAATGAAACTATCTATGCATGTGTGATGCTACCGTGTTCTGGTGGAGAGACTGAGACAATACCTGTTTGAGGTGGTCCACTTTGAGAGGCAGCTTCTGCAGTGTGAGCAGGATGAGCTGCAACAGGGGGGAGTTGTTGGTGCTTTTGGAATAGGTGAGCCAGGAGTTGAGCATCCTGTAGCCACCGACTCGGATAAACCTGGATGACGAAAGGAACAACTGATTCATTATGATGGACTGAGATGGGCACTGATTACTGTGGTGGATCAACAAAGACATTGAAATTAGGTCAGAATTGCTCAGATTATCATAAGTGGTTATTTTCAGAGTAGTTCTGTTGATTCTCTGGCGCTCTGTGATACAATCCTTCAGTCGTTTGGCAGGTTAACATTTGCCCTGGGGACTATTTGACAGGATGTGGGACTAAGTGTGTAGAGCTCGGCAGCACAGTGGAAAAACATAGATCAGGTTTTACATACAAACACAATACTTGTTTTTAGGATTCATTCACCGTTGGTTTGGGTATATCTGCGTGGTTTGTTAAAAGAGGTCTCCTCCAGAGTGCAATAAGCTTAATATTTTCAAAGTACACTGCATTAGAAAATGCCAACTGCAGTTAGACGCCTCGACGGTGTCAGAATAAACAGTCAGCGGTGCCTTGAGCAGGAAAAAAAACAAAGCAAAAATACATGTGCTATTGTATTAATGCAAAAAAACAAAGCATAATGTGAAAATGTCAGAAGAACAAAAGGAACACTGGCTCAAAAAAACATGTATATACAAATGTGGTATTGTTCCTGCCATTCAGTTTCATTAAAGCACTTATTTTTTTTTTTAAAAATGACATGCAGAAGAGCACAGTGCCGTTTTGTATGCTGATTTCAGCAACATTTCACAATTTAAGGTTGAAATTTACAAAAGTGGACTTTAAAAATCTGGAAGAAGCTAGAAAGCAAACCTTAACTTATCTTGAAGTTTGAGTTATCAGTTTTTTGTCCTTGAGTTTACAGCTTATTTCAAACTGTGCCCCACTCCTGTGTTAACAGTAACCAGACTTGCAGTACTGAGTACTCAAAGTACAATTAAATCTCACCTGTTGAGCACATCATGGGATTTAGTCTGCAGGAGGATGTTCAGGTACATACATCTACTGACCATTTTAGTAGAACCTTTCATCAGGCTGCAAGAGAAAAAAAGCAGAGATAAGATATCTCCAAGTATAAGAGTTAAGATTTAATGGATAAGTTAAAGGTGTGTGTAATGTCCAGATTCAGTTTCTCACCTAAACACCTTTGGGACTCCCTCCAGGCTGCGCAGCTCTCCATCCTTCCCCAGCAGAGCCTCCACACCCTTCAAAATCTCTCTGGGGTCCACTGGTTCCCCTGCCATGTCTGAAACACACCACTAAATATTAATACACATACCAACTAGACACAGGTGCATTACTATTTCTGGCATGTTTAAGAAATATTTGTTCTTTGGGCAAGTATTAATGTGCTGTTTAGTCGGGACTATTTGCCTGCTAACCAGAAAAGGGAGCTCCATGTCACAGAGATCCACCCAGACTAAAATGTCCCATCAAGGCAGAAAAGCTGCTTCACAGCAAACACAAAAACATCTAAACTGTACCAGGCCAACAAGGTCTCAAGCAGAGTCACCTCACCACTAAGCACGTTCCACTCTCCACTTTAAATCATCTCCCTCTGGTGATCCAGTGGTTGACTACCCCAGGCTGTTTGTCAAAGAACAGAACACCAACATTGTGCTCAAGGGCTGACACACAGCACCTACATCAGACCAACACCTTGAACTGGCCAACATAGGCTCACTAGATTTCCTCAAGGTTTGTTCAGCAGCATGTTCACTTAAAACCAAGTCACACTGAGAGATTTGCAGTGGTTCCAGAAAGCATCACTCTCAAAATATCCAGTTATCATTAGAATATCAGGCTATGAAAGGATAAGTAACGTGATCCAGACTGATGATGGGGTTGACATGAGCACATACACATCATCAATCAGAGGTATTTTGTACCCGTCACACAGTGCTCTGCTGCTCTGGCAGTCAAACATCCACAGTGCATGATGACTTCAGTGTGAGCCTCATACTTGAGATGTTAGGAGAGGTTCATGGGGCCAACCTGACACCAGCTCAGCAGGAACAAGTGAAGGATGCAGGAACTTTTTTTCCTCAGTGCCTCAGAGTGTCGTCTCTGGGACTTGGACTTGCAGGACAGGATAAATAGACTGATCGAATGTTGATTATTGCATGTGGGGGCACATCAGGCTGCCATTTAAGAGGCAGCAGTAATGCACACAACAAGATGCTACATATTCACTACAAACTGACTTTAATGACCTGACTTTAATTTTTTAAACACAACTATTAATATATTATATACCTATACTGATTCAAGCTCAAATATATGCATTATATCCGTATATATGAAACAAAGTAAGGTTACCTGTCAAAGTTTTGAGTAAAAATAGCCAGAGATTAACTTTAGAAAGAAATGTTACTGATAATGATTGATCAACTTTTTAATGCCACACATCTATCACAATCATTCAAATGTTTGCAAAAAAAAGAATCTCAAACGCGAAGAATGGTAACAGAGGCATCAATAGTGCTGCGCACAACTCCATTTTTTCTAGTTTATGTGGTCTCTGATGAAATGAATGGTACAAATTTAAATGATATTCAATAACAAAGTCAAATGTGATTGAAGGTAACTGTATGGAGTATGAAATGCTTGAAAACTGTGGAATTAGCATGATAACTACTCAGTGGTGACTCAGACTACAGTGTTGTTGTCAATTACATCACTACCAACTGTTCCAGACAGGGGTACACATCAGGCCACTTACTGCCACCTACAGGTCACTTCATGATCACATACTGGCACTGTACTCTCTCTCTCTCTCTGTGTGTGTGTGTGTGTGTGTGTGTGTGTGTGTGTAGTTACACAATACAGAAATGCAGTACAAATTCATCTAATTGTTAGTGCAACATCACATGACAATGATCTGAACTGTCACACATATATCTGCCTGTAAAAAAAAAAACTCATGAATGAAAGGTGTTGGATGTTTTATCATTTCAGTTAATCTAGATATTAACTATAAGAAACAATCCAAACAAAGACAGCCAACACCAAGTCACCTGGCCTTTATGAAGGTCTTCAGTCTTATGGCTTTCAAATATTGTTCATGACAATAGGTCTTATGAATAACCTGTAAAAGGTTCATGGTGTAACTGCTTGGTTGAGGCATATGAGCATGCATGTATTTTCCAATGTTATTGCATTTTTGGATGGAACGCTCTTAGTGCCAATATATCAACTCAAGTACAGAACCTGCATTTCTGTCGCAAATTAATTAATTGGAAATGTCATGATGTGAGGAATCAGTTAGATCTTACCGGTGTAACTGTTGTAGTAGAAGTTTTAAATAGTCTCTCAGACCTCCACAACACTGCAAATAACCCAACTCCTGTAAATGTCACAATTATTACACATATACACAAAATCAGTGTTAAACATGACCCTGGTTCCTGGTTCAGTGGGGGAAACAACATTATTTGTGCATTGTCATTCTGTTGTGTTATTACATATACACATTGTGGCAAATTAAACTGACCATCCTCAAGTACCAATCCTTATGCTGTTTATATATATATGTATATATATATATATATATATATAGTAATTTTTAACCGTTGTACACCAACAGACTTGACTGTGACTGAGGCAACAAGACATATTCACAAACGACAGAGTGAAGTCCTGAAATCAGCCTGTAAAAGGCCCTGGGTTATATAAGGACAGTGGCTGCAGCCTATAAAAGCTCGCGCTGAAGCTGCCATGTGTCATAGCAGAGAACAGGCTTGTTCCTGTGGCTAAACTGCTGTCAGAGGGGAGGGAGCTGCACACCGACTGCTAATCAGAGCCCTCCCTCCGTTAACCACTTCGACGACGGAAAACCAAACGTACACAAGCAACAATGGCTCTGCTAGCAAACATCGTACTGGTTAATAGGAAAACAAGAGGACGAGCACCACATATGGTCCTAAGCTAACGCGTATCGCAGTCAGACAAAGCGATGGACAACAGTCCATACTCAGTCTAGCATTTCTGTTTTGTAAAATCTCCCAAATGCTGCTTCGAGAACACGTTTAGCCCCCGGAGCTGTCAGGCGACGAAAAGCAAACCACTATCAATCCACCATATTTGCCAATCCCGACCGACCGAGTGCTTCGAAAGCCCACTTCGCTTGAAATATCCTGCAATCTTTATCCACAGATTGCCGAGTACACGGTGCGTTTTTTCGGGAAGTCCCTGTGCTTTAATTATCGACATACTGCTTCATAAAATATGTCCAGTCCTCATGCTAACGCAATCTTTATGTATAGATTGCGGTGGGTGTTCGTTCCGTGGAGTAGCCCCTACAAAACAAAACTGGCAGGCAAAAAGTCCGACTTCATGAGCTGCAATCTACTTGCTAGTACCTAACCCTACGGCAATCTTTATGAATAGATTGCTTATGGTTATTTTACGAATTCACTGGCTATTCAGTTTTATTTATACAACTCGTCCATTCCGTCTCACACACAAAGAAACGGAGCCTTGTGCCTCCGTCCACTTTCCTGTGTGAGCTCATACTATCACAGTCTACATTCAAATTCTTGCCAAGAACCAAGCTAACTGACGGTGCCGGCTAACCAGCTACCGCTAGCTAGCCTATTATCTACGACCATTTTCATTTGATTTATCTCGATTCAAGTTAACTTCAAAATCAACTTACTATTGATACTATAGATCCTCAGCGTCTCGGGTGTATTAGAATGTGCTTTTCAGGCACTTATATCTCTTATTTCATCAATTTCATATCGTCAACCTTCATGGCTTTAATATTAACTCAAAGACCTCTTATGGGTGGGGCTGTGATAGCTAAAAGCTAACGTTAGCCTTTCCTTCAGGAACAAACTGGAGGCAAAAATAGTAATCAAATGTCCATTACTTGAAGAAAAAAAATTTGATTTTGAGTAGTTGTTCAAAGTCCTCGACGGTTCAGTCTTCGGCAAAGCAAATTCATACCTGCAAAACACAAAAAAAACACACATTTAATGTCGACTCTGGGAAAGTTCGTCGTCCTTCGTAGATTTCAAAGTCCTCTGTAGATTTCTGTAGTCACAATTTCGCATTTTACACGGACAAAAGGTTGATCATGCCGCCGGCTGGTTTTCTGACTCCACTTACCTCTGCACAAATCCAGGAATGAGGGCGGAGAGGAGGGACTTGGTTTTTATACTACATGACGTTTTTTACGTCATGACAAATAGGTTTTCTTCGTTTTCGATACAACAAAATGGTGGATGATTGTCCTTCCCCTCCCCAGTCAAGGGCGTAATGGCGTTTCATAGATTTGGAAACTATTGTTTCAAACCATTCACTAGATTTGCCTTTAAAGTGATGTAAATTTATATTTTTGAGTAGATACTGAAGCACACAAACACATCTTATTGGTGTAATTTGATTTTAGTTTTTATTTTATAATACAATTTGGTTTACAATATTTCTTTAAAATGGCGACTGGTTCGTGTGTAGGGGTTGCACATTTTCCAAGGATAGTGAAGGGGTGGCCCGCCTTACGCTAACTTACTATGCCTCTGATTGGCTTACCCTGACATTCAACGAATAAAAACTCCTCTTTTTTGATGGCACCATTTTTACCTAAACCTAACCAATCCAACCAACGAAGGATGAAAACTAGCCAATCATAGGGAGAAGCGGGCGGGTCATTCCTTCGAGGTGCGCCATCCACCTAAAATGCAACAATTTAACAATGATTAAAAAATAAATAAATAAATAAAAGACAGAATCTGGCTTTATACACAAAATAGAGACGTTATTAATAATACAAATTTAATACAAAACAAAAACATAATGTAGCGATTGTTATCGCTACATTATAACTTGATTTTCACCTTTCACCTACAACCCCACTGGGACAGAGAAAATGGCTGCCTCCTTCCAAGGCATCGCTAAGGTTTTATGTCGTCTATCGCCTTCAATTTCACATCCATTACGACACTATCAGGTATTTCTTTTAACTGTGCTGTTTTATATACATCTGTTTCATGTATGTGTGATCAGTTTATACTGATAAATCAGGTGAAATGCAGTAATTAAGAGGAAGTTACAGCATCGTATAACGTTCCGGTAAAATGACCCTTGGGTTAACTTGAGTAGATCAAATGAATCAACCGTAAAGTAGGCTACAGGAGACTGTATTCTGACTCAGCGCGGCTAGGTTCATGTACTAAGTGAAAAAGCATTTCATGCAAAGAGTTGTATACGATATTAATGGTATGAATGTCATGCTAAACGTCACAGGCAGCCATGTGCATCTCATGTTTACGGGTTGTTTCAGCCAGTGGAATTGTACACACGAGGGGATTTTTGTGTTGATGATAATCTTTGTTTACATGTAGTTTTATTTACACTTTATAATGCTTGCACTATTTTGCTCACTTTATGCTGCAGATGGCACCCAGCATTCATTTAGAGCAGGCACTTTTATTGATCAACAAGCTCTAGTTTGTATAGTGTGAATCACTTTATGTTTAGAAAAAAAACCCAAGAAATTATAGGACATTTTCTGGATTTTTTTTAAAATTTCTTGGGTTTTAGCACGTTTCTATACTTTTAACACATTTCTGGAATTTAGGAAAATTTCTATGACTTAAGGGCACTTCTGGGATTTTAGGACATGTGTGGGATTTCTGGACATTTGTAGGATTTTAGTGCATTTCTAAGATTGTAGGACATTTTTAGCATTTTAGCGCATTTCTAGGATTTGACATTTTTAGGCTTGTAGGACTTTTCCAGCATTTCAAGACATTTTCAGTATTCAGGACATTTCTTGGATTTTAGAACATTAGAGTCTTATCAAGGACCTCTGTCGGGGGATGTGGGGTATCCTCGTCTGGCACTTTTATTGATCAACAAGCTCTATTTTGTATAGTGTGAATCACTTTATTTTTAGAAAATGGCTTGGGGGGCCACCAGGCAACCTATTAGGGGCCAGATTTGGCCTGTGTGTTGTAAGTTGAGTATCATTAATATAGACTGACTGAAGTCCATCCATGTAGTAATGGACTTCATACAGTCATAACATTTGGCTGCAGTTGTTGGAGATGTTGTGATGATCCAATGCTGAGCTGATTTTGTTTTACACACAGTCCTGTCTGCAGAGAATCCCTGTGACATCATGTCCTGCTCCCACTTTCTTGGTACCTCCAAGTCACTCATTCTGTAAAGCAGCATCACTGCAGAGTGAGAATACTGCTGACACTCTCATCCGTTACAACGAGAGACCCTGGGATTATTTGGAGAGTGAAGGTACCTAAAAGGAATCAGTCTCATCTATAGCTTGTGTTCTTGCTTTTACAATCTATTCCTTTGTGCTGACAGAGTACATTGAGCGGTATGGAACCAATCCAGTGTGGGCAGGTTACAGGAGGAACCACAAAGGTGGCATCCCCCCACAGAAGACACGCAAGACCTGCATTGTAAAACTTCCCTTTTAATCCATCTTCCATCAGTCCCATGAATCATAACTGCCCTTTAAAGTAACCATGACAACCATTCTGTTTGTGCAGAGAGGAGACAAGATCTGTGGAAACCCCTGTCCAATTTGTCGGGATTCAAACGTCATCATCCACTATCAGGTGGGTCAGGGTCTGTCTCACTCCGTCCAGTCACTAAGCCTCACTCAACTGTAACACTCTTTACACAGTTAGAGAGCTCACAGCCTCAAAGCTCCATTACGGAGCAGCACCCACACACAGCGTCACATCATACATGCACTGCGCTCCATTTAAGTGCAGCCTCACAACCACACAGGTCTGTTACCAGCTGTCAGGTCAGACCCTGGTGAGGACAGTGAGCATGCAGATGAGTGTCCCTCAGACGGTTTCTGACAATTTTTGCAGGGATTCTTTGGTTGTGCAAACCAATTGTTGCATCACTAACATACAGTTGATCGTAACTGCTCAACAGACTCAGGCACTGGGTTGGGTTAAGTCAAATTAGTCTTAACTAATTTCTTCCTACTTATCTAACAGAATTCAAAATTACTACTGACAATTTTTAGCGCTTCCATTGCTTTGATGGCATGTGGTGTCCCACAGGGCTCGGTTCTTGGCCCACTTTTATTGAGTTTGTATTTATTACCCCTTGGCCATATTATTCACCATTTTGGCTCAGTGTCCTACCATTGTTACGCTGATGATTCCCAGCTCTATGTTTTTTTTCACCCTGAGAAATCAAACACTTAAAGAGTCCCTGAACTGCTGCCTTGCTGCAGTCAGAGACTGGATTGCCTTTTTACAACTTAACACAAATAAGTCTGAAGATCATCTCATCTCCCAATTTCAAGGACTAACAACTAATACTCAACAAACAGCTAGAAAATTGGGTGTGGTTTTTCGATAACAATCTAAACTTCAGTCAGCACATAAAGGGTGTTGTTATTCAGTCCTGCTACTTACAAATCAGAAATATTTGAACAACTTACCCACACCCTCATGTTCTTCGGCTTAGATTTCTGCAACTCTTTATTTACTTGCCCGAATGATGCCTCAATTAACCGCTTACAGTTGGTAAAGAATTCAGCAGCACAGGTCCTTACAAACACTCCACGCAGGGAGCACATCACTCCAGTCCTAGCCGAATTGCACTTGCTCCTCATTCGCTACAGAATTCAATTTAAGATTTTGTTATTGTTTTTAAATCCTTGCATGGTCTGGCTCCTATTTACATTTCAGAACTCTTAACCCCTTATTCTGCTCCCAGACCTCTTAGATCAGACAATCAAATGTTTTTAAATGCACCAAGATCCAGACTAAAAACCTTTCTCTATTTGGAATTTCTTCGAAATGCTCATGTGTTGTCATATTGATTGATTGATTCAGTTTGTACACTTACTTGTAAATGTTTTTAATGTGGAGTTTTCAGGGCCACTGAATATTGACAGTTAATCATAAGCATCAGTGTCCACTTCCATTGAACATGTCCAGCTGTATGCTGCTGAGTGCATCTCTGACTGCCTGCCTGACTAAATGCTTTTTCTCTTAAAGAACGTGAAGTTGTTGCAGCAGTTCATCAGTCCTCACACTGGGATGGTGTATGATCCCACTCGAACAGGTACATTGAAATGTCATCAAAGCCATCACATATACGGATGCTGTTGGCTCTTCAGCTGACTGTTAGACAGCTCACAGTGTGTTTCATGTTGTTTCACAGTGTTTTGGTTGTTGTATTTCCAGGTGTGTGTATAAAACAACAGAAGAACCTGACTGAGGCCATCAACACAGCAAGAGATCATGGTGAGTAACACCCCCTAACCCCCTCTCCCCACCCACTTCCACTCTGTTTCTGTGTCGGCCACTTTAAGTTCTGTCTCAAACCCAACCAGTGAGGAGAGGAAGCGGCTTATTAAACCCTCCAACATCGAGCCTACATCCATGCCGACTTATTGACCATTTACCAATTCATATGGTGTACATCCTGAAGATGCTCCCAGCAAATATCTTCAAGGATACATTGTATTTAGGATCAAATATTGTCTGATGTAATTGACATACTGATATAAGGTTGGGTTTTTGAGTGTATGCTTTTATATGTTAACTCTTAGAGCCTGCTTTGATATTACACACACTCGTATCACCCTGTGCACAAAATGCACTTTTATAAAAAAATTATGTATCAATATGATTTTCTTCTTTCATTTTTTTAACCAACATCAGTCGCAATTATAAATAGAATTTTAACACTTTAAATGCCAGGTTTTTGTTATGATGTGACTATGTTTTTAGGTGGAAAAAAATTAAATTAATTTATTTATTAAATAATTTTCAATATACTACATGCCAGGTAGATTATTGTTTTCAGATTATCATAGCCTGGGATTTGTCAAGGATTAGCAGCAACATCAATTTTCCTTAGTTTCTGTGCAGTGTCAAATACTTACACTCATACTGCTCTGCACACACAATGCACTTTTCAAAATCAGGCTATAAAAAACATAAGGCTTTCTACTTTTATTGAGTTAATTTTCTAACCATCTTAAGTCCTAATCATAAAATATAAAATATTAATTAATTTTCAGAATTTTAACCCTTTAAATGCCTTTTTTTTTTGTCATGATGCCACTATGTTTTTGGATGAAAAAAACAACAATATACTACATGCTAAGTAGATTTTTTTGCTTATGACAATCTGGGATATATCAATGATTAGCAGCAACATTGATTGTGACAGTGCACCTAGTGAAAATAGCATGGATTTTCTCAATATGCCACATATGGTCAAAATTACATCATCAGGTACAAAATAGTAAAAATTATAAATTCCGAGTCAAAAGCCCAGAATGACACCCAGAAATAATACAATGCATGTTTTATGCTTTGATGGCTGTGGGATAAAAAATGTCAATGTTTGGACGGGTTTCAGTGGAGCATTTTTTGTTTCTGATTTAGTTTCCACAGCATTTTTTTTTAGGCTGAGCTGAAATTCACAGATTAAACAAAAAAAAACACAATCTTTCCAAAATGTATGCCATATGCATGAACACAGCCAAAATGATAAAAAAATGAAAAGCGTGTGAAGCGCTCCATATTTTAAAGAGACAGGTCTTGCCTGTGTTTTGACAGTATTCAGAATTGAATCCCTCCATATTTTGAGAGGAAAACCCTGCTGGAGCACTGACTCCAGGAAAAGAAACACTAGTGAAGAATCTTGTTGGGGTGACGCTGAGCAGGTTCAGCAGGTTCAGTGAACTGGAGGGATTTCTTCTCTTTGATGTCACCAGATGGTCAGAATGATTTTGTTTATTACCAGAAACAGTCAGGCATATCTGACACCCTGCGTTCTCTCTCAGGCTTACTTCCCTTTCAGATTCCGTATGTGGAATTTTCAGGAGAGGACTACTCCAATTCCCATGATGCCGTAGGGTCTACACCACCTCCCCATTCCTTACGCTCAGGTGACACCTGGTATAAATGGTACAGTGAATTAACACCTGATGACAGTGAAGTGGCCAAAGTCAAGAAGACATACAGAGCTTATTTAAAGTGATGTTGAGTCCAGAGGGGCTGCAGCCCTGAATGAAAAAACTGTCATTGTTGGCTGTGTTAAACATGTATGTCCACTTGACAATGTGAATTCCATATCCTACTGGTATGTTAATAAAAACTGCACAATGAAATGAAACCTGTTGAAAAATTGTTTTATTTTCATTGTTTAGTTGTAGTAGATGTTGACCTGATACATTTTCACCTTTGATATTTATAGAAATGAACAACAGAATTCAGCCTGCAGTATCTGTGCAGCTCCATGTTGTTGAAGATGTCCCAGAGCAGAAGAAAGGGAAAAGATAGCCCCCAACAAAGCCAACCTTTTTATAATCAGTGTTTCTGAGAGCGACGTGCCCAATGGGCCCAGAGGGAGTGTATGGAGCATCTGATGAAGGGACAAAGAGCAGCACAGCAGTTTTCCCATAGCAGCTGCTCTCTGGGATCAGGGGTTCACCTTGTTGACCATTGTCTCTCCCAGAGACTCCAGAACCTCCCGCTTGTAATCGTCAAAGTCTCCGTCTATCTGGTTAATTGTGTAGTCCTCCACCACCCACAGCTGGCACTGAGTCTCTGTGATGAGGCGTGCGTCGTGACTCACAATGATCACAGCTGAACAGGAAAGAAGAGCTTGTTAGTGCTGAGACAAAGAGCCAAGCAGGACATGTGTTGATCTACTAAATGTAGCTGCTCTATTGAGACTATGGCGGGACAAATTAGACTATGGGCCCACACCTCCAAAAATAGAAAATCTATTTGTGATTTTGGCAGCCTGCCACAAATAAATGAATGTGTGGGAAACCCTGCATAGTACAAGTAGTCAGGCTATTAAGTACCACCTGCCTCAAGGTTGAAATGGCCATAAAGCACCAATGTGGCCCAGAGGGCGCCTCCACAAACATTTGGATCTTTAGATTTACAGTTTATCAGGGGTGGATTATTGCCTTACTGGTGGACTGTATGAAATGCGCTCTGAGCGTTCTTGAAGAACCACTCTTCTTACCTCCTTTATATTCATTAATGGCCTCTGATAAGGCATCGATTGACTCAATGTCCAGATTGTTGGTGGGTTCATCCTGGGAGACAAAGACAGGTCAGTGATAGAATTCATTCATGAGCAGTGTCGATAACAGGCTCAGGGATCCTTACCAAGACAAGGACATCAGGCTGACGACAGGACAGCTCAGCAAACACTACTCTGGCCTTCTGACCACCTGTTGGAGGGAAATCCACACACAGTGTCAGAAAATGTCTCCTTCATGTCAGCTGAGGCTAAATGCTGGACACTCCATGTTCGTACCCGACAGTTTGGAGATCTGAATGGTGTGGGCATGGCTCTCCAGGCCAAAACGTCCCAAGCACTTCCTGCTGTCCTGGTAGGGAAGGTTGAAGTTCCTCATCAGGTACTCTGTGGCAGTTTCTTCCATGTTCAACTGGTCAGCATACTGCTGGTTAAAGAAGCCCACTTTCTGTTGGCACACAAAAGACCCAAGTTACAACTCTAGTTGAAAGCTTGTTCCTTTCAGAAAACAGAGCACCATGGGAAACCCTGCTCATGTCTGGACGGCTGATCTGTGTTGAAACCCAGCGGCTTTCTCTCTAGATTTGTTCTTTTTTTCAATAAAGATTAACAGATCTTTAGACAGTGTTGCCAGACATTAGTTCCTCGACTCTGTGGACGTGGACTGACCTCAGTGAGATTTGAAGTTCAGTCGATCAATTATTAACCCCAATTTTTTACTCATTACAAATAGAAAAACAGTAAGTTACTCACCAAGCGATGGTTCTTCCTCATCTCACCTTTAGTCTAAAAGACAAACATGCAATTACCTCAGTAGTACATATACTTGAGTTAATTAATTATTCATTTCATATCAACACGCTTACAGGATTTAATTTCCCAGTGAGCAGCAGCAACAGGGTACTCTTCCCAACACCATTGGGTCCAACTATGCAAACTAAAGACAGGAAGAAAACAAGTCATGTCAGAATTGACACAGTGAGTGGTGGAGTCAGTACATCAAGATAACCAACAACAGAGCAAAGACTGGAGGAGAAACTAATCCATGATGCAGCTTCTGCTTTTTCTGCCATGATCTCAACAATACTTCTATAGGAACGTCCTTTAGCGCTTCCATGTTAAGTTCTCTTTATGTTGCAACCCATACTTTTAACCCTCCTACCAACACATCAAGTGCACGGACAAATGTGTGACCAATGTCACTTGTATTACAGCTGTTTGCCGGTTTCTCACACGTGTCAATGTTCTTAGCATTACCCTAAAATTATAATTAGAATTATAATATAATGGAAGCAGCATACTTACTCCTGGAGTCCATGTCGATTCCAAAGTCCACATTTTTGAAGAGAATCTTCTGACTGTCATAGCCAAAGTCAACACCTGGAGAAGGGAGACAGCATGGAGTGACTTTTAACTTTTTAACAAGTTGGTAAGACTACATGTTTTTATCAACTAGTGTCTCTCTCTCTCACACACACACTCTCTCTCTCTCTCTCTCTCACACACACTCACACTCTCACACACACACACACAGAGAGAGAGAGAGAGAGAGTACAGTGCCAGTATGTGATCATGAAGTGACCTGTAGGTGGCAGTAAGTGGCCTGATGTGTACCCCTGTCTGGAACAGTTGGTAGTGATGTAATTGACAACAACACTGTAGTCTGAGTCACCACTGAGTAGTTATCATGCTAATTCCACAGTTTTCAAGCATTTCATACTCCATACAGTTACCTTCAATCATATTTGACTTTGTTATTGAATATCATTTAAATTTGTACCATTCATTTCATCAGAGACCACATAAACTAGAAAAAATGGAGTTGTGCGCAGCACTATTGATGCCTCTGTTACCATTCTTCGCGTTTGAGATTCTTTTTTTTTGCAAACATTTGAATGATTGTGATAGATGTGTGGCATGAAAAAAGTTGATCAATCATTATCAGTAACATTTCTTTCTAAAGTTAATCTCTGGCTATTTTTACTCAAAACTTTGACAGGTAACCTTACTTTGTTTCATATATACGCACACACACACACACCACGTGGAATGTTTTGTCAGGTAGACAGATGTGTGATATGCAACAGCGGTCTGTGGTCAGATCGAAACATTGTGGTTAGCAGATATGGATTAGATATGGTGAGTATGGTAATATTGAATTTCAAAATTCAAACTACTTATTAAAGCAGCTGCTGGAACCTTCAGTACCATCAGTAAGATCAAAACTAGGCAACCTGTAAATGGCTTTTTACTAAAACTCACAAAGGAAGGTCAGATCAAACATTTATTTGATTAGAGCTTTGCCATCTACAGGGAGCCCTGGTAGTCTAGGGGTTAAAGGGACAGCTCACATCAAAATCAATAATACATATTTTTCCTCTTACCTGCAGTGCTATTTATCACTCTAGATAGTTTTGTTGTAAGTTGCGGAGTGTTGGGGATATTGTGCATTAAGATGTCTGCCTTTTCCCCAGTATAACAGAACTAGATGGCACTCAGCTTGTGGTACAGTTTTGATTGAAACAGCCCCGAGCACTGAGCTGCTGCACTGCTCTAGAGGTGTTCTTACTGTGTAGTCCCAGGATGGGAGGTGAGAGTGGAGGTGGGTTGGGGAAGGTGAACTTGACGGTGTACTCTTTAGGCCTCTTCAGCAGCTCAGTAGCCTCATGGCTCTCCTCCTCCTGACCTCCCTTCTTTTTGCCCTTCTGCTGCTTTCTGGTCAGAGCCTCCTTAGTTTGCTTCTCCTGAGAGGAAACATTTAGAGAAACTGGGGTTAGTGGCACAATAATTAAAACCATGAGACAGAATTGACGAATAAAGCGTTGGTGTCAACTGGGAATGGACAGTTGTAACACACATGTTTTAGCCTGAGCCCACAGGTTTCTGTTGTCCATCTGTGAAAGATGTGTCAGTGTCTATCACTGTGAGACAGCGAGGATATGTTGGTTCCACCCATTCATGAAGCAACCTGACTTTGACAGAGCTTGAATGGTTGCATTTGTTTTACTGTTTTAATTATTTATGTTAGGAGGTATTCTGGTTTGGTGTTGTTCATTTTGTTTTGGTGTCATCTTTCAGATTCATGTAAGTGGACCCTGAGGGGACAGCCATACTCACAGCCTGTTTGGTGGACTTGCCACCAGCCTTTAGGTCTCTGAGTTTCTTCTCCTGCTTGTCGTACTGTTTCTGCAGTTCTTTCTGCTTCTGCACGTACATCTTCTTGAAGGTCACTTAAATCAAAGTACAAATAAACACTAAGTAAAGTGAAGCAGGATTTCCAGTCTCAGCTTCCTGCCTCGTGTGTGTGTCTCAGGGAGCTTTCACACCAGTGCCAGATAGTCCGGGGGACTCGGTTCAATTGGGCGAGGAATGCCGAAAAATTTCACACCTTCACTTTTGAAAGCGGACCAAACTGCCTGGACAACGTCACGCAGTTACAACAGCTGCTTGTTTGGGGCAGTATTCCTCTCTTTGGTTCAGTTCCTCTCTTTGGTTTGCTGGATAGTCCGTTTGCATTTCCCACTGTAAGCAAACCGCACCAGGGTTCTGTTGCAAGCGAACCGAGACCCAAGTTTTCGGGAGGACGAGAGTTCACTTGTTTGGTCCACACCAGAGTTTGGATGAGCTTTCACACCTGCCCGAACGAAGCAGATTATGCAAGGAAACGAACTCTGGTCCATTTAAAGCGGACCAAACAGCTCTGGTGTGAAAGCGCCCTCACTGTCTAATCATAAAGCTAACACAGTCCTGTTATAAGCCAATATAAAAATATGCAATAAAACAACAAGGTAAACTGCTAATTTCACAGATGAATGAAACTCCCCCGCCAGTCATGCTTTAAAGCTTGTCAAGTGACTAATTATTGATTACTAACTATGGTAAGGTAGAATTTTCCTACTTAGGAGGAAATTAAGTCTTGATTATTCAACAAAATTGTCAAACCAAATGGAGTAAAAAAAAGATGCTCTTAATGAGATTTAAGATATATGTTTTGTAAAACATGACATATCCCTAATCTGTAGGATTTGAATCTCAATTGATACTTACAGTAGTTCCCTCTGTAATAGTAGAGTTTCTGGTTGTCTAAGTGGATGATATCTGTACACACATCGTCAAGGAAACTCTGGTCGTGGGAAACTATTAGGAGAGTCTTCTTCCAGCCTTGAAGGTAGCTGTGAGTGGAAAACAGAATACACAAATCTCTCAGAGGCCACATCATCACCTACCTTTAGCACAGTCTTACAGTTCATTTTACTGTTAATCTCCATCCATACTAATGTTAATGTACACTTGGCATGCCTATACTGTAAACAGGAAGCAGATCATCTATTCTGTGGTTCGTTGCCTAGTTACAGGAGCAGCAAAATGATTCTACTGACCTATAAAAAGATCTATTGCCCTGTTTTACTTGTCCCAACTCTGCTTAGCTCAGGTCTCATTCACAGAACATCAACTGACTTAAACAACATCCTTCCCTCATTAAATAAAACTACCACTATTAAATACTCAGTGATATGATTGAGGGAAACACAAGATTGAAAAGCTGAAACTTTGTACTTGTTGAGCCAGATGACAGCATTCAGGTCCAGGTGGTTGGTGGGCTCGTCCAGCATCAGCAGAGTAGGTTCCATGAACAGAGCTCTGTGGCCAAACAAGATGAGAAGGTGTGAGAAAAACTTTCAGCAGGTTGATACTGGAGCAGTCTGTGATGGTGTACCTGGCGAGGGAGACTCTCATTCTCCAGCCTCCAGAGAACCTCTTGGTGGGTCTGTTCTGCATCTCAGGTGTAAATGACAGACCAGCCAGGATCCTTCTGGCCTTGGCCTCAGCTGCTGCAGCTCCAATCGCCCTCAGCTCTTCATAAACCTGCCAAGGAGGAGAAACACACACAGGTCAAAACCACCAGCAGTCACACATGATTACGCAGGTTGTACACAAGCCAACAGTTTATCCAGATTATTCAACCCACTTTTCTGGAGGTCAAACTGAAGCTGAGTGCACCTGAAAATGCCATAAGTAAACTTTTACTGCATATGAAAGCTGCACAGTCACAATAATTACAGTTTGTTGGGACAGAGTGTGAAGAACCTGCATCATCATCCAGCCACACAAAGTTCCTCTCCTGAGCCTGAGCAAAGGGAGAAGCTGGGATAAAGCACAGCAGAGACTCGCTGTCTTAAGCCTCCAAAACGCTGCAAGCATGAGCAGCACGTGATGGCAAGCTCAGTGAACTGCAGCGTGTTTCATGCTTGCAGTGTTCACACTGGCAGAGTTGTTGCTGAGACACTCCTGCGGGGCTGCCTGCTGCTGACTTCTGTATTTCCACTTTTATAAGCGCATACTACGCTCATACAAGCTCCTGCATTGTCAACAACACGTCCTGCAAACGTGTCACAATGAAATGCCTTGTGTCAACGGCTGATGGATTTGAGTGAAACAGATATATTTGTATCTCCTCTTTCACCTCACTGCTCCATCCAGCACTTGGAGCAGGGGGTTAGTGCTGCTGGAGCGCACAGGAACGATGCTCTGACACATTTTTTTCCCAAGAGAGAATTAACATATGCAGTTCACATAATCCTGTCGAAATTAATATATTTTCAACGCTTGAAGATTGATGAATTTAATTTAATTTTTTTCTCAGTCTGTAGCTACGTGTTTTGCTCCATCTCTATGTGCCAGATGAGTGTGCTAGGTACTCCAATTAGAGGGGTGACGCAAAATTGGGATTGTTCCAAAGGTATTAAAGATACCATCCACAACTTCACACAACGGAAACTCAAGAAAATGCGTACCAAAGTGAACGAAAGTGACCCTCTGACCGAAACAAAGCTTATGTTCTTTGTTCTGTTGTGCTGCTGGTTCATACAGTTGTTTGAGTCAAACAGCTAACAGAGCTAAAGTGAAAAGACATTAACATAAATAAATAAATATATGTTTATTGGTACACCAGTCCAACATCAGACTCCACGACACCGCATTTAAAATACACAGACAGCAGTGTTGCAAGTGGTACTAACTAAAGCAAGGTTACTGCTATTTTACTGTGTACCAGGCTGCAAAAATATCACACCATGACGGTGCACACAGACCCACTCACCTTCTCCAGCCTCTCAGCCACACTGTCCTCTCCCTTCTCCAGTAGCGCCTGTAGCTGTTTCTCCTCCTCCAGAAGCTTCAGGCGGCGGGTGTCTGCCTTCAGCACCGCCTGCACCGCTGGCGTGTCATCAGCTACCACCTCTGACACAGACACAAGGACATGACAGAGTCAGTGGGAGATAACAACATGGACAGAGAGACAAAGCAGTGATGGAGAGCACATTCACACAGGTGCCTTACCCTGTTCACACAGCAGCACATCGATGTTGGGGGGAATACTGAGAGCTCTGTTGGCTATGTGTTTCAGTAATGTGGTCTTTCCTTTGCTGAAAGATGAAAAAAGACGGACAGTGAGCACTGAATCAGTGTACAATGGTACATTAGACTGGCTTCTTTTACAAGCCATAGGAACCTGGTTACTGGTCGCACCACCTGCAGTGGCTCTTCATACTTAGTATTACATATATCTGGGGCCGAGCGATATGAGCTGAAAATAATGCAATAATAATGCAATATTTATAGGCTATATCTTGATACCCCCCCCCCCCCTCTCAGAGAGAAAGAGATAGATAGAGATATTTTGAAATCTCTTTCAAAATCCCTTCATTAATGTTAGAACAGGGAGACAGAATCAAACATTACTTCTTTTTTATTTTGTTACCAAAATCCCTCGTGGCCAATATTGCAAATGACTATTGGTACTATGAGAAAATATTGACACAATAGTATTTTTAGTCAATAATCATTATTAATGTAGATATAATGACTAAGTGGTAAAGGTGAGTATTAAAACAAGTAGAACTGTCAAATAAGTTAAGAAAAGTACATCCCTTTACTTTAATGCAACCATTAAAATCAGGAGAAAACACAATTTGTTTCATATCAAGATATTTCAATATCCAGTATCTAAGACGATGTATAATCTCATATTGCGATACAATATATTATCTTCATATTGCCCAGCCTTACACGTATCTGTGTAATACGTAAGCTATACAAATGAACAAACATGGAGTCTACCACTTGATGAGCGCATGAGAGAGTTTTTAGTGTGAAAAGCTTTTTTGGTATCATAGTGTTTTAAAATGCTCCGTCTACAGTAACAAGCTCGGTATGTCAGAGAGCATGTTCACCAGGTTCACTGTGATGAGAAGGTCCTATACACTCACTCCAACCCTGTTACGACTGTATCATGTTTAACTCCATTAGCAGAAGTCTCAGTCTCTGTGCCTGTAAAAACCACAAACAATATTTACCCATTTGGTCCAACCAAACCATATCTTCTTCCTGCTACAATCAGAAGGTCAGCGTTGACAAACAGCTCCTTGCCGTGAGCAGATATGCTGAACCTCTCCAGCTAAAGGGAACAAAACAGATGTTGATGAACAGAGAACACAGTCTGCTTCTGCATTACAGGTCACTGTCTACATTGGCTTTCGTTCTTTCTTTTTTTGCTCCGTTCACATTACAGGGCTTAATGCCCAGTTTAAATTATTTCTACAGACCCCATCTTTCTGCAAACTGTTCACATTCATATTTAAAGTGACACATATTTGACACCAGTGTGAACCAATCTCACCCTGAAATGCCTTACATACAATCACTAACATCACACATGTACATTGGACCAAGAAAAAACATTGTCACATTTGTTAAAGAAACATATAGGGAAAAAGAAAATGATATTTTAATGCAAGCTTTATCTCCTCAATGATCTATGTTATAGGATGGTCTACTGACATAATCTGCATAATAAATAGCCTCATGCCTCTGTTTGGGGGAGTTTGTATTGTATTTTCAAAGAAATGGCTGAGATGATAATGAGATGATGTACATAAAGGTTTTCAGTTCACTCGCTCCATTAGCAGTTACTGCTGCTACTTCTGCAGAGAGAGAGGTGTGGGCCACGTATGACATGGAGAAACCATTGATGTATTGGAAAGACGCATGCTGTTGTCACAGTGGTCACATGGCCAGTGTTTGCATATGTATCGGATTGCGGACCACATATTAAAATGGTCCAGATCTAGAATTACCAGCTCACAGTTGTACGTCTCCACAAAATAATTAAGTTGCAGTTAAAGTTTACATCCATGTCTGTGAAAACATGGACACGCCACACACACACCCCCCGCCACACCCCCCAGCACAGAAGATCTCTATAGTCAGCACAGTTTACAGATTAGTGTCACCAATTCAGTATCTGACCAAATGTCTCCACTTTCTGTTCTTGAGATATGATGTTGAATAATGCCAAGAGAAGTGTTTTTACAGAACATTATGATGTCTCAATGAAGCTGACCTTTAACCTTTTGGATATAAAATGTCATCAAATCATTATATTCTATTAAATATTTGTGTACATTTTTTGGGGATTAGCATATGAATTCTTGAACTATGGCCAAAAACATGTTTCGTGAGGTCACAGTGACTTTCAGCAACCAAATTCTGATCAGTTCATTCTTGAGTCCATTTAAATGTTTGTGCCAAATTTGTAGAAATTATGTAAAGGTCCTGTTGAGATACCTCATTCACTAGAATGAGATGGGCAGACACTTGGTCACTGTGACCTTTGACCAACAAAATCTAATCAGTCCATCCCTGGGTCCAAGTGAACATTTGTGCCAAATTGGAAGAGATTCTTTCAAGGTGTTCTTGAGATATCACTTTCAAAACAATGAGACAGACAAGGTCACAGTGACGTTGACCTTTGACCATCCAAGTGGACTTGTGCCAAATTTCAATAAATTCCCTCATGGCGTTCCTGAGATATCATGTTAACAAGAATGGGACAAATTAACAGACAGACAACCCCAATTTATAATGTATCTTGCTCCTGCTATTGCTGGTGCGAGGCATAAAATTCAGAATTTTGTGTGCAAACTTCTCCGACAAAATCTGATCTGTGTCACATTGGCTTATAATGTGAACACGCAATATGTTTAGAAAATCAGTCATCTTCAATCTGATTTTAACAATGCTACTGTATTTGCTTCATCCTGTATCTGCACTGTCCCTTTCTCCTGTTGGAGCTCACCCTGTCTCTCTGTGACAGCAGAAATGTGAGGGGCACCAATGTCACATGTCATGTAGGTGGAGCAGAGGGGGTCTTTTACCTGCTGCACAGATGCTGTCTCTGCAGCTGCTGCCAGCTTCACTGTATGCATGTATTAAATTAGTACTGAATTAATTAACTGGATCATTTTAACAACAGGATACAATAATTTGATTGACTCACTTTAACTTTGTAAAACACACAGTTGCTCTGCTGTTCTATATTGCCTCTGGTACAAGCAGATATTAATTTTTAGCATTTTTAAACACAGTGCACTTTAGTAGTAGTAGTTCTACCTGCTGGACGGCTGCAGAACTGTGCACAGAGAAAACTAAACAGACCAGTCAAGCAAAAATAATGTTGAGCAGTGCAGGGGGGAGAGCATGGCCTCTGTGGTCAGTGGAGTAGCTGCAGTTGATTCTAATGGGCGCGCTCTGCTGTGGGCATGTGCGGCAGACATGTTTGCCATGTCCGTGTCCCATGTATTTTGGCTAATGTACACTCAACCTCCAGTCACCTATGTAACCACTCCCCCTGAACTTCTTTAATAGTGGCTGTAATTAGTTTTAGATTTTTTTTCTTTAATCGTGCTGTAGCTTCCCAGTGGTGCACACAATGTATTCATATTTGAAAATTCAAATTTTGTGCATACATTTTAGCACTAGAATGTAATTTTTCCCTGCTCTATAAAACCATTTTTCCATGTGATGTGACATAGCTTTTTGTATGATGATGTTGTTACACATAAGCCCTCTGGCCTGTGTAATGTGCCTCTTTGTGACTGAGGCATGTTATACTGGCTGGGGGTCCCAGTTTAAAGAAGCAGATAGGAGCAGTGGCACAGAAGTTATGCAATGCTCTGCTGTGGACACATTAGTTTGGTTCCAAAAGTCACACAATAGCACAAAGAATCAAACAATCCAGGCAGTGCAGCAGCAGCCCCGTGTTCCCTGAGGTCAAATGACTGTTATTGTCAATGGATTCTGGTGGCATTGAAGAGAGATTAGTATAGAGACGGAGAAAGGGCTGCCTGACAGCAAGGTTAAGTGGTGAAAATATTCCAAATATTGTGTACATTTTAACTGATACTGAAATTTTTAGGTGTTCTTTTTATTAAGCAGCTAAAAGATGTTTTACTGCTACCCCCATCTGCAGGTACTCCTTTTTGTTAAGTACATTGTATTTTCCTGTATCTGCATCCTGTGAAGCACTTTGTGACTTTGTTTTTAAAAAGTTGTTTCGAAATAAAATCTTATTTTCTTGCTTTTCATACATGCAGCACTTTCTTAACAGGTTGTCATTGTTAAACACATCTAAAGAGCACTAAGATAACATTATTTTGTCATTGCAGTTCACTTCAAGAGAACAAAACACCAGGCACTGTTGGTTGACTTCGCTGAGAGGATTATCTGAAGTGTATTACCTTGATGTCAGAGGCGTTCTCCAGCGCTGCCTGTCTCGAAGACATTTCAGCCTGGGAAATGGAGAAATCTCCCTCCAAGGCATTCTGAGCACGAACACTGGCCACCTGACGCTCATACTCCATCTGGAACAACACAAACCAACACAGAGATGTGACAATCCAAAAACACAAGACAAATAAGCCACATTATTACTGATTAATCTGTTTAGTCAACATATTAAATTAAGTTTTAAACCTGTTACGTATGCTTTTTTTCAGTGCAGGTGACACACAGATGAGGAAAGAGGTGATCTTTATTGGAGAGGTATTTAACACTCTTAGTCTTAGTCGGAGTAACAAACAAGGTGCACAGAATGAACTTCAGAGGTGTAATGATCCATTAATCTGGATCAATATAAACATTCAATAATCAATAATCCAATTCGATCAATGCAAAGTCAAAACATCAATCCATGTTATCATCTTTTAGATCGACCTTCATTTTGACATTCTGTGTCACTGTCAACCAGCAGCAGGCAGATCATGGCAGCAGCCAAGAGAAAGAAGATGAGGAGAACCTTATTTACTGGAGAATAATTAAGCAGTGTGAAAATGCTTTTCAGAGAAAATATGTGCCAACATGAATTTAATACTTCTGTTTAAAGATTTTGTTGGTAATTGTCGCTTTTTGGCTGCTGAGTGGCTTTGAGCCAATTAGCCCTGACATTTTAGGAACAAGACGATTGTTTGGGCTGAAATGACAACATTTCTAACAGAAAGCCCTGGAGGTTAACTGATCTCATGAGCTGCTTGATGTGTACTAGTGGACTCACTTAAAAGTAAACTTTACTGCACATAACCTGTTAGAATCATTAACTTTTGTTGCAGTGGCATACCGGTTTAACAGTATACCATGGAATGTAAACTGAAGATTGTCACCAGCAATGGGGAAAAAAAACCACCACTTGGACAATCTCAGTGGCAGCTGCCCATCATCTCTCCCCCCGACTGTCTGTCAGACTTGTCAGCTTGCACTACACACATACACGCAGCAGCAGACAAAATGGCAGAGAGACGTGAGGCTCAAAAAAGGGACAGTTATATGCACGTTGCGTAGGTGCGAGGCTATCAAAAAACAACTTGAGGGGAAAAAAAGTAAGGCCTGCACACTTATTCCATGCCACACAAGTTTATTGAAGACAATGTTTTGATCCAGCCAGGCAGGATCCAGGCACCTCCTTTACATTAGTGCTCAACACTGGAGCCCCCCAGGGCTGTGTGCTCAGCCCCCTTCTGTTCACACTGTACACCCATGACTGCACTCCTAGACATCAGGAGAACTTTATTGTGAATTATGCGGATGACATTACCATCATTGGCCGTATTACAAACAACGAGGAGGAAATCAACAACCTTGCAGAGTGGTGCACAGAGAACAACCTACTGCTCAGTGTCAGTAAAACCAAGGAGCTGATTGTTGATTTTAGAAAGAATGAGGCAAAGACACACACCCTGTCTACATCAGCGGAGCTGAGGTGGAGCAGGTGAACAGCTATAGATTCCTTAGAATTACTATCACTGAGAACCTATCTTGGTCATCACGCATCACCACCCAGGTTAGAAAAGCACAGAAAAGGCTCTACTTCCTATGGAAATGTAGGAGGGCTTAATTCCAGAGCAAGATCCTGGTTAACTTCTACAGATGAGCAATAGAAAGCCTACTGACTAGAAAGTGACAAGATGACAATCCTGACAAGACAGAAATAAAGGGCTTTAAAAGGGACAATAGAGGATAAGTATTTACACTACATTTGAACTGTTTCTTATCAGTTAATCAACATTTTTATTGTAGAAATAAACTTTTAACAGAAATTTGGCATTCCCCTTTCTCTTCTCTTCTCGGAAGCGCACCTACTTGTTTTTTTTAATCTTCACACAAAAGGGTGTTATTATCTAATTACTAATTAGATAATAACAATAATAATAATTATTATTATTATTATTTATTGAATGAACTATGGGCACCTGATCAAGACAGATTAACTCAGCTACTGCTCTGCTTGCTCTTTTTGCATTTTTTTTTTAAGTCTTTGGCACACTTTGTGTTGTTTTCAAACAGAGCTGGAAGGTAAGTCTACTTCAGCTGGGTTGTTGCAGATTTTGCTGGCATGTGTTTGTGTGCCTTTGTCAGGTGAAAACACTCTTGGCTTTTAAAGCTCATATGATGTGCAACACTGGGTGGCAGTAAAGCGACTTTTTGGATGCCAACCGCCATTAAACCCAAAGAAGAAGAAAAAGTACAACAAAGTCACATGACATTCTACAAAACATGACTCTGCATGTGTGGATGGAGGAAAAGACCTTCTTCTTCTTTTACGAGACAAAGAAATTACAGCGATATTAGATTGGCTTTATTGAGCAGCTGCAACAGAAATACACTTGCCAATGTTTTAGACATCCATTGCTATGGTTACTGGAATGTTATTGCGGGAGGAAGGTCACATAACATCACTCAATGGCGTTCACTCTTGTGTTTTATCGAAATTTTGTGCAAATCTGTCATGGAAACCAAGCTAGTGTCGCAAGCAGAGAAACACAAATGCTGTCATTCATAAAGTATGAGTATTAATAAAATGGGGTATTGTATCATTTCGAACTGCTGGGTTCTGTAATACTTTTCTAGTATCGGTATACCGTGCAGCAGCTTCTTTCCCCAGGCTGTGAGACTCATAAACTCCGACAAAATCTGATCTGTGCCACATTAGCTTGTAATATGAATGTGCAATATGTTTACAAAATCAGTCATCTTCTATCTGATTTTAACAATGCCACTGCACTTTTTAAAACTACATTTAAGTAACATGACGAGTTTAAAGCGCCCAAAGGATGGCAAATTTGTCCAGTGTTTGTGGACATTGGACTGTGCATGGCATTTAGCTGCATCATTTACACACACTGAATATCCTGTTCATGAGGCTTCTACAGGTTAGGATCATATTCAGGATATGGTGTTTATGAGCAAAGAGAAACTGGGCTTTTCATATTACTCGTAAAAATAAACTAGATATGCCACCAAATTGTTGCATGTTGTCTGTGGTCACAGCAGTATTCTTCATGACACTGACAGATCAACCAAATAAGAGAAGATGTATGTAGTTCATGTGTCACAGCAGCATATATAATGATTACCTGCTTTTTTTTCTTCTTCTTCTCCTTTTTGCTGAGGTTAGCAAATGGGTCATCTTCCGGCTGCTTGGCCTGTTCTGCGATGACGTCCTCAGCACTCTGATGGTGACATCATCAGAGAGCAGTTAGCACACTGATTCAAAGCAAAGACAGAGAAGAGACAGCTCTGTGGAGGACAAACATACCATCATCATGTCACCGCTGTCACTTTCCTCCTCCTCATCTTCATCCTCGCTGCGTGATCGCTCAGCAGCTTTTCCTTTCTACATGGACAGAGTTCAATCACACCATAGTTACCATGAAGATGATGACAAACAAATATGAAGTCCAACGCTAACAAGATGCTTTTTACTTACCTTGTGTTGCTCTGTCTTCCCCGTCTTCGCCTTCTTATCATCCTTTTCTATTGACTAAAAACATTTTTTTAATGATCTCACCCTTTATTTAAACACATTTAAAAACTCAGAAATTACAAATGCATGCCATTAAAAAAAGGTGTCTAGAGCAAGATCTACACATTTTAAGGGTAAAGAAGAGACTAAAACACACTGATCTGCAGCCTATAATCTGTGCAAACTGTATCTTCAGTCTACATGGACAAGGACTTAAGGCAAACATACAGTCAACCTGAAACTAGGCCTGATTACAATTAACTGAGCTGACCATGAGCATTTTGCATTATCGTTAATCACTGACAATTGGGACACCTGGTCTGGGTTGACTACACATGTGGCTGTCTTGTGTTCTTGTGTATTTTGACTGATTAAGATACAGCAGTGTTTAAATGTATGTGCCAGATTTGAGGAAACTCCCTCATGGCTATCTTAAGATATTGCATTCATGAGAATGAGATAGATGCAAGGTCACAGTGACCTTGACCTTTTGCCACCAAATTCTAATCAGTTCATTTTTGAGTCCAAATGGACATTTATGTAAAATCTGAAAGAAAGAAAAACATGTGGACCGGCCACCAACCCTAACCCATGACATGTCATCAATTAACCTTTTTTGCTGGTTTATCTTCTTCATCCAAATCATCATCATCATCGTCGTTGTCATCATCACTCTGGCCCTGGCTGAGAGCAGCAAAGATGTTTCCACCCTGCAGGACCAAAGACATGCGTTACACTGCCAGTTTGTCAAAGTCAGGACTGTGCCAATACAGACTGATGACAAACCTTAATCTTCTTGTCTCCTTTACTGGGGGCAATGACTGTGGAAGGAAAGGCAAGAACACTGAGAAATGACTGCACAAATGTGAGAATGAAAATGATTTATAGCAGGGACTGGTCTTAAACTATCATACCTGGCTCGCCTTCTTCGTCACTAGCTTGCACTGAGAGCTTTTTCAGTTTCAGCATAACGTCTTCATTGTCGTCGTCATCTGCATTTCCACCTTTTCCTTTTCGCCGGTCTTTCCTCTTTTTTTGAGGCTGAAAAGAAAAGTTTCTAATTGAAATGTGTCAAGTCCACAGAATCTGATCTCAGTCCTGAGGTCTGAGGAGAAGGCTTAAAAGCTCATACTGAAGCTGCTGATCAGAGCACCAGTGTTATACCTGGTAAATATGGATAAACATGAAAATAGTAGTATGCATTAGGGATGGCTGTGGCTCTACAGACTGAGTCAGTGGCAGTGACTGAGCAGTGTTCCCTCCATAGGTACAGCGCAAAATCACAACAGAAGTCATCTAAGGTCACTTCTCATAAATAATAGGTCTAGACCATGTTTTTTTTTTAATTAAGCAAACTATATATTCTTAAGTTATTTTTCTTATTTATGTTTCAGTCTCTACTGAGTCGCTGTCATTTCTCCTCCCCTCACACACGCACGCACACAGTCAGACAGAGAGTAGAGCTGACTTCTGTGAGTGATATGTCTCCTGAAATGACAGTCTAAAAGCCAACGAATAAGTCATTAATGGAGAGACGTCGACCCCAACTGTTGGAAAAGCAGGCAGAAATATCTGCATTTAGACACACACAACATGAAAGTAGCATCAGTGGTGAAGATGCAAATGACAGCCCTGCTGCTAGTCAAAGTACCAGTCAGAGTGCCAGCAGCTGTCTCTCTGGTCCACATTCCAAACAAAACGCTACAATCTCTCCCGATGAAACTGCATTCCCTGACAAGCAGCACAGGACTCACCACATGATGACAGGCTTTGATCCAACTAAGATGTCAGAAAGAAAATACTCCCTCTGGCTCTACAAGACTGAACTTCGAAAAATAAACAAATAAATGATCAAATAAGCTACTGATGAATACAGTACATAGAAAGTTTTCTTTATTGGTTGGTAAAGGGAGCTGCAGGGAGGGTTTCCACAGGAGACCATCCTCATCCAGTTTTTTTCCCCAATTTTTTTCATATCAAAATTTTATATTTCAAAATGGCCTTTTCAAAAGTCATGTTATCATGACACATTTCTCAACACTTATTTCCTACCATGTGTTATTTCAAAATGCCTCTTATTATTTTTCAAGTATTTGACAAATTGTTGGCTCGGTTACATATGATACTTATTCATATTATTATTTCATGACTCATCCAATATTGAACACTTTGGGTTTCCATATGAGACCCAGATAAGCAACATGGTGAACGCAAAACTTGAAATCATAATGGAGTATCTTTACATTATTGTTTTGCTTCTTTTACTCAGGATCTCATTACTTCTTCCAACACTGGTTATAGATCACACACACAAACAGACACACACATGACACAAACACTGCCTGCTAACTTCCTAGGTAATGGTATTTCTGTTGGGCATGCACTGTTTTTTCCCTCTCTCCTGTCATGATGTGCTTCTCTCATTGCAGGCTTTACAGCAATGATAATAAGAGTTCTGTTTAACTGTCTGTGATACCAATATAAGAAAATGTTACTTTGCTGACTTAAATGCCTGGAGAACAAGCACACTAGCTTGCAAAGTGCATTACATTAGGCTAAAATTTTTAACCCAAAAGCATTTTCAGAGCATTTTTTGGACCTGAGGGATACACACTGTGGGCTGTGAAAGCCTTTGCTTTTTGTCATAAGCTTCTTGATTCAAATACTTTAAGTTAAAAACTATTTAAATCGTTGATGACATGAATTAATCATACAAACAGTTGTTTTTTGCACAATTTGTCGTCTTGTTAGTTAAAGACCTGATGTTACTTTGAGGGTGAGGATTACCTGTTTTGCTTGTGTGTCCTTTACAGGCACCTCCTCCTCTTCCTTTTCAGGTTTGCTTTCTGTGGCGAGTTCCTCAAAGAACTGGAACATTCATACAGCAAATAAAATTCCATGGATTTTGTCACAGAGATAAAACAGCAGCTAGGAAGCTTTTCAATACTCTGAAAGTAAACAAATCAATACTCACACTCTTTTTCCCCTTTTTATCTTTCTTCCCCTTTTTCACATTTTTTTCTGTGGGAAGAAAAAAGAATTTTAACACTGTGAAAAACATCAGTGGGGAGATGTCAGACATAATTAAGACAGAGATTGTGGTGTCAGGTTTGTAGTCCAGTTAAGTGCACTTAAGATTAAACAATGAATATGGGGCTAAGTGCTGCCTTTTCGCTTCAGTTCCAGCGTGTTGACATCCATAAATCCAATTGTAGCTCTTTATGAACTCTCTCAGTGGGGGACATAACGTAACTGGACAAATTATTATTATTTTTTATTTAGTGAAGCGAGACATGAGAGTTAAGACTAGACAACGTAGAACTTTTATGTTCTAATGTAGTTTTTGAAAATGATAACCTCACATATTTATTGTAGTTGTAATCTGTGGTGAGTAAGACTACTTCTGCAAGAAGTGCAAGGACATATACCAACTGCTTGTTGTTCTATTAATGTTTCTGAGTGTATTAGATATTAATTAAATTAACTAGAAAATTTTGGCATAAATTTCGAAGGGTGCCTGCCGCTGAGGGGCCACTAATTTATGTGAGGAGGAGGGGTGTGGCCACACTTTCACACAGGGCCACAAGGCACAGGGCCAATTAATGGCAATATATATCTATAAGTGATATCTTTAATAGGCCACAACAGCCCACAATTAAGGGCCCCCTCCACCTGAGGGGCCACAAATGGACCATTGATCATTAAGTGGCATCTTCAATTGGCCACAAGGGCCCTCTCCACCTGAGGGGCCACAAGGGCCAATCAATTTCTCAGTCTGAATTGGAGTAAATGGGGAATTTTTTGGGTCTCCCTTCATTTTGGGGCTCTGTGAGCCAGCTGAGTTGGGTTGTCAGCTTTCGAACCTCATTTAATCCGACCAACACAAGTTTTCCTACGTTGTGATGTACAAATTGTGTATATTCACTGCTAGCTGTGGCAGTTTGGTCAGGAATTTTTGGGATTATTTTTTTCAGCTCCTCCACAATGTACCGACAGAATCTCTGACGAGAGTTCCGCCCATCAGAAACCATTGTAAAATCTGAAAACGTCTGAAAAATATCACGATACGTTAACTGCGATTTCGTGAAAACCGTAGAAGTTATCAAAATTTCCCATTTACGTCAACACAGTCCACGACCCGGTGAACCGTTTAAAGATTGAATCATTCTCTACGTCAACGTACGGCGACGTTCTATGGCCTCATATGAAGCCTCCATAAGTCACGTGACACCCGAGTATTTTGAACTTCATTGTCATTACTCTGTTCTAGCGCACTGACTGACTAAACAGCGTCAGTGTTTCACATGACAGAGCGTCCAGCTGCATTGTATCATCAGTGGTGGATGGACACACAGACGCGTCATGGCTACCGTTACCGTCTGCGCGAAAGACGATGCTGTTCACTATTCAATTTTACCGTATTCATCAATTAAAATGGGGGGCTATTGTTAAATTGGTTAATACCGAACAGTCACATTTTCCGGCCAAAGCCCGTTGCAACGTCATGTGTCGTATTGTCACACCAAACGTCATTCACAGTTTTTTAAGTACAGCTATTAAATATGAGCCCGTTTGTCGATAGCGTTACATTCTTGGCAATAAATAACACTGGCAAAACATACATGTCACAAAACTGTCCATACACCCAACATGTGTTTAGACTGGATGCTCATCAGCCTTTGGTCCGCTTCTTCATCGCAGTTTGTCCATTTAAACATTAAAATGGCGTTCAAGGCCTTATATTATCTAGCATAATGCTTTTCTAAAATTAGCTAATGATCTAGCTACTTCAGGTTTACTTCAGTTTTAACAATTGGAGTTCTTTTCAAGTTAATGCCTCTAAATGAAATGTCATAAATCCAAATTAGTCAGAAGATGCTAAAGATTGTCGAGAGAGTTAAAGTGGTTTGTGAGCAGACATATGCCGCTGACAATGAAGATGATTCACGTGAAAAAATAGACTTTCAGTGGAGCTGCTGTTAACGACACCTTATCCGGACTGCTGCGTGGCTTACATTAGCTATAATGCTTCATTGCATTAGCTGTAATGCTATTTAGCGTGCGGGTTAGCTTCTCATTAAACGTTAACGTTATCTCACCAACTGCCGGAGCCACTTCATCGTCCACCCACTCGGCTCCTTCTTTCGTTTTCTTGGGCATTTTGTTACTCTGACTTCGACTCTATGAGAATAATGATGCTAAAATTATGTTCTTTTTCTGTCCGGTAAGATTTATCAGCCACTCACGTCATGCGGCCCAGAGACTACAGACACATGCCGGGTCATCAACAAAGTTTCATTCTGCTTCGTCTACGTGATCTTTCTGCGCGCTCTGCGTAAAGCATGATGCGCCACACCACCACCTCCAGGCTGGAGGACTGTGTTTATGTGTGTGTGCGCGCGCGCGTTGGCGTGCGTGCGTGTTCGTCTTTTTCTTTTTTTTTGAAACCGGCAGTTTGCGCCCTCAGTGTTGCATTACTGCCATCTTCTGGAGTTAGTCAGCTCCTACAGCGGGATACTACCTGCTTGGCCAGTCATGCAATATGACAGAAGGGCAGGGGTCAGACACAGCCGCCTAATACATGTTTCTAGGATTTTAGGACATTTGGAGCTTAGCTAGGGCCTCTGTCTGGGGGTGCAGGGGATCCTCCATGGGCACCTTTTTTTAATAAACAAGCTCTATTTTGAAGCTCTATATTGCTTAGGAAAAATTTCACCAACTGTTGAATCAGTAAGGCTCTCCAAAAGTGCCAGAGCAGCTGTCAATATGTAAATATTTGTAAAGTCCATACCACTAATTCATCACAGTTCTGCAAATTATTGTCAAAGTAAAATCTCAATTGGGGGCAGCACGCTGGCATTGTGGTTAGCACTGTTCCCTCACAAGAGGGTCCCTGGTTTGAAACCCAGTTGAAATGGGGTTCGGTCTGCGGGTGGAGTTTGCATGTTCTCCCCGTGTCTGCGTGGGTTCTCTCCGGGGTCTCCAGCTTCCCCCCACAGTCCAAAGACATGCAGCTCAGGTTGATTGGTGACTCTAAATTGCCTTCAGGTGTGACTGTGAGCGTGTATGGTTGTCTGTCTATATGTTTCGGCCCTGTGATAGTCTGGCGACCTGTCCAGGGTGTAACCCGCCTTCCGCCCAATGACAGCTGGGATTGGCTCCAGCCCCCCCGCGACCCCTATGAGGGCAAGCAGTTACAGAAAATGACTGACTGACTAAAATCTCAATTGTCATTATCACTAAATGTCAGAGGGATCAGTATCTCATCATTCAGAGTGCTCAAATGCTCCATATCATAAAATTAAACAATCACTAACAGGAAGATGAATGTGAATAAAACTAACGTAATTACAAACAAACACAATTTTACAGATTGCTGTGTAAGCTGCGAAATAAATAAATAGCACCATCGGTGAAGCAAACAATCTTAAAACATCGTTTTCCATCTCTCAATTTATATTGGGATCTTCTGTCTGTTTGTTTTGTTTACTGTTTGGGCCCCCTCCTAAAAGCTTTAGGTAGCTTACTTGGGGTGTCCCTTGTTTTTTTATATTGTATTGCATTATATTGCTTGATGGTCTTTGATGGTTTGACATGCTGGTGTGACCAGCCTATCAAGCTGTGCACATTTATCTTTATGTATGTTTTTTATGTGTTATCTTTATTTAACAACAAAAAAACCTCTTGAGCTTAACCATTTATGACCATGGATGTATTATAAGGAAAAATGTATTAATAGAATACATCCATGGCTTAAACATATCTTTTCCGGGTGTAGAAAAGTGTAAAATACCCGGAGCTACTGGCACATAGAGCATGCGTAGAAGTGATTAACGACAGCCGAACGCGGCCGAGGGTGGCCGAGTGTATCCGAGCATTGAATCTGGCTCCCTCACACAAGTTAACAGAGTCGAGTGCTTGATTCCTAGTTTACCTTATTAGCAACAGCAGCTAATCGGCGGTGAAATGACAGCCGTGCTGTCGGTTTTAACATGATAATCAGATAATGGTAGATTTATCGCGCTCTCTCTCTCTCTACACACACACACGCAAATATACAACTTATCAGGGAACCATATCGTAATCACGACCGGGGAAATTAAATTAACAGAACCAAAATGTGTTGTGCCCATAAAAATAAAATTAAGGGTGGTGCCTTGTATTATTACACAGGTGAACTTTAAGTAAATACTACGTTCAGTACCATTTGATAACTGTCATTAGTGCTCCGCGCTGCTTCCTGATAACCGGTAGTACGGTTTATACGGTCTCTGATACAGACACGGTAAGACGTCCATATTAAAGGCTTTACCGCCAACAGCGCGTTGATGTGTTGTGAAATGGTAAAAACGATGAATTATGATTCAAAAATATCCATTATTACGGCCAGCATGAAGCCTGTATTGTGTCAGGGACTCCAGTTACTCCAGAGTTACATGCGCGTTCACGCGGTAGAGTCCCGCGGGTCCTATGCGCGTTTATTTTATGTCTGGAGAAATATCGGATTCCAAATCTTTATTCGGGAAATGGCACATTTTACGTCTTTAGGACTTAATGTTTTTAATAATGGCTATTAAAAATGAGTTCTGATAAGTCAACATGTCTCAAAAAAATGATCTTTCCCAATGTTAAGCAAATGGCAAAAAGTCTTTCTGGGCCAGAATGCATCACGCGACGTAGTTCCACTTTCGGCCACTATGTACATTTTACATCCGAGAGCATGGATGTATTATAAGCTCTTTTGCCTATAGACCCAACTGAGCTCGAAGTCGGCAGGGTTTGTTTCTCGGCGACACGCAGCAGCAATCGCGCTGTACGTGCTTTGTTTCAAAGGGACATTGTGTCTCTCCCCTATGTAATTACTTATTGGAATAACTTATTACCAAATCTTGATTGGGGAAAGATCTGGATTTTACCAACCAAATACATGATCAATTATAAAATTAAAGAAGTATCTTTCAAATTAATTCACAAAATTTATCCATGTAAAATATTCTTTTTACAGCGGTTTAAGAATTGTGTTGACATTACTTGCTCTTTCTGTTCAGAATGCCCTGAAGATATCTTTCACTTGTTTTGGTCTTGTGTTTTTTTTTCAAACAGTTTCTGGATAGATGTTTGCCACTTTATTTCCTCCTTTATTGAAAATAACTTTACCCTTTGTTTTGAAAATATACTGTTTGGCTTCACTTCCTTTACACCCTCCAAAAACAAACAATATTATATAATTAATCTTATTATTCTGTTGGCTAAATGGCATATTCATAAATGCTGATACATAAATAAAAATCCTTGCTTTCTTTTTTTTTTATAAATGAAACCAAACAGTATATAAAAACAATCAAAAACGCAACCAACAGTAAAGCTGTCAAGACCCTGAACCTGTGTACCCTTTTTAATGTCTTTTTGTAAAGAAACTTATTTATAAAAAAAAAAAAAAAATGGAATACCATGTATGTAACCCCCTGACAAAACCTCCTTCTTGTTTTTATGTTGTATTGTTATGTTCTGTCAAACGTTTAATAAAGTTATTAAATTTTTTTTTTTTTTTTTTTTAATGGATGTATTATAAGAGTGGCGCACTTCCTGTGGGCCTGGCAGCACCCTCCTTGGCAAAGAATAAAAAATACTATTGCAGAAGAAGAGGAACAGGAAGCCGTTACGTGATAACGTCACGATCCAGGAAGGGCAGTTTCTTAAAGACAGGACCGAAGAACATTGTGTTCAGTTCAAGCAACCAAATAAGCAAGTATTCCATTTTATTTTATATTAAACGTTTTAGTCTTGTGGACAATATGCTGTTGTTTTTTAGTCTTTACTGGCGAAGAACAAACGTGGCTCTCTAGGCTAACTAGTTGCTTTTAAACAACTGAAAGCTTCCAAATTAGCGCCAGTTAGCTGAAAGCTAACAGCTGGAGTCCCTGCTTCCGGAACTTGCGGTAAACAAACGGGAGGATAACGTTAGCCAGTTGAGTTTAGTGTCATAGAATGCAGATCACAGATATGTATGTACAGAACATGTTAACAGCACGTCCCTATTGTAGCTAAGCTCATATCTGACTTCGTCTTCGATTTCGATCATCTTGAATGATTCGACATTAGCAAGCTAACTTCTTAGCAAGCTAACACTTGTCTTCAGACCAAATTACACAAACATAATCTCTACCGTCAATAATGGCACTCTTATTATTCCCGAAATTGTAATGTGACTTTGTGAAACGTAGCACGAGTGAGCCGACTATGTTAGTGTACCATCATGTAAAATCTAGATCTATATATCTGACCCCCATATTGTCACTTAAGGTCTGTTTCCATTAGCTGTGTTGATGCTCTGTTTACAGGTGCTTCATCTGGGCCCACACAATGCTATTATTATTGTGCTGACCTTTCCCATTTTATAATCCTATGGAAACTATGGCAATTAAGGAGCACCTTGTGGTGTCATGTAACTTGTTTAAAACTTATGTCCTCTGTTTGTCTGCAGCCAAATCTCAAACGCACAAGCACACTCTGGCAGACATGTCATACGGCAAAGAGAGCTACCGCCCTGTGCCACGGGACTTCAACACCCTCATCCAGACATGTTCCTCCAACATCCAGAAGATCACACAGAACAGTAAAAACTCCATTGCTACATATGGTTACTCACTCACTGAATGAGTCAGGGAGCATTTTAGAGAATGCTGTGTCAGCCTCAAGTCTGCCTCACTCTGCTGAACCTTTTCTTTTTTAGCCTGAGGGGTCTTTTTTCCTCCTATGCAGGGTTTTATTGTGTTACCAAAGAAACAGGAAATTAGCCATAATTCATAAGAATATGGATATGAATCAAACTGGGAGGGCTGGCACTACAGCAGACTATATACACTCAGTCACCACGCAACCACAACACCCTAGGTAATACCATGTTTATTTAAAAAACAAACAAACCCCTGTTTGGTTTAATTTTTCATCTTTAATGTATAAGCTTGTCCATGTTGTTATGATTAGTAAATTAATGCATTGATTAACTGAAAGTTATTGCACTATTGCGACAAAGAATTAATCCTCTTTCATTTTTTTATACTTACATTTTTATGGAAAAAAACACATTTACATAGAGACATAAACATTGACATATCATTTCCACCACAATAATAATAATATCAACAACAAAAACATTAACTATAAAAGAAATATACCTAGTGACATGGGGTTGTCCCCTCTTACAATTTTGTTATGCATTGCCCTGATCTGAAACATCTGTCCATTCGAAGCACGTTTACACTACATGTCACATTCACCCACACATTCACACACTGGTGGCCAAGGCTCACACACAAGGTGCACTCACATACAGAGCACTTGGGGTTCAGTATCTTGTCCAAGGATACTTCAACATGCAGACTGGATGAGCCTCTGATCTTCTGATTTGTGGGTGACCCACTCCAAATCCTGAGCCACAGCTGCCCCGTTGCATTATGATTTAGCTAAACCAGTATGATTTAGATGAAACTAAATTTTCTCCGATTTTAAATTAGTATTTTTCTACGAAACATTAAAATGCTTAACTATATTCAATGACTGAATGTTTTTACTCATCTGTTAAAATCTTGTGCCAAAAAGCTTAATTTGATGATGTAAACCTTTGGTAAAGCCATCTTATAGAGGCTTGTAAATAACAAGGTATTTTGAGCCATATTCATATGCACACAAACACTATTGCCCTTTTACTGTGGTGTGGGGTAGCATTTTTTGCTGTGTCACTCTCTAAGATTGAGACTTATTATTGTGTCTTTTCATGACAGCTGCTCAGATCAAGAGCATGGTGAACCAGCTGGGGACCAGTCAGGACACCAGTGAACATCAGGATCGTCTGTATGTATCAACCTTACCTGCCTTACTCCCATGTTGTTTTTTTCTTAGCCAAGCACACGCACACACACACACACACACACACACACACACACACACACACACACGCATTTTTGATCTGTTTTATACAGCTGCTACTGCCTCAGAAATGAGATGCTATACTCCAGTATCTCTGGTATGCTGTCTAAATTAACATGTTACTCTGTAGCCCCAGCAGAGATCACACTATAGAGCCGCTGTATAGTGTATTCTCTATGTCTCCTTTGCATTTTTAAACAGAACCAAACAACAGCAGCAACGTTCCGCTCCAGTGTTTTAAATTTGTTTTGGCAGTTCAGGACTGAAAGAGGTGTGACGGGCATGATGTCCAACACAACAGCGTCGCCCTATTGTGTGACATATGACATACCCGTCATCAGCACTCTTTAAACAATAACAAAGGCAGACCTCATCTCGGTGCTGTTACTACATCCTGTCCCGGCTCAGAGGCAAGACAACTCCGTCCTTCCTTTCCGTGATCATATGTTATGCAGAACAGCAAGGCCGCATATTGGTGCAAAATACCCACTTTGAACAGGCAGTGTAAGAGAACACTGTCACCCAGATGGCACATCAAAAAAGTTTTTGGTTGTTGCTTTAATGTCATGTCATGTAATGTCATGTACCAGAAACACTGCTGTACTAAAAAGATGCACCTTATTGTGCAGCATGGTGGTCTTGGATAGTCTGAAGCTTGTTGTTGTTGTAGAGCAACTCATTCATCAGATTGACCAGCATTTTTTGGTTCTTCTGAACTGTTGGCTCTTTGACAGGCAGCAGATACAACACTACACCAACCAACTGGCAAAAGAAACCAACAAGCACCTGAAAGAGTTGGGATCCATTCCTTTGCCAACATCCCCCTCTGAGCAAGTAAGTATCAGTCTACATTTCTTGTTACAATACATCTTAATAAAACATCGCTAGAAAACAGTGGTGAGTGATGGTGGGAGTGGAAGTGACTATGGCTTTCAGCGGTCACTCCAGCCTCTGCATTCAGCATTAATAACGGTAGACCTCTTAATAAACTGGATGTGGCATCAGCATAGCATCTTGTCAGACACTCAGATCGCACTTAATATGAACAGCTTTGGTTATGCTGTTGTTTCAGTTTCACAACAGTAAAATGTTTAGATGTTTTGGACTAGAAGTGTACATTTTACCTTGCGTGTGACTTTAATGCTATCACTCAAAGGTAGGTAAAAAGAATAAATAATTAACATGGGGTAATAAAATAACCAAAACTCTAAAGTCACCAATATAATCTATCCTTAATGGCTCCTCCTCATGACCTCTCAGCAGAAAGTAACAGCAGAGATAATAAAATGTCATATGAATATCAGCCCAGAGCAAAGTCCCTCTGTAGTTATGACAAACAGCCAGTAAAGCAGCTCATAAAGTCAATCTTAGCTCATCAGCAGGCTCACCCTGCTGCCTTTAATCATTCAGCAATGAGTTGTGGGTATGTCACTGTCTTCGTCCATTGCTCTATTTGTGTCTAAAATACAATAAGCCCAACTTTCATCGAAATTTGCTCAACACATTCATGCCCTGAGGAAGAAGAAACATAGTGATTTAGTTGACCCTTTGACCTTTGTCTTTGCCACACCTATAGTTATTACAGTAACTTTCCTGCAATTTCTTGACTGTGAACATAGAGTGTAACAATAATAACAATAACAACAACAATAATGATAATACTACTACTACTACTACTACTACTACTACTACTACTACTACTACTAATAATAATAATAATAATAATAAATTATTATTATTATTATTACTGTATACTTATAATGCTGACTGTCGAATTCATGTGCAAAGCCACTGTGTGAAGAATTTTAACATTATTTTAGCATCATTCAAATCATTCTTATGGCATCAGTTGCAGCGAGCAGTGGTCTTTTAATAAATCTAGGCTGTCTCTGCAGAAAGAATAAAGAGGAAAAACTTTTGACATTTGTGCTATATGGCCAGAGATATTGGAGAAAAAGTGGCGGTGGCATTTGCGTTGACTCAAGAGATTTAAAACAAAAACAAAGAACTACAACTACCAGGATGCACTGTGTTGCACCGCACCAATAAACACTTCCATTTCTGGATGATGTACTGTGAACTTGTCTGTGGACAAACATGGATGTAAACTGTTGTAGCAACTTGACTGTTTCATGGAGGCATCCAGCCACAGGGTGGTAATTCTAGTTTAAGTCTGACTGCTAAGTTAATTGTTTGTGAGCCTGTTGCAGGAAAAGACAGTATAGCTCCAGTCAGACTGACTGCTGCTCCAGTGTATTCATAATCTCCCATATACTCTGGATATTGTACAAGCAGGCTGAACAAGGGAAAGGTTAAAGAGACCAGAAAGAATAAATGAAATGGGAAGGACCCTTCAGTTTCAAAAGAAAAGAATCTAAGGCACTGAGTTAGGGAATAGTAGGTGAAGTGAGAACATGCACATCAATAAAGTAACAAATACCCCAAAAAGGTGCCCTTTACATAGGTCAAATGGCCACTGAAGTTGCACAAAAGACATACAAATACCCCTCCTCATGAAGATCTCTGATAACCTTAATGCCTCTGGATTTCCACATTTAAAGAAACTGAGTTGCTCCCTGGATGAGGTTGCCATTCCCAGAGACAGGCGTCAGGAAAAAAAATGCTCATGAAGAAGTCCAACACATTCCAAAGAGCCAAGGAGTAGCAGGATAAAAATGTATTTATATAAAATATTATTTATTTGAAAACAATATAAGTGAACACCAAACAAAGTATGCTAACAGAAGGCTGATGGGCTCACCAAAATAAACAAAAACAAGGGACTCAGACTCAGACCAGTGCACACTGGATCGAAGGATCTGAGCTCTCCCTGAAAAAACAGGACTACCAGACCCATCAAAAAACAAAGACTCAAATCTAGATCACATCAGTCACCACCACAAACTGCTGTTGCTGAAACTAGAAGGTGGAAAGAGCGAGCGTGATAGCGCCAAGGTTCTTCCTGGTCGTCACTGGTTTTCCCTTAAGCAGGCTTGTTCAGATACGCCTCGAGTCTTACGCATGTACACATCATAAACAGAAGATGGGGGGCAGGTAACACTTACATTTTTGAAATTAGTGTGGTTTGATTTTCACCAGCTTTTAAAAATGAATTAGTTTCATTGTTGCACTTTTGAGGATCCTTTACACTTATTGGTCCATTTGTAGTGTTACCTTGGGAGGTGTAATACCTAAAAGACTACATTTAGTTGTAACTGTTTAACAGCTTGAATTATATTCATATTAAACTGTTAACAAATGAAAATGTGTCTGTGTTTTGAATTCTTTCCAACACATTTTCTACAAAAGTCTGATTTGTAGAAATCTAAATATATTTTGTGTGGTAAAAATCTCAAATGTCTTATCTTTATGAGTTCCACTTTGTCCTTTAACTGGTCTCATACTGTCTGTGTCCCACTGCTGTGTGTCCAGAGGCAGCAAAAAATCCAGAGGGATAGGCTGATGAATGATTTCTCAGCAGCTCTGAACAATTTCCAAGCAGTCCAGCGGCGCGCAGCAGAGAAGGAGAAGGAGTCAGTGGCCAGAGCGAGAGCTGGATCCCGCCTGTCAGTAAGTAGGAGTCCACTTCAGTTCCAAGTTCACTTCCACAGTGGTAAGAGGGTAGGGATCAGACGTCAGATTCATTGGAATTGTGTCTTAATGTGTGTTTTGTTAAAGCGGGGCAAACACTACAAGATAAATGGAATGATTTTTTGCCCGATTCCCCCCTTCTGACCAAAGTCAGCAATGGCCCTGATTGTTCTAAATATTATCTGGCCAGATTTTCCTGTGGTGAGAGGTGTGTTAAGAGTGATTTTACCCTCCACAATCTGTTGAGAAGACGATGAGGGCTGTCCCAATCTGACATTGTAAATATTAAACAAGCTCAGTGTTTATGATCAGAAATGCTGTTGTGTGAAGGGAACACATAGGCACGACCTCTGTGGGTTGTTACGTTGAATGGAACAATAGCCAATCAGGAAGAAGCTGACTAAAGACAGAAGCACAACTAACAAGAACACGAAGCATAAAGTGAGATGGACTGCAGAAATGGAGGTCCAACTTGTTGATTTGTGGCAACAACCTGAGTGTTTGTACAATATGTTCGGTAAAACACCACAATTGCACCGACAAGGAGAGGCAACGGATTTAGCAGCCAGCTAACAGCTAGCTGCATTTAGCTTGACCATCATAAAGTTGGCTTGCTGGCAGTTTTGCTATGTTTGTTTACTCTAAGTCGTGTTTAACTGCGCAAGAATTCAAGTTTTGAGAGTGGAGAGTCTGGTTGTTAGTGGACGGAATATGTTAGTGTGTGGTGTGCTGTGCTGGTCATCTCGCTGCACGCCACACACTATAAGAACAAAACTGTTAAATCTGTCATTATTTCTCGGGTGTATGGTCGCTCACATTTTCTAAATTAGGTTAGATTTTAAAAATCTTGTAGTGTATGCCAGGCTTATCTTGACTTTGGTAATAGTGGATTTTCATTTCTCCCTCAGGCTGAAGACAGTTCTCGGGATGAAAAACTTGTTTCTTTTGACAAGTAAGTGACTGCCATCATTCAGGGTTTTCTCTTGTCCGAAAGGTGTATGAAGGAGACCCAAATTCTTTAAGCTGAATTAAATAAACCAAGAAAATCAAGTATTTTCCATTGTAGTTGAAATTTCCCTCACTAATCACGTTATTGCCAGTAAAGCTTGACAACCAAAAATATGGAATAATTAAAATGCCAAATTATTATCAAATCAAACAAAGTTGTGATTGGACAATTGATTGACCATGTGCTTCCTGCTCTAAAAGTAAAAGCTCCCCTGTGCGTCTTCATGACCTCTAATGCCAGTGTTTTGCATTTAGCGTTGGCAGGTCTGTACTGCTCTCTGCTCGACACCTCTTAAATGTTAAACGCCTCTTCACTTAGTTTCTCTGTTGTGATTAGATTTCACTGTAGCATGGAAAGTTCACGTCACTATGAAAAACAATTTATTCAGTTATTAAAGGGAAAAAAGCCAAGTATTTTCCTTTTAACAAAGATTTTTAGTAGTAAATTATGACAGTTAATGCACACTTAAAAAATACACAGATAACAATCTGTATTGTATTTCACTGTAATTCACTATCTCCATATTTTCACTCTTCCATACAAAAATGTGCTAAAAGCATTTTAGAAGTAGTATCATACATTCATACAGCTCTTACTTGAGAAAATTAGTCTCACAGCATCATACTGTGAACACAGCAGGGGCTCTAGTTTATGGACATAATATTTCAGAGCTGTTTCAAAGTTGTTTTTTTTCTTTCAAATGCCCTGTGCGTGTAAAGCCAAGAGGACTGGGGTCAGATGACCACCCAGACGGAGGAGGTGGGCATCACCGAGGAGGACCTGGAGCTCATCAAGGAGAGAGAGATCAACATCAGACAGCTGGAGGTCAGTTTCTGATGTTAACATATAGCAGGACACTGTCCATCAGCCTCCATCATGGTGATGACCTCTGCCAAAACCTCCTGCCATCTATTGTGAGATCACACACACCTGCCACAGCTGATTCTAGCTTTGTTTGCCTGTTTGTTTGTGTGTTTCAGTCTGACATTTTGGATGTAAACCAGATCTTCAAGGACCTGGCAGTGATGATCCACGATCAGGGAGAGATGATTGGTGAGTGGCACTGGGGTTGTTTTTCTCCGACCATTTATTGCGTGAGGTGATACATACCTGTCAGAGATTTTAACTATGCTGTCTACTATGGCATTTTCTAATGTACAGGAACTTTGCAGACATATGATGAGGTATGTTCATGTCTACTACTTCTGTCCATGGCCCAATAATGATAAGGTTTTCAAGCTGACCAGAAAATATACTAGGTTAAAACTGCATACGAATTTTTTTTTTGTTGTCTTTATTAAGATGTCATTTGCTTGCTTCAAAAATCTTGTTTTCATAATGTATTTCAAGTTTTTTAATAGGTATGACGACACCATAAAGATTCTCCAAATATTATCATATTAAAACTTTTTAAATCAATAATACTTAGTAAATATATGAAGTGAGACTGTAACTTATACCAAGAACTTGCATAATCATTTAATCTGATTTTAATATGTTGGCTTTAGACGAGACCCTAACTGTTCAGTTTCCCTACCCATATTTTAATGTTACAATGTAATTTAAGATGCAAAATGTCTGAAAATCTTTTACAGCACTGGGCATCGTGCTGTCATTGTTTTCTCAACTCCATAAAATGAAATTGAAAAAGTTTTAAGGGAAAAAATCAGTGTGATATTGTTACTTGACATGACATCTGATGAGCTTCCACACAAATTGTCAGTAAAGTCAAATCAATTTTATTTATAGAGCACAAAACATGGTTTCCATCAGAGAGCTTTACAGCGTGCGACATCCTTCTGCCCTTAGACCCTCACATTACCCAAGGAAAAACTCCCGAAAAAGAACCCCTGTAACAGGGAAAAAAAGGAAGAAACCTCAGGAAGAGCGGCAGAGGATGATGAGGGAGCCTTCTTCCAGGACGGACAGACGTGCAATAGATGTCGTAAATAACAAATGAGATACAATTGTGGCCAAAAGGAAAGAGAAAGGGGGGGGGCACAGCAATTGGAAACAGACGCATGTCATATTACAATAATGACAGGTGTGAAATTATCAAATGCACTCTATGGTGATATTGTGGGTGTTGATAAGAGTCTCATGCATATATTGATAGGGAGGCATGATAACGGCATCGACGTAACCAGGACCAGATCATGATCAGGGCGAGCAGGGGGATGGGATTAGCATAGTGCGGTTCAACAGACCAAAAGTGGTGAGCAGTAAACAGGATAAGCACTCAGTGAAGATCCTAGAGTCACTGATCAGCAATTACGACTAAATATGAATGCCAGAGAGCAGTAATAGAAAAGAAAGAAAGAGAGAGGAAGCAGAGCCAGAGTGGCAGGTCTGAACGGACTCAAAACCACCCCCGGTGGATCGGGCCGAACACTCTGCCACCTCCCCCTTCTCCCCGTCACAAGGACGGGGATTTCAACTGAGCACAAGAAACTTATGCTCCAGGAATATACACACTAACGAAACTAGGGTCACCAATTTAGCTATTATGGCTTAAATATAAAGGTCAGAGAGCAGTGTTAGTTCCCACTGCTCTCTGACCCCTATAGAAAGTCACCCGACAGGTTAAACCTGTGTTAGCCTTATAAACTTTATCAAAGGGGAAGGTCTTAAGTCTACCCTTAAAAGTTGAAACGGTGTCTGCCTCGCTGACCAAAACTGGTTGATGGTTCCATAAGAGAGGAGTGTGGTAGCTGAAGGCTCTGGTTCCTATCCTACTTTTGGAAACTTTTGGGAACCACAAGTAATCCTGCATTTTCAGAGCGCAGTGATCCTGAGGGTTGGTAAGGAACTATGAGCTGCCACAGATAGAATTGAGCCTGACAATTTTCTTGGTTCCCATTAGAACTGGTGCAGCAGCGTTCTGCACCAGTTGGAGTGACCGAAGAGATTTGTTTGGGCAGCCGAATAATAGGGAGTTACAGTAATCCAGCCTAGAGTTGACAAATGCATGTACTAATTTTTCAGCATCTGTTTGGGACAGGATATGTCTAATTTTTCAATGTTTCACAAGTGAAAGAAAGCAGTCCTTGAAGTTTGTTTTATATGGGAGGCAAAAGATAAATCTTGATCAAATAATACTCTGAGGTTCCTTACAGATGTGCTAGAAGCCAAGGTAATGTCATCTAGAGAAATTACATTGTTAGAAAGGGAGTTTCTGAGGTGTTTGGGGCCAAGAACAATAACTTCAGTTTTGTCTGAATTCAACATCAGGAAATTATGGCTCATCCAGGCTTTTACGTCCTTAAGACATGTTTGAAGTCTAGATAGCTGATCAATTTCATCTGGTTTCATAGATAGATACATTTGCGTATCATCAGCATAACCATTAAACTGTATCGAGTGTTTTCTAATAATGTTGCCTAGAGGAAACATATATAAAGGACTGGTCCAAGCACAGAACCCTGTGGCACTCCGAAGCAGACCTTAGTATGTGCAGGGGATTGATCATTGATGTGAACAAATTGAGAACGATCTGATAAGTAAGATTTAAACCAGGTTAGTGACACTCCTTTAAGGCCAATTAGGTTTTCCAGTCTGTGCAGTAAGATTTGATGGTCAATGGTGTCAAAAGCGGCACTGAGATCTAAAAGGATTAAAACAGAGACCAGATTTTTATTTTTACTAGTGCCATCTCTGTACTAAGATGAAGTCTAAAGCCTGACCAAAAGTCCTCGAATAAACTATTATCTTGGAGAAAGTCACAGAGTTGATAAGCAACCACTTTCTCAAGGATTTAAGAAACACACAGCAAACACAATTGATATTCATAAATAATCAATATTTATGTTGTGCAATGGGATTTTTTTTCAAGAAAATTAATTAGACTACACTGTTAAGAAAAAAAGTCAGTGCATTTTTTTCAAGAAAACATTTAACATTACCCAATATATTTTTTAAATTGTTTATAATATTAAAGGTTCTCTATACAATATTCAGAGCATTAATATAGCAGCAAACCACTACTTGTGGTGTGTAAAGATACAGTGGAGTAATGACATCCTGAGCAGAGCATGAAGTCACGCTCCCTCTCTGTGTGTGGAGTAATCTGAACTTCTCCGTGGTTTGTTGCGGTAAGACCGGCCAGTCACGTGCATGTGGGCCAATGACTTGACATGCAACTTGGATGTCCAAACACCTCTATGAGGAAAAAATAGATCCCCAATATGGACTCTGAAGAGGCAAGTAATGTTGTTATATTCTTTAAAAAAAAGAGTTTGTAAATTCATCATTTAACCCATTCTCTTTTTTAATAAATCATAGATAACATTGACACATTAGTTTAAAATTTTAAACAAAAAGTGCTTTATATGTATGTGTGTGTGTGTGTGTGTATATATATATATATATATATTATATATATATATATATATATATATATATATATATATATATATATATATTATATATATATATATATGTGATAATATTTTTTATTATTGAAGATATTTTAAATGAACAGTGTTCAAAAAGATGTTTTAATTTCCTAATTTGAATGGGAATATAACAATAAAGGATTAAAAAAAACTGTATAAAGACAAAATAATTCTTTACATGTGTCATCCAGGATAATGGATGACATTATGGGGTAACAGAAAATATCTGTTAATCTTTATGACAAAAGGGTTATCTGGTATGACGAAACTCAGTTTGAACCTAATCCGGCAGATTTTTTGGACTACTAACAGATATCTACCATATTAAACTTTAACTTCCAAGTATGTAATTCATATATACTAAATACATTTGCATAAAATCAACATTCTATATGTTTTCTCGGAGTTATCCCAAATGACACAGGATTTTATCCCCCAGTGTACCAGTGAGTGAAAAGAGTACATGAAACACACTTTAAAAGCCTGTCCTGATTGTGTAACATCCTGTCTGATAACTTTTTTTTAACCCTGTGATAATAAGAATGCAGAGATATCAGGCCAAAGAGGCTATCTTGTAGCTGACAAGAGGCTCATAAGGGAGACTCAAAAGAGCCCAATTTAATGACATCAGGCACAGACTACTTTTCCCAGCCACAATCATTGTTACCCTCAAAGGATGAAGGATACTGTTTTGGGACCACAATTGATACTTCTTACAAAAAAACAACAGCTCAGTCTTGCAAATCAAGCTTGAACAGAGGCATTAAATAACTGATAAAAAGATTTGATTGATGATGATGATGATGATGATGATGATTGTGGTGGTGTGAGAATGCCTTTCAGTTAGCTATAAATGGAATATGGCCTCTTGTGAACTGGAATTAATTGCAGTAATAGTTAAAAAAATTTGTTAGTTTTATGGTTTAGTTTCTGGATACCAACAGTTTGGAGCATGCGCACATTTCAAAGTACAAGTTAGGTTGTTAGTCACTGGCTTTCAGAATGGTGCCTGCCAACACTGACAAAAGTTTGGCAGAGTTCAGGAAACCAAAAGTTCTTGTTCGAGGTAAAAATGATAAACCCAACAGTGACTGTTGGTAGGAGAAAGGTTTTAAGGAATAGGCTCTGCTGTCACAGTCTGACACTTGTACTTTTATCATTACGTCATCCTACTTCAGCATTTGACAAAAGTCATTCACACAAACACAACTGTAAACAAAGTTTTTAGTGTTTAAAAGGTGACTTTTCCCGTTGTTTTCTTGATGCTCTCCATTCTGCTCCCTGATTACTAAACAAGGAAATGAGGGAAAAGTGGTGACACAAATTCAGAGACAGGACATTTGTAGAGCTTTACCCAACTCAGAATTATGTCAGAAAAGTTTGACAGTTTGACAGGGCTCAGCAGGACGTTCAGTGTGACAGCTGCATTCACATAATATAGTAAACAAGCTAATAGGGGCCAACACCAGATTCCAAATGTGCAACAGATTTTTTTACAGACATGAGATATCAAACAATAGCCAGAGACTGTGTTGTCTCTTTTTTGTGCTGTGAATTCACCACTTTTCAGCAGAAGAGAGAAGACATTGTTATTTACAGTGCAGAGTATCTCTTCCTCTGTGCCTCTATGAAAGTGTAGCGTGACATTTAAGAGCACTTGGTCCGCAGAAAAATTCAGAGACCAAATCGCCCCCAGAAGCACACTGCAGCGCACGCTGACTAACAAAAAAAACAAACAAACAAAACAAGGACTGCTTCACTAGAAGCAATCTCAGTCAACTGAGGGTCTCTGACTGATGATTAGACTTTTGAACATTTAGGGGGCAGCCCTAGACTTGTGCAAGAAGGTGATAAGTAAAGAGATGAGCAGTTTCCACTGTCAAAATCCTGTGACTTCCTGAGTTCCTAGCTGACCTTGCTGAATGTTCTGCCCTACAGATAGCATTGAGGCAAATGTGGAGAACGCTGATGTTCATGTAGAGCGGGGAACAGAGCAGCTCCAGAGAGCCGCCTATTACCAGGTGAGTCTGCAGCCGTCCCTTTAAGTGCTGCCAGTCAGTGAGGTCCCTCCCGCTAACCCTTCTGTGTCTGCCTCTTTATCACAGCAAAAGTCCAGGAAGAAGATGTGTATCCTTGCTATGGTTTGTTCCATTGTGCTTGTTATACTTGGCATTATTATCTGGCAAGCTGCTAAGTGAGTTGACTCTGCACAAACGATGTGCCACTTCCATATTTTACTCTGCCCTTCCCACCCACAAGTACCTGCCTGGAATCACCAGAAGAACAAGGAGAGGCTATGACCATGGTCAGCAGAGGAGATCTATGCAGAGGGATGGTCAGTGTGGAAACATCCTCATGTGAACTGATCAAGCCTGCTTTGTAAAATAGCTGAAAACATCCTATTTAAAGTGAGATAAAGGACTAAGGTGCTGAGGGGAGTGCTTATTCATTTCTTGTCTTATTTACTGCACTAACACTAGCTGTCACTGTATTTCAAATGTATAAATGTCATCGGGAATGATTTCAGAACCGGCAAAATGAAATAAGAAACTCATGGCTTGTTGAAGTAAACTAATCTGTGGTTTTTAGGGGGCTGTAATTTTTTGTGACCTGCTGTGGCATCATCTGAATGAGACTGGCCTGCCCAGTCACCTCCTGTGGGACCTGTGTGACTCCTGCTGCTGACGGCAGCCATGCTTGTAAATATACATGTTGTAAAATGAGAGCTCTTACAGATAACCAATACTGATCAAACCCATGTCTGTAAATATTACAAATCTGCATTATATTCTGCTCAGAACATTATGGATCATAAAATAATGACACTATCTCCAACATGAAAGTCCAGTCTTCAAACAGAACATTTTTAAATTGATTTCTATGACAGTATGCATAATAAATGTCTGAAACAAGTTGGCTTTTGTGGACGTGCTATATGTTGTGTGTCTTCATGTGGGCTCAGTAGTTCTCTTTAAGCAGCTTCTGGCTGGACTTTTGGCACTGCTCACACTGAAAACTTGTCTGTAAAGGTAAACTGCAATATTACAGTTTGGATTTGACTATTCTTGATTTTGGCTAGCATTTCTCTCAGTTCTCACAACAGTGAACTGGCCAAAGTAAATGCTGAGATCTGGAAACACTGGCTCACAGGCTGTAAACTAAAACTAAAAATATTTTGGAAACTTTTTTTGTAACTTGATAACTTAGTAATGTACATGTAAGAGAAAATGCCTGCCAAAGTGTACATTGTCAGGTATTGCAGGGGACAGCATGCTACACTGAGTTTATTGATTCCAGCCCCTCCAAAGGAGGGCCAAAGAGAAAACAAAATCATGACTATTTTATTTTATTTTATTTTTATTTTTTTCATGTGTTTTTCACGAGCCACCATAATTTAGCATGAATATGATCAAATGCTCTCATTGTGATGGAGAGTACAGTATATTGGCCACACTGTGTAATATAACAATTGTGAATTTGAAAGAATGTGTCCAAGTAAATATAAATGTGTTGTTTACTATAATGACTCATGTAATGTGAATAGAAAAAAATCTAATGAAAGGATGTATGGAGGATGTATTGTAGGATTACAGGAGAGACAATGGAAATGTAATGATCCATATCATTCCTCAGTTTTAAATTTTCATTTAGGTCAGAACACTCCCCTCAATGCATTCAACAATGTTTGTAGTTCCTCATTTAAAAAGCAGAACATGCAGAATATATTGGAACTCGTGTTTTTTACATCCATGTTTACTGGCTAATAGTGTTCTATAAGTCCGTCTTTGTTGAATTGTCCTGCTTCATTGCTGCTTTTCTTGATGTTACTGCTACTAACTTGGTCTTTGAAACAACACTGACGCTTCATTGTGTGCAGGCATGTTGACAGAGCAGCCCAGTGCCCTGTGAATGACACTCAGCTCAGGTTAATGTTCAGTTCAGTTCAGTTCAGTTCAGTTTTCGGTTCAGTTCAGTTTTATTTATTAAGCCTATTATCACAAAACCATAAATTACCTCAGAGGCTTTACAGCATATAACATAGGTAGGTAGGTAGATCTATTTATAATTTTATAAACAAAGTTTAAAAAACAAAATTACATTTCTCCTTGATCCTGCTATATCTTTGGAGTTGCCGCTGATGGCATCATTCAATTCCCGCAGTGCATTTTTTCAGTTTTCATCAGAGTCTTGTGTCTTTTCCTGTTGCTGAGTGAGCCTCAATCAAATCTCATCCACTTTATTCTCCTGTGAGCGGACATTAGCCAGAAGAAGGCTTGGTAGAGGAACAGCTCTCAGTCCAAGTTGGGTCAGCCTTGCCCTGATGTCCGCTCCCCTCCCTCTCTTCGTCCGGTGCTTTTGGCTCGTTTCTCCCCTCTGGTCTGACGGGGCGCTCGGTGTGTGCCATTGGTGTAGATCCTCTCGTGGTCTGCTGCATTAAGTCCAGACCCCACACAACTTTTTAACAACATCCCTCTGTTCTTGGACCCTAACAGCAGACAAGGAAAAAGTCCCTGTGGATCCCTCTTCCAGGACGGACAGATATGCAATAGATGTCCAGTGTCTGTGCAGGAGGTATTGTGAGCTTTATGTATAGCGAGAGTGTGGAGTTGGTGTTGGATGGGTGTGTGGTACAAACGTAACCACCAATATAACCATAACCATATCCATAGTGTCCATGCAAAGATATTAACAATGAAAAAAATGTAAAAACTGTTGTCATATCTGGAGTTTTGTGCATTCCCCCAACATCAGCAACAATAAATGGTGAAAGGGTTGGAAGAAAACATGCTGTTTTCCTCACTGCTGATTTCACACCTCTGTGCTAGCAACAGCCATAAAGGAGGCATTATGTTTTCAGGTTGTGAACTTTTCTTTGACTGTGTCACTATCATTATATATTATCACAAATCTGATAAGGTGACTGAAAAATTCCTGCCTCTTTTAAATGATGTTTTACAGCTAAATGTGGAGAAATGTTCCTTTGCACAACTTTACAATCTGCGCCCTATACAAAAATGTTCATACAAAATCCAGTAAAGTAAAGAGGAAGGCAGTACTGTGCTTCAGTCCCTGCTATCTCACACAAACAAATAAAAATTAGAAAATTTGGGGGAAAAAAGCTTTAGAAATAGAATTAGAATTTATGCGCATACATGCATTTACAGTTGTCCTCAAAATTATTCATACCCTTGCTAATTCTTGTGATGATTTTTTCATTTAGTGATGAAATGAATGCATGTTTTCAAATTTGTGTATCAGTTATATGTGACCAACAATTGAAAGAATGACAACAATACAAAGAGTCCCAAAAAATGCCATGTTCAAAATTATTCATACCCCTGACAATATTTCAACAAAAATGTACTAAATGTGGTAATTCTTGTCCAGTAGTTACTTCAAGATGTCACAATGGAATAAAAGCCTTTATTTAACATTGTTGGCCAAATGTTAAAGCGAAAAAAGACATCTTTCCAGAGAGTATAAATAGGGGAAAAGTGTTGAGGTCATTCTCAATTTCTGGTCATCATGGTCAAGAAGAAGGAGCTCAGCGAGGACCTATGTCAGCGTCTTGTTCATACCCACAGTGAAGGAAAGGGTTACAAGGCCATTTCCAAGCAGTATGATGTCCCTGTTTCAACCGTCCAGAGCATCATCAACAAGCACAAGAGGTTCAACACTGTTAAAAACCTCAGTGGGTGTGGCCGGAAGCGTAAGGTGTCCCCCAAACTTGCTAGGAAAATCTGCCGAGAGGTCAACACCAACCCACGGACCACAACCAAGGCCCTAATTGAAACGCTTGACCAGGCAGGGACAAAGGTGTCACGGTCCACCATCGGGCGAGTGTTGCACAGAGGAGGTCTCCATGGACGTAAACCTCAGAAGACGCCACTGCTCAGTAAGAAACATCTGGTAGCTCGCCTGGCCTTTTGTAGAGGTCATCTGAAAACATGCATGCATTTCATCACTAAATGAAAAAATCACAAGAATTAGCAAGGGTCTGAATAATTTTGAGGACGACTGTATAAGAGCTGATTGCAGGTGAACTTGTACTGATTGACTGTACCACAGATCAGATAATAATAAGAACCAGGGTATGAACTGGAGTTGTCCTTGAAATAGTGGAAGCAGGTCTGACAAAGATGAGAGGGCAGACTGCTTCTGGTCCAGTATCAGTGTGTTCTGGGAACAGTTGCTTCCATCAGCAGCACCACCAGAAACTTTCCCAGCAGAGGATCAGTTCACTGAGGACACACCTCTGGAAGTCCTGTTTTCATTATTACATTTTGTTCTACAAAAACAGCAGCAAAGCCTTGTTCCAGTGCCAGACGCATGACCATACAAGATCAGAACAGAAGTCAAGGAGATTAACAGCCCAACTTTCCCATGTTGCAGGCGAGACAATAATAAATATTCGGATATAATGTCTGATTCCAGCGTTGAAACAAGTGCGAGAGAGGGACGAGTCCACATCACCTCAGCACAACCTAAATCCCTATGTGCCAGCTGCTGGAATTTCCTTATACGTAGTGTTTGTTCGAGTCCAGTTTTTGAGTTAAAGATGTTTTCTTCAGCTCTATAGCAGGGAGTAGGAATAAAGCCAAGCACAGCGAGCACTGACAGTAAGTCCTGGTTTTGCACACAGCCTATTTGGTTTGAGGCATAAGGTAATATATCAAATTGGCAATGGTGGAATGTAGCCTACATTTACCCAAATAATGTACTTATTTAAGGTACTTGTACTGTACTTGAGTATTTTCTTTCCACGCCACTTTATATTTTTGTATCACTAAATTTCAGAGGAAATATTGTTGGGCAGGAGAGGGTCAGTCAGTCAGTCATTTTCTGTAACTGCTTGCCCTCGTAGGGCTCGCAGGGCTGATATAGACAGACAACCATACACGTGCACAGTCACACCTAAGGGCAATTAGAGTCACCAATCAACCTGAGCTGCATGTCTTTGGACTGTGTGGGAGGACTGTGGAGGGAACCCACGCAGACACGAGGAGAACATGCAAACTCTGACCCTCTTGCTGTGAGGCAACAATGCTAACCACAAAGCCATCGTGCCACCCGGCAGGAGAGGGTGTTAATATTTTTTAAAAGAAAGCTCAATACCTACCTTTTTCATTTGGCTTTTAATTGACTATTTATTTATACATTTTAGTTTGTTTTTACTGGATGCTATTATTTAATTATTTCTTTATTCTATTATTTGTTATGTAATCCTTTTCTTTTTCTTTATATATATATACGTATATATAAATATATATGTGTGTGTGTAATGTACAAATATACAGAAAATGTTCAGACTGCATCTGAAACTCTCTTCAGTATTCCCCACAGGTTGCAATAATCATTAGACCCCAGAGTCAAATAAACGCGGAGATAATTCTGCTGTTTGCAGCCTGATGGTGCACTTGGTAGGACCTGACTGCAGCGAGCGGAGCACAGTGATGTATGTTCAGTGGTACTCTTGGTAGGATGGTGTTTTGATTAAAGACCAGATGATAATGAACCAATCTTAATCCTTGATTCAGGCAAACTCTAAATATTTGAAGTTTTCGTCTCACTCGGGCATTAAGAAAAGCCACAGTCAAGGACCTGCCTTCATTTTCTGATAGTTCAGCAGCAGAGTTACCCAATGTAATCAGTGTGTCGTGCCCAATCACACTGCAAAGCAACACTCCACCCTCCTGGGCTGCACTTATTCTTGCTTACATAACACCAGTAAGCACTTTCACAGGTGAGCTCATGACAGCAGGAAATATGAGTCAGCTGAGATAAAAGAATGATGTAAGGTCGTGACCTGGACTGAGTCTCTGCTGAGCAGGATGTTCAGGAAGTTGATATTAAGCCTGTCTGCCCTCACACACAGTGCCCCCCCCTCCCTCCTTCCTCACCATGTGAGGAAGGAGGGGAGGGGGGCACTGTGTATGGGAACATCCGAGTGGAATGATTTCTGTCAGAAAAACTCGAGGGGAGTGTTTAAGTCTTTTTATACTTGTGCTCAGGTGCTTGATCTTTGGATGTGGATGAGCCTGTTCTCCTCATCAGAATGTTGACCATTTCACTCAAGGCTGGATTGTTTTTTTGTTTCTTTGAAGCTGATTTTAAAATTCATTCAGAACTGTCTGTTAGAGCAACAACTTCATGGTAAAGCCCTTCCATGATGTCATTTTCAGACACAAATAGCTTGATGTCTTTCTTTCTTTTTTTTCTTCACAATGAAAAAGTGTTGGTATTATATATTAAACTTTTAGATGATGTAATCTGTTGATGTAATTACTTATTCTAATGGTCTTGAGATGATCACTTTACTGTCTTTTGCATGTGCAGGAGAAACTCACCAATCATGCACCAGCATCACTGCTGGTCTGACCAGACCCACCAAACTGACATTACAGAACTAGTGGTGAGGAAAGCCTCCTGCTGTGTCACCTCACATTGCCGTGTTTTGGCCAAAAAGTTTCACATGAACAAACCAAACCGACAGCCAACCAGCACACATGTTCTGTGCCTGTTTTAGAGGAAATAGCCCTCCAAGCAGCAGATGGTGGTCGTCTGTAATTATTATTCAAAATGGTAAACCAGAAGCTGTTTTTTACACTGGTTAGTGCATTAACAACACAATCTTATGTTGAAAAAAAGCATTTTTTTTTTTACCAAACAACACAAACCATCAGGAAACATTTCTGCTAAAGAGCTCAATCATTACAGAAAAACTATCTGACCTTATAGAAAAAGGTTGTTTAGACCTCACTCCCTCTTGACTTTAGCTCTTTGTTAACATTTTTCACTTCCATTTCTCTTCTGGTGCACTGAGCTAAACTGACAATCGGAGTGAATTCATTCACTGACTGGCGCCACCACCGACGCTGCTGATTCAACATGCTGAATCAGTGGAAAAAAAGCAGACGAGAGTCGACCCGAACAACTTTCCTCTCTTAACCTGTTTGAAGAGAGCAATGCTAGAGCTCTCTTACTCTAACCTAACCCTAAAACTCTTATCTTATCTAACACATTTGGAAATAGTCTTTTTCTCTTCAAATTGGTTAATTAATTGGTTGACTAATTTATTTAAATTTAGGGAAATATATTTGGGACCACAGACTGTAAAAATAATGTACTGAACTACAGTGATGTCACCCACTGGCTTAAAGCCTTGAGTTTGGCATCTTGGCCATCATCATCTTGGTTATTTGGATCCAGAAGTGACCATAATTGGGTGAAATGCTGGCATAGTGGAGGAGTGAGGTGTGGATCTGACTGACAAACCCAGGCAGACAGCGTGTCACTCAAAGCAGATGGTTGTGGCTCAGAGCCGAGCAACAAGTCAAAATATCCTTGGGCAAGATACAGAACCCCGAATTGCTCCCGATGCCACGACATCGGAGTGTGAGTACATGTGAATGATTACTAAGTAACAGCTGGCATCTTGTACGGTAGCCTCGGCCACCAGTGTGTGAATGTGTGTGTGAATGGGTGAATGTAGCAATGTAGTGTGACAGCACTTTGAGTGGTCGATAAGACTAGAAAAGCGCTATACAAGCACAGTCCATTTACCATTTACTTCTGCGTAACTTTAAGTGAGTGAGTGTTAAAAAAGTTCATCCCTATGCAGTTATGTCATGTCATGAATCTAAAAATTAGCTATGGAGACCAAAACCATTTATTGCACCGGGCTGTAAACATGCTTATTTCTGCTGTGAAGTCTGACACCGTAGTGACGAGGGCCACTGAGGGCCACGGACACTGAGGGCCGCGGACACTGAGGGCCACGAATGATCACAAATGGCCCAACTTTGACTGTCAGCTGACACACCAAGCACTTGGTGTATCAGCTTACAGTCAAAGATGGGTTGGCTTGGTGTGTCAGGGCCTTAACACTCAGACTGCTGTAGCCACATTTAAAGACAGGACCCACCCTGGCTGTATGTGGTGCCCAACATCCAATAAATGTTATTTATGAGGAACAGTCGTACAATATATCTGAACAAACATGTCTGACTCACTTTCACCTGGAGAAGAGTTTCTGTAAAAATGGATCAAATGAAGTGAGCTGAGTGTTTGAGCAGAGGTTCAGGGGTTTCGGGTGGACTGAGTCATTCAGCTTCAGCTGCAGCCAAAAGCACCAAGCTGAGCTCTCATTCCAGTCAAATGGCTTCACTCACTTCAGCTCTGTGTCACAGGATGTAATTAACTCTGCATATCCTGCTGCGACTGACGCGTTGAGGAGTCAGGTGGTTTGTTTTCACTCTGAGTGAAAATGAAGACCAGCGGGGCTGGGCTCAAACCATTGCTGATCACTCAGCACAGTAACCAAAGTACTCCATGATGCCATTATGTAATTGATATGTATGGCACTTTCACAACATCCTTGTTACTAGTGACACTTCTCTGCGAGGTTTTAAAGATAACTTCAACATGAACTTCATATATCCAAATTTGGGGTATAGTGTGACGAAAGATAACATGCTTTTGTAGTGTTCTCTGTGTCCCTGGGGGCAGCTTCAAAATCTGCTGTGAATGTGCGAATCGCTGATGTAAGCGTTGCCAGGGAGAAATATAAGCCCGGAGATCAGATAGCATTCCAGCATCTCCGGTTCCCTCGTCTCAAAGTCAGTGGGTTTTTTTAAACGTGTTTTTAGATGTGTGAAATAAGGTCTGCAGTTAAGCTGAGGAGACTTTCACGTTTTATTCAGTGACATAAAATATGTCAGTAAATACCCAAACTGTGAACTTTGATGCTTTTATGTGTCTTATAAAGGCATTTGCTAAATGAGACTGCAGAGCATCATCACACTGGACACGGTTTTACAGCCTCATTGTGTTGGTGACGTCAAGTCATGGTACTGTAGTGTAGTTTGTTTATAGCCTAATGTTAGCTTTTTACTTCTGGCAATTTCATTTAGGCTCAACAAATCCTAACGTAATGTTGATTTTTGAAGATTATTTTGCTGTACAAAACGGGCAAGTATCATGACCATTTGTTTAATACAGAGCTTATTTTCTGCAAAAATTAAAAAATCTGGGGGTCTGCTGTACATGCATGGCAGCATTTTGCATGGTGGTGAATTTTGTATGCATCATTTTCAAAGTCCTCTTCTACTTTTAACATGAATGAAAGTGAGATAACAAGTAAAGTCAAGTCAAGTCAAGTCAAGTCAATTTTATTTATAAAGCCCATTATCACAAAACACGGTTTGCCTCAGAGGGCTTTACAGCATACGACATCCCTCTGCCATTAGACCCTCACATTGCTTAAGGAAAAACTCCCCAAAAACAACCCCTGAAATGGGGGACAAAAAATGAAAGAAACCTCAGGAAGAGGGGCTAAAGATGACAAGGGATCACTCTTCCAGGACGGACAAACATGCAATAGATGTCGTAAATAACAGTTGAATTACAATAATGACAAAAAGAAAAGAGAAAGAGAGAGGAGAAGAGATGCACAACAATAATGGTAACAAAGGCATGTCAAATTACAATAAAGATAGTTATAAAATTACCTAATGCACTATATGATAGCATGCTATATTGTGTGCAAATATTGTGGGTCTAACAAGTCAGTTAGAGTAAACTTGAAACCTGAACAAGTTGGCTTGATTTCTTTTAAAAACATGGGGAAAAAAAACAATAAGCAATGAAATAAGAAATAAGTCAAAAAATCAACAAGGAATTTGTAAAAAGTATACAAAAATTACCCAAAATTAGTAAAGAAAAAAGAAAGAAAAAAAAACAACGTTAAGAGGTGCTTTAAATTTTGTTACAATTCTGTAACATAAATAAAAAATAACTAAATTTAAATGTGTAACTATTTATATAGTTTTTCCCAAGCTTTAAAAAAACAAAAACTTTCTAAATCTAATATTTCTTGGAATTTGTTCAACTTTTTCCACCAAGTATCTCATTGCCTTTTTTCCCATTTTTTTGACAGAAATCACACGAATGTGCTCATGGTTGACAGGTTCAAATTTTTGTAAAAAGGCATATAAATGCAATGCAAGAAAAGTGATGTCGCCCCAGGTTTCGAAAGGTTATGGATGAAAACATCAGATCATAAATATGGGAAAAATAAACTATTTTGTGTATTTGGGGGAAGCCGGGGGTAAGCTATATGCAGGAAACTTATTTCTAACTAACTTATCAAAAAAAAAAAAAAAAAAAATGTTTTGTTTTATTTTTGCAACCACTGTAATGAAAGGAGTGAATAAGCAAATGTCTTCATTTTGAATTACATTTGGACATGACATGTTTTCCTCATTACAAGCTCTCAGAGCAAAGCATGGCTCTGGTTTCTCTAGCTACACCCACAGCTCTGGTATTTAAGTCACTTCCTCCTCCCAGGCTTCACCAGCCCTTTGCAGGGAAAATAACAGAGTGAGCCTCCTGCCACAGGAACCAGGACTGTTAGTTCACTGCAGCCTGCTCACCAACATGTCTGTTGAAACTTCAGCCGCACTGTCTGTTTTCCTGCTCATCATCTCAGCGGTGAGTTCTCTTAAGCAAGCTTTCTTTGCTGAAATAAAAAGTCATCAGAGAATGAGATCATATTTATACTAAGATAAAAGTGCTGCTTTGAAGTGTTGTTCATGAGCATGAGCATGTGAGTCATTAGATCAGAGTGTAGCCACACATCAGAAACAGCTGAAGCTGTGATAATCCTGTGGCAGGATTGTTGTGTTGCGTGAAACTGCAGGGAGCTCGTGCTGTTTCCGACACCACCGTAAATGCTTACACAAGTATTTGTATTCACCATTACTCAGTCGATGCTGTCATGTTTTGTTTGCCTCTCTGCTGGGCTGATGCTCAACACTGGGAAGGAAACACAACATGGAAACTATTTGCTGGCTTGTGTGAGCTCAGCATGGTGTCTCCATCTTGTGGCAGTCTGTGCAGTCATCAGATCAGACCAAAACAGTAAGCCTCACTCCACAAGCCTGTTCTACATTCACTAGAACAAGGAATCTGCTCTGCATAAAGAGTGCTTTCTCGCTTGACTCCTCATATTATTTGTAGCAGGTATACTAACCCTTTAAAACCTTGAGCCACATCAGTTTTCTTGTGCTGCTTTCTGACGCCTTTCACATTTTAACCCTAAAATCACATTAATTTGATTTCTTTCAAAAACAGGGGAAAAAAGGCAATAAGCAACTTGGTAATAAGTGTTCCACAAATCTCAAAAAAATACTAGATTTAGAAATTAGTTTTAATTAGCGAGGGAAAAATGTTTAGGGACAAAAGAAAAAAGCTAGGAAAAATCTATATTTACAATTTCGATAATTACATATTTAAAGTTATGTGACAAAATTGCCATAATCTTTAAGAACTTTTTTTTTCATTTTCTTTCTTTTTTCATCTTTTTCTTTTTCTTGCTTTCTTTTGTAAGTTTTCTGTACTTTTTTTTTTTTTTTTACCAAATTCTTGCTGATTTTTGGATCATTTCTTCTTTTGTTGTTCATTGCCTTCTTCCCATGTTTCTGAAAGAAACTAGCCATTTTGCCCAGGTTTCAAAGGGTTAATATGGTCATGCTTATTTCTTTTTTATGGAATATTTCTATCCTGGTGAGAGCATCCTGTTGGTGTAAGCTCCACACTGTGTTTGTCTCTCTGTCTCAGTCTGGACTCACAAACAATTTGAGTAGGCGGGAGTTAGTTGCTTTGACAGACAAACTCCTTCAGCCAATCCTGACGTTAGCACTTGTCTCTGCTACACAAACACACCGTCAATTAGAGAGGAACAGGAGTTTTATAAAAAATCAATGTATTCATATTTATCATTTTTGTGTGTCGTGCTCCTCATCTACAACAATCCTCATGAGGGTTTCATGATACACTGGTGTTTCTCATTCAGCAGCCAACTGCCTCTGGACTGCTGAATCTCAGCTGGCAGCATTCTTGTTGTCTGTCTGAAGCATTGTGAGCACTGATCTGCATGGCCATGGTTCCCGGCTTTGCAACCTCTGTATCTGCTCCTCCATCAGCCAATCAGTGGCTAACCTGATACACCAAAAACCGAACAAGCAAAAGCCAAAACAAACAAAACCAAACACCCACCCACCCACCTACGTGCACACACACACACACACACACACACACACACACACACACACAGAGAGAGAGAGAAAGGCATACTTGTCTCCTGCAGAGCCGTGTACACAGCTCTGCTCTGCTGATAATGATATAGCAGTCTATAGCCTATTTTTAGCAGGTTTACCTGTGTTTAAAAATACCTGCATGCTCACACTAATTTAGGTGGCCAGTTGGGCACAGCGCAACAAATTTTAACACATCTGCCTTATCATATAAAGTAAACAAAATATATGCTAGCATAAAAAAAAACAGCTGAAAACAGCTGCCTATTTACACAGACACAGAGCCACATTAACATTCATGTACAATAATGTTTGTGTCCACCTGATGGATGTAAGTTCAAAATTCTCTCTGTTCTTTGGCTCTGTCTTTGGTCAACTCCTGATAGAAATCTTTGTCTCTTAAGCTCCTCAATGCTCCACTGTGTTCACCAGCTGCTCTAACTGTGTGTGTCTGCTGCCTGCTGCTGGATGGGTCTCATACAGAGGGTTTAAAGTGTTCTCACTGGAAACAGCTGCCTGCTGCTGGATGAGAGTGTTGAGATAGAACCCAAACACGAAAGCTGCGGGCTGTGAAACAGTGAGCTGAAAGAAACTAAAAAACTTCATATAGCTGAGAGGAGTTGCAGTGATGTTTTAAAGAAAACATTTGAATCTAATGTTCACATCAAATGTCAGCATTTTAAGGATGTTTATCATTTAAAAAAATGTCCCTATAAAGTTAAATGCTGAATAAGTCGTAACATTTTAATTGCAATATTCTGAGGATGTTTTGGTGATGTTGAGAGGTGACAGATCATAGAATGTTCTTTTTATAAAACATTCCCACAATGTTACATAAAAACAAAGGGAGAATATTTTCAAGGCAACTTTCAGAACATGTTATTGAGGCCTGAGATTATGGAACTTTTTTTTAATGAAAATGTGATGTAATGTGATATGTAACAAAAACCAAAACAAAACAGCATCTTAAACACTTTTTGATGTTTATGGAGAATGTTATCCTAACTTTAAGAAGAACTTTGCTTAATCACTCCAGGTGACACATTTTACATGATATAAAGTTATTTTGGTCGTTGGTTTCATGGTTTTAAAAAGCGGAGAGCATGGCGTTAGTTCCAGCAGAACACTGAAGTGCAGTTGCATATGCTGATTGGCATCTGCTGCTTCATTTATGCTTCATAGTTAGTGCTTCATTCATCAGCTGATGAAAAACACCAGTTATAATCCCACAACTGTAGTGCCCATGACTACTGATATAATCATGTCAACACTGCCTCAGATCCCTCCACCTCCCCAATATCCTCCTTATGCTTTATGGTATTGTCATTTTTACAAATATACACTGTAATAAAAATTCCATTGTTTTTACGGTAAAAAACTGGCAGCTGTGGTTGCCAGAATATTTCTGCAAAAAATACAGTGAAGATGTAAACAACATGTAAATTTCTCAATTTAAAACTGTTGTAAGTACAATATTTTTTAAACTGTAAATTTACTATGTCCATTTGGAAGACAGGAAAAAAATCTGAAATTCCATCATAAATCACATTATGTATAAAAACCTCATGCATCTAAATTAATAATTAAAAATCTATTAAAAATCTACACATTGGAAAATCATAATTATTTTTCTTTCAGTTTGTAGCAGGTAAAATAACTTTTTTTCTGTCAGTGTCCTAATATTCATGCCAAAAACATTTTGCTGTTCATTTTAGACAAAGTAAAGTTACATTTTTGAGGAGCATTTTAAATGTAACACTCAGAAGTTTTAAAGTCCATTTGTTGACTACATGTTTATCTGTAAAGCAAAACATATGAATCTGTAAAATGTAATACAGTTTCTTTCTGTAAAAAAAGGCAATTTGGTTCTGGAGAGTCCTCATTACTGTTCAGAGTACATGGGAACCTCCTCAGGAGCAGAACCTCTTCTGACAATCTCTTTAGTCTGTAGAACTATTTGGTCAGTTCTTTGTTATACATGTCTCCAGGTCATGGGGGTTGTAGGAGATGGGAAGTGAACTGTCAAAGTCAGACACAATTGACTTCTAAGCACTTTTGAAACACCACAATATGGAGGCTGATATGGTTCAGGAGATAGAGCGGGTTTGCCACTAATCAGAAGGTTGGCAGTTTGATCCCCGGCTTTTCCAGTCAACATGTCAAAATACATTTGGGCAAGATAATAAACCCCAAATTGCTCCCACTGGCTGTTCCATCAGTGTGTTAATGTGTGTGATTATTTAAAGACTGAGTAGCAGGTGGCAGCTTGGTAGCCTTGGCCACTATTGTGTAAAGTGCTTTAATTGGTTGCAGTACTTCTGTTATTGCTTTACAGAGACAGCACTTACTGCAGCCACAAGAGATCACTCATCTTATTTTTCTGCTGAGGACAGTCAGGTGGATTTGTGGTTGATGTAGCAGAACTTGAACTCTTGCAGTCTTCATTTTGATAAACTATACAATAAACTCAATCAGTCTGAGTTGTTCGTACTTGAATATTTAAGTTATATAATTCTTATACAGTGCATCTTCCATGATGATCACCTTAGAGGAATCAAAACTATGGTGTGTAACCCTGTGTCTAGTCTGTGAACAACTGGCGTCTGAACATGCGGTCCTCATATTCAGTCTGTTGACGTTCAGACACCCTGGAATCTCCTGCCTGCAGACAGTGTAGGACTCTGACCATCACTATGCATAAATCATACATTTTAACACACGTTGTTATTATTATCCATGAGGACATTCACATACTTACATGAAATCATTTTTCCACAACTGTGGTCACAATGAGCCAAAAATTTGAAATGAACTAAAATAAAAGGATGTTGATGAAGGTCTTCCTGATAAACAATATCTCCTCAGGTTTTTCCTTCCTAGCTGAACATCTGCTGCACTGAGGGCACTCATTAACTATCTGATGTCAAAACACTGACAAGCTTTGTGCTTTATTTCATGCATACTTTCCCTCTGCTGTTTCCTGCAGCGACTTGTTTGACATGATCCTAACTGTTGCTTTATGTGTATGCTGCAGACGGTGGCACAGGACTGTTCCCAGCCCTGTGCCTGCTCTGCGCCCCCCCCGCCCTGCCCGCTGGGGACCAGCCTGGTGCTGGATGGGTGTGGCTGCTGTAAGGTGTGTGCCAGGCAGCTGGGGGAGCCCTGCTCCCTGCTGGAACCCTGCGACCATCACAAGGAGCTCTACTGTGACTACACTCTGCTGAGTGACACTGAGACTGGCATCTGCATGGGTAACACATCCTCCTTAAACACACCACCATATTATGTCTTTATTTGCCCCCCAGGAACATGATCTCTTGTTATATCAACAATGTCATTAAGAGTACTGAATGCGTGCTTTAGATTATCATAAACTTAAGAACATTGGAGTGCACTAAGAAAAAAAAGAATCTACGTAAGTGCCCGTTGTCCATCTCAGCCTGCCCCTCGCCTTATCAATTGCCTTTAAAAAACAAGCTAACTGTGCTATCAGCTCCCTCAAGTACCATAGAACTATATGAAAACTGTGTCCCCTCACTGTGACAACTTTTGAAAGATGACCCCAAAAGATTTTTTACCACAATTTTTTTTAGCTTTAACCAGATCAAGTTTTCCCATGCGTAATCACCACATTGTATATATTTTCTTACTTTTCATAAACTGTTTATTGCAGTTATTTGTATAACTTACAATATCCTTATGGCACACTGTGTTACAGCTTTGTTTTTATAAACATGTAAGTTGTTAAGATAATGGGTGATATTTAATGTTTTTCTCATAACTGTGAGAAGAGCTGTAACAAAACCAGCTTTTTGTTAATGTGGATATTGCTGTCCTATTAGCATTAATGATTAATTTTAAAACAAAGAAATATCCTAGCACATCATTGAACTGTTATTTATTCTTCATTTTTCCTGCAACATTTTCCATTTGCTTAGCAATAATATGCACCAGGTCACACTGCAAAACCTCAGAAATGGCCAAAGGAGCATGACAAAATCCTGAAAGCTTCAACCTGGCCTCCAAATTCCCCATGTTTACTATTTGATCGAGTATCTGTGGGACGTGTTGGTACCCCAACTCAAAACCTACAGGACAAAAAAGATCTGCTGCCAACACCCTGGTGACAGTCATCACACGACATTCCTAAAGGTCCTGTGTTCATGCTTCAAAATATCAGAGCCAAAAGCTGCATCCAGGGAGGCCCTACCGTTGATTGGGGACATTTGGGGCACCAGCACATCCCACAAATGCTCAATCAGATTGGGATCTTGGGAAAGTAGAGGCCAGGTTGACACCTTCAACTTTTTGTCAGATTCCTCAGGCCAATCTTGAGCAGTTTTTAGATGTGTCACTGTCCTTCTCAAGGGACACTGCCATCGTGGGTGGTCGGAGCATGTTCGGTGGCATCCACATGAATGTCAGGACCCAAAGTTTCCCAGAAGAACATTGAATTGGAACAAGATGATCAATGTTTTTCTCTTCACTTGTCAGGGGTTTTTTCCTGTTTTTACTGATCAATGTAACTGTCCACACATCCCAGCCTAAACAAGACAGCTGTACAGTCACGCTTCCTGAACATGGGAGCACCACACTGCAGCAGCTGTTAGCAGTAATCCACAGCAGGAACGGGACAGTATCTGACATTCCCACTGTTACACCAGTCCTTATTCACCTTAAAGCACAAGGCTCCTCCCCCTTTCTCAGAGAGTCCTCTTCTCTGTCAGATCAGCAAATAGAAAAAGAGCCCTCTGGTTAAATGGCGCTGTCCAAGATTTAGCTGAGTATCAGTGAATCAAAGGATATTACAGTTCCTGATATTTTGATAGAAACTGACACTGCTAAGAGGTTGGCCAATTAATTTTCCAACACCTTTACAATTGCTAGCAGGCTGCTAGTTTCGCTGGAGTCCATCTTCTTCATCTTTCCTTAATATTTACTGATGTTTACATTTGAAAACCTCGACCTGGCTAGCTAACAGCTAGCTAGCAGAAATCTGAAGGAGGAGAGTTTACAGACTACTGAGTTGATTTCCTCATCCTGATGAGTGACTCTCAGCCACACACCACCACTGTCCAACAAACACTATCAAAACTTGCAAGACATAATATCCTAAATTTAACACAAATTTATCATAAAGTTAGTGGAGCCTATGTCATGGATGTATTAAGGAAATGTGCTGTGTATATCTTGTATGTATGAATGACAGTGCTGCATGTTTTCTGTGGGTCTACAGCTCAGGAGGGTCAGATGTGTGACCTGGGGGGCGTAATGTACCGCAGTGGGGAGTCCTTCCAGCCCAGCTGTAAGCACCACTGTGTGTGTATGAACGGAGAGATTGGCTGCGTGCCAATGTGTGCCAGTGATGTCAGACTGCCCTCCCCTGACTGCCCATACCCAAGTCGCATCCACATCCCTGGGAAATGCTGTGAAGAATGGGTGTGTGACCAGTCGCCGCAGGATCACAACTACCACAACTACCAGTCAGCCATAGCCAGTCAGTGTCACCTCAACTGCTCAGTTTTTTATTCTTTCTGTTACCAAGAATTATGATTCAGCTGGTGCTATGCACTGACTGAGTGCTTGAGATAATTCACTAATAACTTTGATAAGTAGTTTTCTTCTGGCAATTTGTGCTTTTAATACAAATAATTAGTTTCCTCAATTAAGTAATTAAAATGGTGTTTTTCTTATGTTTTTGTCCCCTATAATGTCTGACCTTGACTATATACTACTGAGTTGAATCTGTTTGTCACTGGAGTGCTATTTTCACATTCCTGAAGGGGGAGATTCTAAGCACTGACATTTGACATTTAAACGTATTCAAGTAAGATAGATGAGATATGCCACAAATTAAAAAAAAACAATCACAAAAAAACCCTAACCTCTAGCTCATAGCACATTAAGTGTTTCCCATATATTCATTTATTTTTGGCAGCCTGCCATATATTTGGCAGGTTGGAGGCCACAGACTGAGCAGCAAAATGCTAGTTGCAGTGAAAGGGCAACTTAACTGTTCATTATACTGGGTCTAAACTTTCACGATCAAGATTTGATCAGATCTGACCAGATCACCTGATCACTTATCCATGTCATAATGAAACTTAAACTCCTCAAATGGCTGTTGAGGGATAAAAATTACTCATGACACGTTTCAACTGTGCTTCATTCATACATTTTGCATTGGCATATGCTAGAATTATCATCATTATCATCATGGATAGACTGGCAATCGTGGCATACCGAGCACTGTCCTGGTGGGCCGGTCAGCTGGTGGACTTTTTTTTTCTCCACAGAACTGACTGGCTGGCCCCGCGTTGGCTAACTGGCCCATTGGCACATCCAATTGGTTTATACAGTTGTCATAGAATAGAATAGAAATACTTTATTAATCTAATGAGGGAAATTGTTTAATTAATTCAATTCATTTCATTCACTCATTAGCTGTCAATCACTCGATTACTGGCTGGTCTTGGTTGGTGATACTCAAGTCAGCAAAGCTAATGAGCCAGGTGAGATGGCGAGTCAACCGCTGAGAAAATGTCCCAGTGTATGGAGAACTGAAACCGAAAAAAAAGAAGAAGAAATAATAAAAATTAATAAATGCCAAAAACACCAATATTTATTTATTTTTCTAATACATAAGTAAATGCATAAATAATTACACAAATAAATAAATATATTTGAAAATGAATAAATAAATGTGTAAGATGGAAAATAAAATGGAAATTAAATGAAATAGGGTATTTTATATGCAAAGTGGAAAATAATACAGAAATGAATAAGCAAATAAATATGAAAATAAATAAATTGATAGATAAAATGTCAAATTAAATGGGAAGTTAAATAAATATTGCCATTTTTATTTACTTACTTTCTTACTTACATACTTATTTTTGATTTTGTCTGTTTCAGTCCTCTGGTAGTACTGGTGGTGCTGAGAAGCAGTGCGTGAAAAAGTTAAACTCACTACAAGTGGAGGCTGTCAAACAACTCATATTAACAGACTTATTTGGTGCAGGGGCTGCGGACGTGAACTGGGAGGAGAGTGAGAGGGACAGACTGGGCTTGAAATGCGACTCTGCTTTGTAGTGGTTTGAGGCAATAGTAGAGAAGTTGTGCATGATTAAGGGGGGTGCTAGAATGGTGTACTTGTAGGTGGTGTCCAACCGAATGGTAGTGGGCCAGTTTGGGTCAAAAATGCCAGGGCTGAATTTTTGTCCCAGTCCACCCCTGACTATCATCATTTTACTTGTGCTGCTGCACTTGTACTGCATTATGGTGTCCTGCAGTGTTTCCAGTTTTTTAAATTTTCCACACAACAATTAGCCACCATAAGTGAATGAAATGTAACTGTTTTTTTGACTCAATGCAACATCTATTGTGAATTCTGTTGTATTGCGGGACATTGTCTCTGATTTCTTTCAGTCCACTGCTGTGCTGCGACAGGAATCTGTCTGACATAAATGACTATTTATTGGAAATATACATGACCGAAAACTGACCAAATGTCCCCCCTGCAGGCTCTACAACTGAGATAATGTCTGCACTCTGCACATATTATTTGACAACTGGTTGTTAGACAAGGTACAAGGTAACTTGAAGAAATTAAATTGAAGTTCATCCTAAATCCTGCTACATCCTTTTGGCATTGAAGGAGGAATTGAGGAGCCTCACAGCCTGGGGGGAGAAGCTGCTCTGTAGTCTGGTGGTTCTGCAGCAGATACTTCTGTATCTTTTTCCAGATGGCAGCAGGGTGAACAGACTGTGACTGGGCTGGCTGCTGTCTTTCAGTATCCTTTGGGCTCTGTGCAGACACCTCACTTCACCGAGGTCACTGATGCTCTGTAGATGGGAACCAGCAATGTTCTGGGCAGTTTTAATCACCTGCTGTAGAGGCTGTGCACGAACCATGCCAGCTCTTTATGTTTCCAGTCAGTAACTCTGCTTTGGGCTTCAAAAACTGAAGGGCTGACACCTTTAACTGTAACATTGAAAACATTATAGTGTTGCCTTCAAAAGAGCATAAATTGTAAGAGCTATGAATTTATTTTTTAAAATGAATCAAATGAAGCTGTAGAGATCTCACTTAAATGTATTTCAAATCTCTCTTAAACCTCATCTGCAGCAGATTTACAGTACTTTGAACTTCAGGGACAGGGAGCTGTACAGGAGTTTAGATGTCTGCAGGACACAGCAGCCAGGTTTAGACTAAACCACAGGGGCAGTTTAAAGTGTAACCTCAGAGGACACATCAGGGGCTGAAAGCGATTATTTGACTTTGACCCAGACAACACAGGTATGAACCCATGTTAAACCTGCAGCTCAGGTAAACTAAACTAAATGAAGCTAAGAAGGTAGAATAAGGTATAAGGTAAAAAAATGAAATGGAAAGCTAAGCTAAGCTAAGCTAAGCTAAGCTAAGCTAAGTTAAACTAAACTAAGCTAAGCAGCAACCCCATTTAGTATATGTTCACCATCTGTGGGCCCAGAAGTTGTGTATGTTTAAAATATTTCCTACTGTTTTCGATTGGGAACATTTTTTTAATACACCTATTACTCTTCATGCCTACTGCTTCAGTTTCTCACAATCATCTTTTTGCAAAAAGAACCACTTGACTTATTTCATCATTTCTCTCTCCCCTCATCTCTTTGTCCACCCTCCCTTCTCTTCCTGTAGGAGCCACTCAGATTCAGCCCTTTCCCTCCTCAAGCCCTGTCTCAGTCTTCAGACAGGTGTCTCCAGCAGAGAGTCCCAGAGATAACTGTGTGGTCCAGACCACAGAGTGGAGTGAGTGCTCGGCCACCTGTGGTATGGCTATCTCATCTCGCATCACCAACGACAACCAGCACTGCCAGCTGGAGAGGCAGACCAGGATGTGCATGGTTCGACCCTGCAACAACCAGCAGGAAACACTCATCAAGGTCAGTGTGTTTCCCTTCAACAAATAGACAAGAGACAAGTACAGCCACTGTGCAGAAGAAATTTTATTCATCTTCTCATACATGTTCTGATTTCTTTCCCGTGTTAATAGAACCCATAATATTTTATTTAAAATACACTCATTGTATTTATGATGGTTTATTTCTCTTCTTGAAGTAAATCTTAGTGTGCTGGAATGTTTGGTCCTTTAATTCTTTTTTCTTTTTCTTAATAAATCTTTTTACAGATTGAAGTCTCATGATACATCAGTGTAAACACAAACAAAATTGTGGTACACATGCAGTATATAAAGTATTACATGAGAGAGGAGAACAGATTGCCACTTGAGCAATTTAGAAGGGCAATAACATAATGAAAATAAATTATAATAGAAAGAAAAAAGTGAAATAAATAAAGCAATGGAAGATGACTTTAATATACAGTACTTATTGAATATATGTCTCCATTTAAAAGGGCTCAAAACTTTATTGAAAAGCACAGGCTTATATCCATTGGCAAAATTAATGTATTCATTTTTGTGTTCAGTGTTTTATAAAACATTCACCTATTGGTGGTAAGAAAGAGCTAACTTCCAATTTAACAAAATTAGTTGTCGGGCTGAAAGAGAGATGGGTATTTCAACTGTTGATTGAAGAACTGAAGACCCTTTCTAAGGGGCGTGCTTGATATTATACTGTACCTTTGTATTATTCTGGGTGCCATTCGGAGTGTCATTTAGATCTAAATTCTTAACTTGAATCAAACCGAGTGTTCTCTAGGTTTCAGAGGCACCATGCTGTCGACAAGGTGGAAACTGTACATAAGAGACTAGCGCAACTATGGAGAGGCTTTTTACTCAAGTCAAGAGTGAAACTTAAAGAGTGATCTTTAAAGAGTGTATAACAGTATTCATTTATCAGTCTATGTACCATTAAGCTATGCCACACACTGCAGCGTTTGAAGTATATGCAAATTTGCAATGCCTGACCCACATGGGCCTTTAAAAGACAAAAACAATAGGGTTTGGGACAGGCAAACACAAAAAAGATGATGGAGAAGCAGGTTTGCGAGAGGCAGTCTTAATTTGCAGGCACATGGGCTCCTCAGCCTCAAATCATGTTGCACCAGTACAAACGATTTCCAAGCAGCTCTATAAAAAGACTGGAGTCTGCAGCATTAGACCAAGTTCTTTGGTCTTTCGAACGTAGGGCTGGGCGATTAATCAATTTTATCGATTAATTCGAATTTCTGGTTCAGGGCGATTTTTAAAATGAAAATCGCGATTTTTTGCCTCCGCCATACTTTCCCAAAAAAGACTGGTTTTGGTTTTGCGGCGTCAGATCTGGAACAAACCACCGTCCTGCAAAGTTTATTTAAAGACTGTTACAACTAAAGGAAGCAACACAACCACTGTGTTTCAACATCTCAACAGAGGCAGCAGCTGAGGGGGACAATGTGTCTCACTCTGAGATGCACAAGACCGCCTTAGCCCACAAACGGCTGGTAAAAAGCAGCTGACATTAGTGAAAGCATTTTCCTGCTGTGTCCTGTATGACAGGCCAGCGACTCGCTGCAAATCTGCAGTGTTTCCCTACAATGTTAATGAGACTAGAGACCCCCTGTCAGGCCTAAACGTTAGCAGACGGCAAACTACACTGTATCTTTCCCCTTAGGAGGTATAAAAATGATTTAAACACATAAAACACACTTAAATTGTGTACCAAAACACTTAAAAATGCTTTCCTTTACACTATAAACACTTTTCAAAGTTTTTTCAGTCAAGTCAATCTTTCACCAATAGGTACCCTTTAAGTTCAGTTGAGCGTTATGACCTTTTTATTGATTTTCATGTCCTCACACACACACACACACACACACACACACACACACACACACACACACACACACACACACTCACTCACTCATTTTGCAACCAAAATAAAAAAGTGTCCTTTAAACCCAAAATAAAACATTGCAGGCCTGAGTTGTGGCTTGGGAGCGTTGTGACCAAAAACAAACGGCCAGTTCACTTGCTACAAGCAAAAAAACATAAAATGCATGTGCACTGGTTAGTTTTTACTCACAAATCCTTCAGTTCTTATCTGCAGCATGGGCGACGGATGAAAAGCAGGGCGAACAGTCAGTTACTGAGGTTACAGGCTCCGAAGAGTGTTTCCTTTCCAATTTACTTCTCATGCCGAGTCTGTGAGCTTTAAACAAGCTGGTAACATTAACACATACTAACCACATAAGTAACATTCGCTGCTACTACATTGCAATAAATGCTAATTCCTCTAGCGTGCTAATGAACTAATCACACTTAGCATCTCAATTTTATCACACTACATCTTGCCAAAGCAGTACAAAACATACACACAAAAGCATTTACTTTATGCATGCTTCTTAATGTCCGTTACTTGTCAGTAAACTCTGCATCCACCAAAGTATTGGACTTAATTACTCTGCAGCTTTACACTTATGGCTCATCTATGAGTAGTTGTGAGGTCTTGGGCGTCAATCTAAATTCTGCCCCTCTACCTTCTCAATAGGGCTACAAGATCATTACAACCAATGCAATTAATAAAACTTAAAGATGGATACTTAACGCCCTTGAGTTGATCACAATACTCTTCTGTGCACTGTAAGCAACCCTGTTTGAATTTCACATAACTTTATTAACACATTGACAAATACTTATTAGTCTGCTACAGCTCTGTTTTTTAATCCATAATGAACTGTTTTTAACATTTATATGAACCCATTTGAATGCAACATTTTATCTGTTTTTATGAACATATTTATCTTATTTTTTGTAAACATTTGTCAATCTGAAATGCCATTTTAACATATTTATTAGTCTGAAATTATGTATTTTAGACTGGGCCTGATTGTTGTTTCTGTCCCACAGAGTGGTAAGAAATGTATCCGGACACCAAAGGTCCAGCAGGGGATGCGCTTCAAGCTGTCGGGCTGCTCCAGCACCAGGCTGTACAAACCAAAGTTCTGCGGCGTCTGCACAGACAATCGCTGCTGCACGCCGCACACCACCTTCACAGCTGAGGTGGAGTTCCAGTGTCCAGAGGGAGAGGTCTTCATGAAGAAGATGATGTTCATCAAGACCTGTTCCTGCCATCATTACTGTCCACAGGATAATGACATCTTCCTGGCGTCCAACACTCGGAGGATGATCGGAGACTATGATAACGATTTGTAAGGGGAGAGTTCAACCCTAACAACTACACGACTAACCTTCAGTGTCATCCAGACTGAGAGTAAAGTGGCAGCATTTTGTTGCTGAAACTTTGTAAGTTTCGAGGCTGTTGAAAAGTAGGCTGTTTTGAGTAGTCATCAAACCAATTTTGCTAAGAGTTGTTTGTCTGGAAAACATCTACTGAGAGACCATTCAATCGGAAGATTAATTTCAATTTACTAACACCAACCGAGCCAAGATCTACCCAAATAAGAGTGTGGAAGACGTGCATTCTTAGCAAAACAATATTCACACAAACAAACACAATATAATACATAATCTAAGTCTGCAAACTAAAACTTAAATGATGGGAAATTAAATATACCTAGAAAGTTTTGGAGTCTTGGGACAGTTAAAATCACTGAGAAAACCTATTGGTTGAACAACATTTTAATGTTCAGGTAGATCAGTCATGTCTCTTGACATTGTGTTGCTCTCTTTGTGAGAAACGTTAGACTCCAACCCAAGTTGCACCTTGCTGTTTGATGAGATGTAAGGTCAGAAAAGGAAAATGCCAATATAAAGAGTCTTGCTTAATCTGGACAAGTGTCAGGCATGGCTAGAGAAAGACCAGGACCTGTGACCTGCAAAAAGTGGATTGTGAAGTAAAACGTTCATCAATTGAACCATGGGAGAGGCAGGGCTAGATAGCCATGCTAAAGAAGCAGATGTTAAGTGCTGTATCTACTCCCTTCACCCGAGTGACCAACGGGACTCCCGCTGCCAGCTGCAGCGCTGCCCTCACCAGACCAGGGACCATTTCAGGTGCTGTGTCCAGAAACAAAGCCCTAATTGCATCAAGGGTGGGTACTGAAACCCGGTATAAAATGGGCCCCATGAAAACACGAGCAGCACTCGCTAATGTAAATAAGTGAAATAAAACCTTATTGAGAAGAAGCCAATCCTTTATCAGAACACCTGTTCAACAAACATAAACATGTTGTAGGCAATATTTGAATCTGCTCTGTCATCAGTCTGTCAGTCACTGTGTCTCACACAAGCACAGTGTGTGAGCTCGTTAGAAACGGTCTAAAAGGACTGTGTGTAGTCTGTTTAGCTTAGTTTTCCACATATCATAAAATGTTTCAGCGGGTCCTGCATACAGTCAGTCACATCAGCAGGAGAGGGAGAGCAGAGAATAGTGAGGTCAGTAATTAGATTTATTTAATTGATATTTTAGATTTGTTTCCAGTGAAATATTATGAGGTTATAGAGAGACTTTACTGTTGTAAACATTTATGCTGCTTCATTTAGTTATGTTTAAAATATCTAGTTCTAATCTTGTTCTGAAGTCATTATTTTTTTGCAAATAATAGATTAAAAAAAATAGCTAACACAGTAATGAAAAACAGCATTCTTAATCAAGGGAAAAGAGTGTTGGTAAAGAACATAACCATAAGGAGTGTCAATAAGAGTAGTAGTTGTTTCTAAGAATGTATGGTCATGAAATTTTGCCTCAAAGTCATAGAAAAGTTGTGGAAATGTGGATTAACTGATCACTTTGAGTCCAGTCTGCTAGTTAAGGTACACATGCAATCTGGTGGACAGATTAACTGACTAAGAAATGTAAGGGCATCTATCAGATGTTACAGTTTGTTTTTCTCTGCGTCAGAATATTGTCCCACCAAAGAGCAGCTGCTGGTGGTGAGCCCGGGTACCCAGGGTTTAGTGTTCATACCCCAGAGTCAAAGAAAAGCTGCCACATCCCTTTCATAAGTATACATGAAATCTATCCCAAAGAGGCAATGATAAATATGTGTCTCATGCCAGTCACACATCAAATCCATCTCTAAATCAGCCTTCTACTACCTCAAAAATAACATATTTACTTGTCTGTCCGGCAATATCACAGAGCAGCAGAAATGTGCTGTATATCAGCACAGCTGTGATTTGGTTAAAGATATTCACAGCTGTGCTGATATTCAGAACAACAGCAAGACCTCGTGTGATATTGCTTTTAGACAACAGTTCTACAAACACAATTTAATAGTTGCCAGTAAAAAATGACGACAGCATATGATTCGTTTGTTTATTTAATTTTTTTTTTGGCCAACACAAATAGTTCCACAACTGGACTGGGACTGGACTGGGACTGGACTGTTGCCGAGCAACACGAAAATTCCTGCACATGAGATTATAATGCTGTGTAGCTCTAATCGTTATCACAGACCAGCTGCTTTGTATCATGGACGTTTATCTGCATGTTTCTATTTATTGTGTAACAGTCAAATATGAGTCTGCTGACAGTCACTTTGGTGGCAACATGTGATGCTGATGAGTTAACAGTTGATAAGAGAGTCTGTTGATGACAAACTGGAGGTTTGCAGTGAAGTCTCCAGGCTTCTCTCCATCCCTTTGTCCTCTTGATGACCTCTGATGACCATCCATTATTCAACTCAAATGTTATTTGTGGAAGTATGTACTCTTTGCAGTGTAAAGTTTGTTAAGACGACCATTAATTTGGGCTAATTAATGGTTAACGTAATTAAAGAACACCAGTGAAGCAGTGTGATACATGCAGAGTTAAGCCGTTATATTATTGTTATAATGGAATACTTCCTGTCCAATCAAAGTGCTTTGTCAGAACTAACTGTTGTGTAATTATCCGTAACATTTCACACGATAGCTGGCTGTATATTTGGGAGATCCAAGAGACTTGTATTCACAGCTGGTGTCTGACACCAACAGACACCTGCGGAGAGATGGAGGTAGACATTCACATCTGATGCCAGAGATCATCTTTGATTACTGGCAGTGGTTAACATTCTCAAACGTTTGCAACCAGCTGTTATCATGTGACCTAAGTCCCACACTCAGATAACATGTTGACAACCAAGTCAGCTCCAGTCACTGAGGAGGGCCGTAAAAGCCGTTCAGACTTCTTAAAAGCTCTTAAATGGTCCTTTGAGCTGAGATTATTTTGTTACATTGTTATATTTCCAAAAATCAAAAAATAAATGTTTTCACTAAAAACAGTGCAGATATATATACAGGCATACAGGCAATACAGGCATTTTGTCTGTGTCTTACTTCACAGGATTCAGCATGTTAAGTGAGTAGACATGGCTGCAGTTATTGATACTAAAATTTTCATGAATATAATGAAAGCCAAAAGCTTGATTTTATTGATTTTGTCTGTAATCTTGAGATAATGGTTTTCAAAATGTATTTTTTTTCTGTCTTGGCAGATATGAAAGAAATAAGGCTTGACATAATGTTGTTGACACACCAATGAGGAATGACAACACTCAGTGTTGACATTATGGATGTCATTATCTTTATTATATTCTCATTATCAGTATTTGCAGGAACGCCTTCTTTTGGCAGAGCCTATTTGGAGATATCTTCTTTAAAATATACAGTAAGTATACTTACTGTATATTTTAAAGAAGATGTATGCACAAATTTGATATTTGGCAAATGTAGCTCATAGAAATTCCTAAAGACTGTGTACAGTTTTGTACTATATTAATGCAGCTAGTTTAGCACAGCGCTACGGTTGTGTAACTGTATCATATTGTTTTGTTTTTCACTGTAACTACCTGACTAAGATCCAAGTGAGATGTTCTCTGATGCACTTTGCCTCTGTTCCAATAAACAAGGTCTATTTTTATAGATACACCACGTTTGTCTTGTTCCTGTAGCTGAAAATAGAAAGTGTGGAGTTGGCTGTGCTGGTGTTGTCAGTTATCTGTCTAAAAACAGAAGCTATGAATTAAAGATGAAACAGCACAGCAGCAGTGGCATAGGTTATGTAAAAACAGCTGCAGATCAGAGCTGCAGGTGGTCATACAGAGAGCAGGACTTAAAAAAAACAAACAAGGAAATTGAATTGGAATTGGTGGATTTCGTGCTTCCAAGTTAAACTATTCAGATTGTATACAGATATTTACAAGACAAAACTGGCAGTAAAGCAGCTGGATTACCAACTGGCATCCCCAGTGCCCTGGCACACTGAAGGTTGTTTGAATTCTTTAATTTGAATAATTGCAGATTTCTTTTTGGGAATTTGCACTACAAAAGTACACAGTCAGATTGGCCCAGACGAAAACCAAAACCAGCCACAGTACATAGGCTTCCTCACTTTAAAGTGCTGAAGTAAGACTTTCCATCTGAAACACTTTTGACCTCCATCTGCATGACGTGAGGTACGTGAGGATTCTTGCAAACAGCTGTGACCAAACCTCCATCTACTGCTGTAGTTGTTTCTTAAGTAGCAAAGATGTGTAGAAGATGAAGAAACCTCCGCTGACACCGACTTGGTTGCATAAGAATCAATTTATTACAACAAAGTTCAGCATCCACCAGGCGCCATGGTCTGCCTGGGAGAGGATTCAGGATCAATGCAAATCTCTCTATCTTACAGCTCATGCAAGTCTCTTATATAGGTACAAGCATCAATACATTTGTCAGTAAAGCAACTCTTCACCTGCTGTGATCAATCACAAGACCCCACAAATATCTCCTTTTTTGAAAGGAGCCTCATTCCATGTTACTTTTAGCCTGGCGCCAGTATTCTGCACACTTGGCTCCCAGGCCTAACCATCCCTAGACGGGATGACCTCGAGGCCTCCTTGCCTAACCGAAATAAGAACCTTAAGAAACTGAGCATAATACACCTCACTACCTATGACAAGAACCTGTAGCTGGGGCCTACACCTGTGGATTCTAGTGAACTCCTATCACCAAGACTACAACTAAAGCTTTTGTAGGGAACCTGCAGCTACTCCCTCAAACTGCAGATTTTGGCAGATGGCTAGTCAAACCTCCACCTAACCTCCGCCTCTGACAGCAGACTGCATTCCCTGCCTGTACCTGGATATTCTGGCAGTCAACTGCTTCCAAACACACACATACACCTGCAGATTCTGGCACAAAGCTGGCAGCAAGCCTCCAACTCCAACATCTGTCAGCAAACTGCGGCTGCTGCCTTCACCTGCAGATTCTGGAAGACAGCTTGGCCAAACCCTCACCTAAAGCCTCTGATATCAACATGCAGTTGCTTCCTCCAATTGCCGATTCTGGAGAAAGCAAAACTCCACCTATGGCTTCTGTCAGAAACCTGCCGCTAGTATCTCAACTTGCAGATTCTGGCAGACTGCTTCCACCAAAACTCCACCTACAGGCTCATTCAGAAACATGTGGCTGCTGCCTACACCTGTGCAATCTGGCAGAAAGCTTGGCCAAAGATCATGTCAGACTATTGTGTCAAAATGTCCATCAACAGCCAATATCAGTAATCTGCAGCTGCTTCCCTTCACCTGCATGTTGTTGCAAATAGCTGCAACCAATTGCTAAAACTACAACTACAACCAGCTATACTATACTGGCTCCATCACCTGAAGGTGATTTTGAACCTCCAACGACGGCCTCTATCGCCAAACTAAAGGTGCCATCTTCACCTGCACATTCTAGCAGGCAAAAGCCTTTAACCCTTAATCTGCCTCTGTTGGCAGATGTTGGCTTCACCTGCAGATCTTTGGAAACAGCCTGGCCAAATGTTCAAACTAAAACTACAACCAGCAATATTACTTTGGCTCCATCACTTCTAAAGGCTCAAGAACCATATGTCATCTAATGCCTCTTTCAACCTCCAACCACAGCCTCTGTCAGCAACCTGCAGTTGCCTCCTCGACCTACATATTAATATGGCACACAACTAAATAAGAAAAACTGCCGCCAAACCTCCTGCCTCAGTCTCAGATTGTCAGCAAATTATAGTACAGTTGTCACCTCCACCTGCATATTCTGGCAGATACAGGCACCAAAACTCCAGCAAAAGCCTTTGTCTCAATCTGCAGCTGCTGCCTCCACTTGTAGATAGATAAGATGGGATACAGCTGCATCACACTGCCAACAAAAGCTACTGTCATCAGCCTTCACCATGGACTCCACCTGCAGATCCTTGAAGAGAAATTAGAGACATGCTGAAACAACAACCATAATCAGTAACATCCCTTCAGCTCCATCATGTTAAAGTGCTGAAGCTCTTGCCTCCACCTGCAGAATCGAGCAAACAGCTGCAGCCAACCCTCCAAAAAGACTGAAACCTGCATGACTCTGAGGATTCTTCTTCAAAAACTGCCACTAAACTTCTAACTACAGCCTCTGTCAGCAACCTGCACTGACACTACCCCACTGATTCTGGCAGATAGCAGCGGCCAAACCCCATACTACAGCATCTCTCTGCACGATGCAGCTTTCACCTTCACCTGCAGATTCTGGCAGACAGCTCAAGCCAAAACTCCAAATACAGCCTCTGTCAGCTACCTGAACCAAAGCATCCAACTGCAGATTCTGGCAGACAGAATGCATCAAATGCTCAAACTACAACCACAACCAGCATTCCATAATTTTAGCACATCATTTAAGTGCTAAAAAACAAAGCAACAGATCATCTAAGTGCTAAAAAAACAAAGTGCCATGTGAAACTCCTTTCGACCTTCACGTGAAGTGTGTGCCAACAATATGCAGCTTCCTCCTTCATCTGAAGATTCTAGCGACAGCTCTGCTCAAGGTACAACCAGCAACATGCCATAACATCCATCACCTCAAAGTGCTGAGGAACCATTATTCATCTGAAACCTCTTTCTACCTTCAACAACAGCCCCTATCAGCAACTTGCAACTGCTGCCTCCAGCTGCAGATTCTTGTAGACTGCTGGGCTAAATGTTGAAAATACAATGACAACTAGCAATATTCAATCAGCTCAATCAACTCAAAGTGCTTAAGAAACATGTGCCATCTGAAACCTTCTTTGTCCTCAACCTACAATCTTTGTTAGCAACTTGCTAAGCTACTTGTAATACCACGTTTAGATTCTAACAAACACCTTGGTCAAACTACAAACACAATCAGCAACATTCCTTCAGCTCCATCACCTCAAACTGCTGAAGAACCATGTGTATGTAACCATGAAACCATGTGATCTCCTCCTTCAGCCTCTCCTTCCACCTCCACCTTCATATTTTAGCAAACAACTTCCACCAAAACTCCAACTACAGCCTCTGTCAGCAACCTGCAGCTTCTGCCTCCACCTGCAAATTCTAGTATATGGCTGCACCAAACCTCCAACAAAAGCCTGTTATAGCAATCTGCATCTGCCTCCACCTACAGATTCTGGAGGATAGCTGCCGCCAAACCTCCTACTACAACCTCTGTGAGAAACCTGTAAGTTTCTCCTTCACCTTCAGTTTCTGACAGAAAGCTGCAGCCCTCCACAAACAAGCCAGCATGCAGCGCCACTGATACAATGCAGTTTAAAGAAAATTTGACCCATATATTCTTCCAAAGATAAACATGACATATGAATGGGCTAAGTTCAACAGGAGAGTGCAGCAGCCAAGTGAAACAGTGGACTCATTCATCACAGTGGACTCATTCATCACAGCACAAAATTGTGAGGATTGAGAATTGCATAGCAGACTTTTGAGAGACGGAATTTTAGTGAATCTTAAAGATTCATCACTGTCAGAGAAGATGCAGCTTGACAAAGACCTCACACCTACAAAAGCTATCACAATGGCTCGACAGTCAGTGGAAATAAAGCAACAACAGACTGATTTGAGATGAGAGATGAGTGCTGGTAAACCCGCTATGAACACTGCATTTTAAACGAGGAAAGCAGCACAAACATGAATACAAGAAACAGACACAGGGTCAACAAAAAGCTAAGAAAACAGAACAAAACAAAGCTGAACAGAAAGCATGCTCCAAACAAAATTTGGTAATTTGGTAAATCACCATCTCACTCAGCATTTGTGCCACAACTGTGGTAAGAAAGAACATTATGAAAAAGTCTGCAGGTCCAACAGCACAGTGAATGAGGTCGCTGAGGACATGGATGAACTGTGTCGTGGAGAGGTGGCTTCAGAAGAGGAATGATGTAAGGCTGACATCAACTCAAGAGGTAGTAAGTAACATTCAAACAGGATTCCGGGGACGTTGTAAAAGCCACTCCTGAGCGGACGTTTAAAGGAATTATGCACACAAAAGAAAAATCAGAAAAAGTAAAAAAAAAACAAACAAAAAAAACTGCTCTGTGGACTTGAAACTCATTGTTTGGGGATCAGCTAGAGAGACAATCTCATATGGAGAGAGTAGCACCACAGATAAAATCTATGTAGGGAGAGATCTACGGGTGGCGCTACTGAGCAGAACAGCTTCAGTCAGACTCAAGCTAATAACCATAGTTTCAGCAACAGACCGGGCCACAGTCAGACAGTCATATCCGAAACTCTGTGATGTACTCAGGCTGGTTCAGACACTTAACATCATGAATCGCAGACCTGATGCCAAGCCATTTTCTTTTAAAGTGCCACAGCAGGTCTCATTACTTCGCATGAGTAAAGTGAAAAAAGAGTTGGAGAGGATGGAGAATTTAGGGATCATCAGCTACGTTGAGGGACCAGCAGACTGGTGTTGTGGTATGATGGTAGCCCCTAAAAAATGAAGAAGTAGTCAGCATGACAGCCCTAAATGAGTCAGTGTGTCAGGAAAAGTTCATCCTCCCCTCTGTAGACCAAACCCTTGGCATGCTCACAAGAGCATATTTCACCAAGCTGGACACAAACACGGTCTTTTGGCAGATACCCCTGTCTTGATGAATCAGCTCTTCACACGACCTTCATCACACCATCTGGGCGCTATCACTTTAACCGCTTGCCCCACATGGACGACATCCTCAATTGGGGGACAGCAAAAAAGCAGCATGACGTGAGGGTGAATGATGCTCTGGAGCGAGTGGAAAAGGGAAGTGTCACACTGAAGATGTCAAAGTGCGAGTTTGGGAAAAGACAGGTCAAGTTTCTCGGCTACATCATTTCAGATGACAACATGACGCCAGATCCAAAAAAAAAAACCCACAACAGTACAGGAAATGAAAAAGATCATTTGATGATGTCACAGGGTGGGCTCTGTTTTGGTTGGGGGTCATTGGGGGTTACTCATGTATATGATATTTACCTGCCAGTTGCATGAGTAAATGCCTCGAACTTTAAACTGAAAGTAGCCGTTACTGTATGAGAGCAAAACTAACACAACAGCACCACCACTGCCTGAACCTGTAGTTTCTGGTAGACAGCTGCAACCACACATCCACCAAACAGCCTCTGTCACCAGCCTGTAGCCGTTGCCTCCACCTGCAGATTCTGGCAGATGTCTGAACCAAACCTCAATCAAAAGCCTCTAACAGCGACCTGCAGTATCCACCTCAACCTGCAAGAGAGAGCAGAGAGCTGCCACTAGACCTCCACCTCCAGCCTCTGTCAGCAACGTAAAGCCATTGCCTCCACCTAAAGATTCTAGCAAACACCTGCAGCCAAACCTCCACCAACAGCCTCTGCCAGCAACCTGCACTGTCACCTCCACCTGTAGATTCTGGCAGGACCCAGCCAAACCCCCATCTATAGGCTATGACAGCAATCTGCAGCTGCTGCTTGCCACCTGAAATTTCTTGCAGACAGCTGCTGCCAAACCTCCACCCCAGAGCTTCTTCCAGCAACCTGCATCGCTGATTTCTGTCCTGCTATGTGAAGACCTTCGAGGAACAGCAGAGACCAGAGATACACGAGTAAATATAACCTTTTAGATGAAAGAGACAATACCAGTGTAATAACAGCATATCTGCAATGATAAATCAAACTTAAGGTAGTGTAGATCGGGCTGGTGTATAGCACTGTAAGATATTTGGGAGTGTCTCAGTGTGTAGCCATGTATTTTCAGTTTATTTGATTTTTTGAATGCATGTTAGAAACAATCAAGTCTGTAGTAATCATCGAGTAAACACCAGAATAATATCTAATACAATATCTAAGAATAGTACTGAAGTTGGAAACTCTTTTTGGTTTTCTGCATCCCCTCATGGACTTCACAGGCTTCCAGATCCAACAGGAGCTGATTTAAGGCTGCAAGGACAAGTCCATCTACAAGATCTGTACCAGAGATCCTTATTCTACCTCTCCATGCAGAGATGCTACTGCTCTCTCCTGAGAAAAATTGTTTTGACTTCTTTTAAAAGAGGCCAATGAGAAATGATGAAAGGCCCCCCAAAATTGTCAGAAATAAGTAAAAGAAGAAAATTACCTGGAATTTAGTTTAAAATAATAGAAAAAAATCTATTAAAATTCTGTAACATAATTTAAACACATAAATATAAAAAATATAATATTTTAAATATAATACTTTGTTCTTTTGTTCCCTAGACAATTTTCCTTGCTTTCACATGAGAAAAAAGTTTAAAAATTTGTGTAAAAGAATCTGCTAATTTCCTGCAATTTGTGGAACATTTCTTACCAAGTTGCTCATTGACTTTTTCTTCATGTTATGAAAAGAAATTGCACCATTTTGCTTGAGGTTCAAAGGGTTAACTACTTGTGAAAAGTGTCAAAAAGCAGCACAAGAAAAGTGATGTCGCTCCAGGTTTCAAAGGGTTAAAACACCTGAGAACAGAAATGTTCATAGTCCACCCTTTCAAAATCCAAAAATAGAAAACCATAAAATGTGATGCAAAAAAAAGGGGAAAACATCCACAAAAAAGAATCTAACTCACCTGGGAGTGAAGGAAAGAACCTCTGCTCTGTGTTCATGGTCCACTGCACACACCGGTTGCTCTTTCTCCTGCAGCCTGTTGAGGAAACAACATAAAAAAGATTGGAGAAAGATCCTAAACAATTCCCTGCTCTCTGTTCACAAAGACCACGCCCCCTTCACCTGTGAGCAGCAGCACACCTGAGCAGAGTGACCCAGGATGCAACATGATAGAGCACAGCTGAGAGAGCTAAAACATTTTAGCAGTTTTTTATTAAGGTTATTTTAAGGTTAAGGTTATTTTACATAACCTTACTTAACATAACAATGTCATTTGTCTATAATAATTTTACGGGCAGATGGAGTACAAATTTGACTTGAAAACTGAATGACTAATTGGTAATATTGACAATCAATCTTGAATACCTTTAGGGTAATTTAGGTTATTTTGTGTCTTTTTCTGTTGGTCAGTCTTTGTGTTTCTTTGAAGTAATTGTGTAACTTTTTTGGTAGCGTTTTGTCTCTTAAAGAAAATGTTTTCTCTCAGAGTTAATTTTTTGTATTTTTTCGGTCACGTGAATTTCTGTTGTTGGAGTCATTTGTCTTTTTCATGTTAATGTCCAGCCCCCTCACGACCCTTATGAGGACAAGCGGTTACGGAAAATGAATGAATGAATGAATGATTACGTTAGAACAACCCATGTTGTGTAAACAAAATACGGAGCAGTGGTCTGACGGTTGTATTTGTTTTAACCCTCAGGTGGACCAGTGTGCTACGTGGACCAGCGTGCTCATCCCAAACCCGACAAGTGCAGCCTTCCACGGCTCATCCTCTGCTGGGTCCCTGCATCAGACCGCCCCCGTGGCTGTGACCCTGAGCCAAGCTCCTCTGACTCACCTCCGTCACCAAGTAAGTCTTTGGTAGCAAGCCCCCCTCAAGGACCTGCAGCACCCAGTAAGTCTCAGCCGTTGTGCAGTGGCCCTGAGCCAAGGTGGGTAAGGAACTGCTGAACCTGCAGGTGAGTCTGCAGGTAAGCGCTTTTGTCCTGTCAACTGATTTTGAATTCAGGTTTTTCTCATAAAACATAATAAACGATTTTATATCACATATATTTGGACCGTATGTTTTTAAGGATGTTTCATTTTTAGAGTATATTATTAGGTAAGGTTTCTTTGAATTGCATGTTTTTGGGTAAGTTTCCTTTGAATTACACATTTCTAGGTAAGTTTTCTTTGAATTAAATGTTTTTAGGTAAGTTTTCTTTGAATGAAATGTTTTTAGGTAAGTTTTATTTGCATTGCAAGTTTAAAGTAAGATTTATTTTATGTGCATGTTCTTAGGTTAGATTTAATTGATTTGCAAGTTTTCAGGATCGATTATTTCAACTGGGCAAAAAAATAATTGTAGTGGTAAAAGTTTTTATAGTGGTATAATTCTAAGTTTCTAGATACAGCCGCCTTCAGATGTAAACTCTGCGATGCACAGCCTCTGCTATCAACCTGCAGCTGCCGCCTTCACCTGCAGATTCTGGCAGACCACTACCAAAAAACTCCACCTACAGCCTTTGTCATTAACCTGCAGCTAACGCCTCCACCTGCAGATTCCAGCAGACAGCTTCAAAACAACGTCCCTCTAAAATGTCTGTCAGCAACCTGCAGCTGCCGCCTCCACCTGCAGATTCTGGCAGACCGCTCCCAAAAACCTCTACCTACAGCCTCTGTCAGTAACCTGCAGCTTCCGCCTCCACCTGTAGGTTCTGGCAGTCTGTTGTCTCAAACCCTCCACCTCCAGCCTCTGTCAGTGACCTGCAGCTGCTGCCTCCACCTGCAGATCCTGGCAGACCTCTTAAAACCAACCTCCAACTAAGACGTCTGTCATTAACCTGCAGCTTCCGCCTCCACCTGTAGGTGCTGACAGACCGCTGCCATAAATCTTCACCTACAGCCTCTGTCATCAAACTGCTATTGCCTCCAACTGCAGGTTGTGGCTGACCGCTTTTACAAAACCTCACCTTCAGCCTCTGTCCGTAACCTCCGGCTACCAACTCCAGCTGCAGTTTCTGGCAGACTGCTGAAAAAAACTCCACCAACAGCTTCTGTCAGTAACCTCCAGCTTCCAACTCCACCTGCAGATTCTGGCAGACCGCTACCAAAAAACTCAACCTACAGTCTCTGTCAGTGAGTTGCAGCTGCCAACTCCACCTGCAGATTCTGGCAGACCGCTTAAAAACAACCTTGATCTAAAGCGTCAGTCATTAACTGCAGCTGTCGCCTCCAACTGCAGATTGTGGCTGACTGCTTTTACAAAACCTCACCACAGCCTCTGTCAGTAACCTTCAGCTTCCAACTCCAACTGCAGATTGCTGCCAAAAAACTCCACATAAAGACTCTGTTACTAACCTGCAGCTCCCGCCACCACCTGCAGATCCTGGCAGTCTGTTGCCTCAAAACCTCCACCTCCAGCCTCTGTTAGTGACCTGCAGCTGCCACCTCCACCTGCAGATCCTGGTAGACTGCTTAAAAGCAACCTCCATCTAAAGCATCTGTCATTAACCCCGCAGCTGTTGCCTCCACCTGCAGATTCTGGCAGACCGCTCCCAAAAACCTCTACCTACAGCCTCTGTCAGTAACCTGCAGCTTCCGCCTCCACCTGTTGGTTCTGGCAGTCTGTTGTCTCAAACCCTCCACCTCCAGCCTCTGTCAGTGACCTGCAGCTGCTGCCTCCACCTGCAGATCCTGGCAGACCTCTTAAAAACAACCTCCAACTAAGACGTCTGTCATTAACCTGCAGCTTCCGCCTCCACCTGTAGGTGCTGACAGACCGCTGCCATAAATCTTCACCTACAGCCTCTGTCATCAAACTGCTATTGCCTCCAACTGCAGGTTGTGGCTGACCGCTTTTACAAAACCTCACCTTCAGCCTCTGTCCGTAACCTCCGGCTACCAACTCCAGCTGCAGTTTCTGGCAGACTGCTGAAAAAAACTCTACCCACAGCTTCTGTCAGTAACCTCCAGCTTCCAACTCCACACCTGCAGATTCTGGCAGACCGCTACCAAAAAACTCAACCTACAGTCTCTGTCAGTGAGTTGCAGCTGCCAACTCCACCTGCAGATTCTGGCAGACCGCTTAAAAACAATCTTGATCTAAAGCGTCAGTCATTAACTGCAGCTGTCGCCTCCAACTGCAGATTGTGGCTGACTGCTTTTACAAAACCTCACCTACAGCCTCTGTCAGTAACCTTCAGCTTCCAACTCCAACTGCAGATTGCTGCCAAAAAACTCCACATAAAGACTCTGTTACTAACCTGCAGCTCCCGCCACCACCTGCAGATTCTGGCAGTCTGTTGCCTCAAAACCTCCACCTCCAGCCTCTGTTAGTGACCTGCAGCTGCCACCTCCACCTGCAGATCCTGGTAGACTGCTTAAAAACAACCTCCATCTAAAGCATCTGTCATTAACCCGCAGCTGTTGCCTCGAACTGCAGATTGTGGCAGACCGCTTTTACAAAACCTCACCTACAGCCTCTGTCAGTAACCTTCAGCTTCCGCCTCCAACTGTAGATTCTGGCAGACTGCTGCCTCAAAATCTTCACCTGCAGCTTCTGTCAGTAATCTGCAGCTGCTGCTTCCACTTTCTGATTCTGGCAGACAGCTGCAAAAAAACTCCATCCACAGCCTCTGTCATTAACCTGCTGCTGTCGTCTCCAGCTGCAGATTGTGACAGACTGCTGCCTCAAAACCTCCACCTAGAGTCTCTGTCAGTGACCTGCAGCTGCCACCTCCACCTGCAGATTCTTTCAGGCCGCTTAAAAACAACCTCCATCTAAAGTGTCTGTCATTAACCTGTAGCTGTCATCTCCAACTTCAAAATGTGGCAGACCGCATTTACAAAACCTCACCTACAGCCTCTTTCAGTAACCACCATTTAAAGCATGTGTCAGCAACCTGCAGCTGCAGCCTCCACCTGCAAGTTCTTGAAGAATGCTGCTACAAAACTCCACCTCCAGCCTCTGTCAGTGACCTGCAGCTTCTGCCTCCCCCCGGAGATTCTGGCAGACTGCTTCAAAACAGCCTCGATCTCAAGCGTCTGTCAGCAAACTGCAGCTGTGTCTCCACCTGCAGATTCTGGCAGACTGCAACCTCCATCTAAAGCATTTGTCATGAACATGCAGCTGTTTCCTCCAACTGCAGATTCTGGCAGACCGCTGCAACAAAGCCTCAGCCTACAGCCTCTGTCATTAACTCTTCAGATTCTGGCAGACTACTGCAGCAAAACTCCACCTATAACCTCACTAAAGTGCCTCCACCTGACCTTTCTTGCAGCTCCATCCGTATGTCCATCTACAGCATCTGTCAGCAACCTGTAGCTACCACTTCCATCTTCAGAATCTGTCAGACCACTGCAAAATAAACCTCAACCTGAAGCCTTTGTTAGCAACCTGCGCTGCTGCCTCCACCTTTAGATTCTGACAGACAGACGTCACAAAACCGCGACCAACAGTTTCTGTCAGAAATCAGCGCTGACAGTTTCTGCTGCGGGGGTGTCGCCGGTGGCTCTGGGTTGGTGGTCGGCGTCTCTGTGCGGGACTGGGCTGGGTGGTTGCTTGGACCCTGCTGCTGTGTGGTGGTCGCCCTGCCGGTGGTTTGGGTAGCTCTGGGATGGTCTGGACACTGTCTGCGCCTGTGAAGGGTTTGGCTTCTGGCTGGGCTGGGGGCCTGCTCTCCCCGGTCTCCCTGGGGTTTTGCCCCTGGCTGGTGTGGGGGTGGGGGGCTGCTGTGGCCCCCCGCCGTCTTCCCCACGGGGTGTATGGGTTGGCCCGGGGGCGGTGGGCTGGGTCGTCATGGTGGGCCGTGGCCCGCCCCGTTGGGGCCGAGGGTTGGGGGGGCTCTGGCCTCTCTGGTGCATGGCGGGCTCCCCGCCGGGGGGCGGGGCGGGTCTCGGGTTGGTGGGGCCCTGTGGCTGTGGGCTCAGGTCGTGCCGGGGTTGGTGGCCTTGGGCCTGTGGGCTTCCCCTGGATGGGGGGGTGTTGCCTCTGTGTTCCCTTGCTTGCTCTCCCTTGGGTGGGGCACGTGGCTGTCTCTGGGGCACGTGGTGTTGGGTCTGTCCTGTTCTGGGGGGCTGTTGGGTGCTCTGGTGGCTTGGGTCTTAGCCTGCTTGCCCCTGGGAGTTTGGGGGGTGATGTTACACCCCCCCCCCCCCCCCCCCCCCCCCCCCGTCAACTACAAACCACATCCAATGACAAACCCTCACACACACACACACACACACACACACACACACACACAACTGTTATACAATCATACAATACAATCATTACAATCATTTTTTCTCTAATTACTTACTTATTTATTTTTTCTTTTCCTCTTTTTTACTTATTTCCTGCCTGCTTCCACCATTAATACTGTTGTAAATACTTGCAGCTGTCATTATTGTAGTTAGCATTGTTTGCATTGTCATCGTTTTCATTGTCGTTGTTGTTGTTATTGTTGCTGTTGTTTTTGTTGTCTCTTGTGTCTTCCTCTCCCCTCTGTGTCCCCCAACCTCTCTCTTTTCTCCCTCCCTATCCACCCTAACGTTGTGCTGTCCGGTAGCCTTGCCAATAAATGTCAGTACAGACTGCAACAGGAAGAAGTATGTCAGACTCCTCCTTTGCAGAGCAAATCTGTTATGGCACTTCAAGGCATCCAGACCTCTCATACTGCATGCCTAAGCTGCCGAACAGGACAGGTTAAAAAAAAAAAAAAAAAAGATATCAGCGCTGATGCCTCAACTTAGAGAGTGGAGAAGGGAACTGCCATCAAATCTCCATTCACAACAAGCTGCAGCATCTCGCAGCAGATTCTGGCAGAAAGCTTTACCAAACCTTCACCTACAGCCTCTGTAACCAATCTGTAGCTTCTGCCTCTGCCTAAAATATTTAGCACACAGTGGCCGCAAAAACTCCAACCACAACCTTTGTCAAAAAACTAAGATTCTGTCTCAACCTGCAACTGCCAAAAAAACATCAAACTACAGCCTCTGTCATCAGCCTTCAAATCTCCATCAAATACTTATGTTAGCCATGTGCAGCTCCTTCCTCCACCTGCAGATTCTGGAAGAAAGTTGACAACTGCTGCAAAGATCAAACTGCTGGTAGACAGCTGCAGCCACAACAGTCAGTCAATATCTGCATTGTCGCCTCCAACTGCAGATTCTGGGAGACGGCTTGGCCCAATGCTTGATCTACAGCCACAAACAGCCATATATTATTGGCTCCATCACCTAAAAGTACTGAAGTAACATGTGCCATCTGACACCTGCAGTTGCCGCATCCTTTTGCAGATTCTACCAAACTGCTGCCACAAAACATCCACCTAAAGCCCCTGTCAGAAACCTGCACCTGCAGTCTCATACTATACATTCTTGCACGCAGCTCCAGCAAAACCTTCAACTACAGCCTCTGTCAGTAACCTGCAGCATCCATCTGCACATTTTAGCAGACAACAGCTGCCAAACCTCCAACTACTTGTAGACAGCTGCAGCGGCATCACTGTCAGTACCTGCTTTGCTTCCTTCAACTGCAGATTCTGACAAAGAGTGGCCAGCAAACCTCCAACTGCAGCTTCTGTTAGAAACCTGAAGCTGCGTCCTCCACCTGTAGATTTGAACTACAACCCAACCAGCCTTATTCCAATGGCTCAATCACTTCAAGATGCTGAAGAAACATGCAATCTGAAACCTTTTTGGCCTCAACCTGAAGCCTCTGTCAGTAACCTGCGCCTCTCTCATCCACTTGCAGTTTCTGGCAGACAGCTGCTGTGAAACCTCCAACTACAGCCTCTGTCAGCAACCTGCAGCTTCCACCCTTTACCTGCACGTTCTTGCAAAAAGCTGCCACCAACTAATGCTGATGCTGCTAATCTAAAACCACAGCCAGCAACATTCATTAAGCTCCATCACCTCTAAGAACTAAGGAACCACGTATCATCTTAAACCTCATTCAGCCCCCATCTTCCCCAGACTTCAAACTACAGCATCTGTCATGAAACTTACAGCCATCACGTGCACCTGCATACTCTGGCAGAGAGCTGCACTAAACCTCCACCAAAAGCCTAAATCCACAATTTTCAACTTCCACCTCAACCTGTAGATTCTGGGAAACTGCTTGGCAAAATGCTGAAAATAACCACAACTGGCAATATTCCAAGCATGGCAAGAACCATGTATCACCTGAAACCTATTTCGACCTCAAATTGGTGCCTCTATCAGCAAACTTCAGCTTTCTCTCCATTTGCAGATTCTGGCACCAAATCTCCACCAAAAGCATATGTACCAATCCTATTTCCACCTGCATATTTTGGCAGTAAGCTGCTACAAAATCTCCAACAACAACCTCTGGCAGCAACCTTCACCACTGCCTCCACTTTCACATTCTGAGACACAGCATGGCCAAATAATCAAACTACAATCATAACTACAGTGTTCCATATGCTTGAACACTGCAAAGTGCTGAAGAAATATTTCCTATCATATCATTTTCTATGGTCTAAACCTTGGAGCTACAAATTTCACCCACAGGTTTTGGCAAACACCTACTGCGAAACCTCCAACTACAGCCTCTGCCTGGAAACTGCAACTCCACCTGCAGATTTAGGTAGATGGTTTGGCCAAATGCTCAAATTACAACCACAACCAGCACCATTCCCTGGGCTCCATCTCCTCAAAGTTCTTAAGAACCACATGCAATCAGAAAACTCTCTCTATTTCCACCTTCAGCCTCTGTCAGCAACCTAGACCTGCAATCTCAGAGATTGCAGGTCTAGGTTGCTGAGAAAACTGCGGAAAACCCTGAACTACAGCTTCTGTAGGCAGTCTGCAATATTTGCCTTCACCTGCTGATTCCAGCAGATTGCTTCACCTAACCTCAATCAAAAGTCTATGTCAGCAATCTGCAGTTGTCAACACCACATGCACATTTTAACAGCTGCTGACAAACTCCTACATCACCACCTGCAGACTCTGGAAAACAGATTGAGCAAATTGCACAATTACAACCACAACCAGGAACACTTCATTAGCTCCATAACTTAAACATGCTGCAAAGCCATTAGCATTCTGAAACCTTTTTCAACCTCCACCTTCAGGCTATGTCAGTAACCTGAAGCCGATGCAAAATCCAAATGCAGCTGCCAGCTCCACATGTAAATTCTAACAGACAACTGTCCCAAAACCTCAAACTACAGGCTCTGTCAGTGACCTGCAGCTACCTCCCTTTGCCTGCCGGTTCTTGCAAATAGCTGCAGCCAAAAGATAAAACTATTAACACAATCAGCAATATTCCATTGGCTCCATACCCTCAAAGTGCAGAGAAACCATGTGTCATCTGAAACCTCTTTCTACCTCAATCTACAGCTTCTGCCAGCAACCTGAAGATGCTGCCTCAAAGTGCAGATTTTGGAAAATGGATTCAGCCAAACATCTACCTATAGCCTCTGCAGGCAACCTGCAGGTGGTGCCTCCACCTGAATTTATTGATTACAGTATCTTTCAGCAATCTGCAGCTGCTGTCTCCAAAGGCAGTTTCTGGCAGATCACTGCAACCAAAACTCCACCAAGTCCGACAGATCGGGCAGGCAGCTTGTCCATACCTCCTACTAAAATCACTGTAGATTCTGGGGGAAAGCATAGCCAAACCTCTGCATACAGCCTTTATCAACCACCTGCTGCTGCTTCCTCAAACTGCAGATATTGGCAGATGGCTGAGGCCAAACCTCCATCTACAACCTTTGCCAGGAAAGTGCACTGGGACCTCCATGTGAGGATTCTCGTAGACCACTGTGGCCAAACCTTTACCTACATCATCTTTCAGCAACCTGCAGCTGCTGCTTCCAACTACAGAATCTGGCACAGCGCTGCCACCAAACCTCAACATAAAGCCTCGATCAGCAACCTGCATCTGCAGCTTTTACCTGCAGATTCCGAGTGAAAGCATGGCCAAACCTTCATCTACGTCCAATGCCAGGAATTTGCACTGGGACCTCTACCTAAGGATTCTTGCAAACACCTGTCCATCTATGACAAACCTCCATCTATGACAAAAAATTGCAGCTGAGGCCTACACCTGTGGATTCTAGTGAACTACTACCAACACAGCTTCACCTAAAGCTTTTGTCAGCAACCTGCAGCTACTGCCTGAAACTCCAGATGTTGGAAGATGGATGTGATCAAACCTCCACCTGCAGCTTCAGGCAGCGACCTGCATTGCTGCCTCTACCTTAATATTCTGGCAGTCAGCTGCCTCCAAATGTCTATTTACAGCCTCTGTCAGCAATCTACAGCTGCCACATCCACCTGCAGACTCTGGCAGACAGCTTGGCCAAACCTCCACCAAAAGCCTCTGTCAGAAACCTGCTTTCTTCACCTGTAGAATCTGGCAGACTGTTGTGTCCAAACATCCATCTACAGCCTGTATCAGTAACCAGCAGCTGTCCTTCTTCACTTGCAGATTCTTGCAAAAAGCTGCAACCAAATGCTAAAACTATAACCACATACAGCTATATTATATTACCTCAAAGTGCTGAGGAACCTCCAATCAAAGCCTCTATAAGCAACCTTTATCGATGCCTGCACCGACAGATTCTGGGAGACAACTTGGCAAAATGCTCAAACTAAGACCACAACATTCCATCGGCTCCATCAGCTCAAAATGCTGTTGAAATATGTGCCATAGGAAACCTTCTTTGACCTCCACCTGCAGTCTCTGTCAGCAACCTGCAACTGCCCTGTCCACCTGAAGATTCTGGCAGATACTGGCAACAAAGCTCCACCAAAATCCTAAATCCCAATCTGCAGATTATGCCTCCACCTGCAGATTATTTTAAACAGATGCCACCAAACCTCCAAATGCAGCTTCTGTCAGCAAACTTCACGCCTGCCTCCAGTGAAAGACTGTGGCAGAAATCTTGGCCAAATGCTCAAACTAAAACTGCAACCAGAAAATGTCATCAGCTCCTTCACCTCAAAGTGCTGAAGAACCATGTGTCATCAGAAACTGTCTCATGGAGTCATCTCATTGAGCTTTCAACTCAACCTGAACATTCTAGCAGGTGACTGTGGGAAAACTGCCAACTTCACCCTCTTTCCAGAGCCTGCAGCTTTTGCCTCCATGTGCAGATTCAGGCAGATGGCTTCACCTAACTTCCATCAAAAGCCTATGCACTGCACTGCCATGTTCAGTTTCTGGCAAACATCTTGGCCACACTGTCAAACTACAAACACAACCAGCAGCATTTCATCTGCTTTATCAACTAAAATGCTTAAGATCCAACTGCCATCTGTAACCTATTTTGACCTCCATCTTAAGGCTCTGCAAGCACCCTTCACCTGCTACCTTCAATTTCACATTCTGGCAGACAAGTAATACCAACAGCCATGCAGCCTGCAGCCCCAACCTGTCAGTATCTGCAATGTCTCCACATGCAGATTCTGGTAGTCAGATTGGCCCAGACAAAAACCAAAACCAGCCACAGTACATGGGCTCCCTCACTTCAAAGTGCTGAAGTAAGACTTTCCATCTGAAACCCTTTTGACCACCACCTGCATGCTGCAACTTTAGTGAAAGCATGGTCCACGTGAGGATTCTTGCAAACAGCAGTGGCCAAACCAACATCTATTGCCTATGACAAGAACCTGTAGCTGGGGCCTACACCTGTGGATTCTAGTGAACTACTATCACCAAGACTACTACTAAAGCTTTTGTAGGAAACCTGAAGCTGCCCCCTCAAACTGCAGATTTTGGCAGATGGCTAGTCAAACCTCCACCTAAAGCCTCTGACTGACAGCAGACTGCATTCACTGCCTGTACCTGGATATTCTGGCAGTCAACTGCTTCCAAACACACACATACACCTGCAGATTCTGGCACAAAGCTGGCGGCAAGCCTCCAACTCCAACATCTGTCAGCAAACTGCAGCTGCTGCCTTCACCTGCAGATTCTGGAGGACATCTTGGCCAAACCCTCACCTAAAGCCTCTGATATCAACATGCAGTTGCTTCCTCCAATTGCTGATTCTGGAGAAAGCAAAACTCCACCTATGGCTTCTGTCAGAAACCTGCAGCTTGTGTATCCACCTGCACATTCTGGCAGACTGGTCCTGCCAAAACTCCACCTACAGGCTCATTCAGATACCCTTGGTTGCCTCCTCCACCTGCATAATCTGGCAGAAAGCTTGGCCAAAGATTATGTCAGAGTATTGTCCATCAATAGCCGATATCAGTAACCTGCAGCTGCCCCCCTTCACCTGAAGATTGTTGCAAAAAGCTGCAGCCAAATGCTAAATATATAACTACAGCCAGCTATACAATATCGGCTCCATCACCTGAAAGTGCTGAAGAACCTCCAGACTGCAACCAGACTTCAAACTACAGCCTCTATCATTAACCTGCAGCTGCTGCCTCCACCTGCAGATTTCTGCAGACTTCATTCAGCATTCCGCAGTGCCCAGCTGCACATTCTGGCAGAAATCTGCTGTGAACCTCCTCCTATCAGCATCTGTCAGCAACCTGCAGCTTCTTCCCTTCACCTGCAGGTTATGGCACGTAGCTGGCACCAAACCTCCAACCACTGCATCATTTCTTCAGCTCCATCACCTCAAAGTCCTAATGAATCACGTGACATCTGAAATCTTTGTCAACTTACCCCTACAGCCTCTATCAGTAATCTAGAGCTGCCATCTCAACATGCACATCGTAGGAGAAAACTTCTGCCAAATCTCCAACTACAGTCAATGTCAGCAATCTGCAGCTATCCCTTCCACCTGCAGATTTTTGCAGACAGCTGCTACCGATTTCAAGCCTTCAGTCTCTGTCAGCAAACTGCAACATGACCTGCAGACGATGACAAAGAGCTTGACCAAACCGTCTAACTACGATTCCATCAGCTGCATCACCTCAGAATGCTGAAGAACCAGGTGCCGTCTGAAACCTCTTTCAACCTCCATCTCCAGGCCCTGTCGGCAACCTGCACTAACAACTCCACCTGCAGATTCTGGCTGACATCTTGGCCAATACTCAAACTACAGCCACAGCCAGCTATATTCCACCAGCTCACAGTGCTGAAAAACCATATACCATGTGTCAGACAGCTGCCACTAAACCTACAACTACAGCCTCTGTTAGAAACCTATAGGCCTCTCTGCCACCTGCAGTTTCGGGCAGAAAGCTGCAGCCCTCCACAAACAAGCCAGCAAGCAGCGTCAGTGGTATGATGATGTAAAGAGAATCAGACGCATATTTTGTCCCAAAGAAAAGCATGATGTACGGGTGGGCTAAGTTCAACAAGAGAGTGCTGCAGCCAACTGAAACAATGGACTCATGCATCACAGCACTTTATGCACTGGAAGAAAACTGAGGATGGGGAATTGCATGATGTGCTAAAATCAAATTTTAATGCCGTCACTATTTTAGTTCATACTGTGCTCATATAGTCCTCAGTAAAGATGTGTTTTAACTTCATCCTTTTTTAAATAAGCAATTAATGTTTTTTTGTCTCAAAGGTCCAGTGAGTAGGGAGCAGGTCCTTGTTAATGGTGTCCATCATGTTGCACCGCCATCGTTCTACAGTAGCTCAAAATGGACAAACCAGTCACTGGCTCTCTGTAGGGCCATTTGCATTTTTGCAGCAGCCACTATAGCTAGCAGCCCCTCCTCAATGCGCCAAACATTACCAGAAAAACACTGATTGTTAACTTTGAAATGTTTCATTTAGTGTTTTTATCAGTTTAAATCACCAAATACATTTCTTTTGAAGAGGAGGAGCCCTCGTGGATAATTCAGCTGCTTTTAAAAACATCCTGAAGGTCTGGATCTTAAGTTATTAGAGAAAAAAGACTAGCTGCTGGTGGGCTAATGGTCGTCTGCAACATGCCAAATGGCATCATAGAAACACTGATCTGTAACGTGACACATCTTTATTCAGTGTTTGCACTGTTTTTAATCATCTGGTCAGATTCAAGAGGAGGAGACCTCTGATGATAATTTAGCTTCAGCTAAAATCCTCCTGAACAAAGAACACTGAGGAAATTATAGTGAGGAATTCAAGTTTGGCACATGGGGGGAGTTTCAGCTGATTGCAATAATCCTCACCACTAGATGCCACTGAATCCTGAACACTTAACTCATCGTGGATAAAAACAAGCACTCCTGCTTGAGAGTCTGAGTTGTCCACTCAAGTCATTTACCAAGATGAAGTTCTGTCAGCTCAGACCCTGCAGAAGCAGATAATAATGCAATGAGCTTAACTGAGGTGGCTTTTAAAAGTTTGAGCAGAGATTCTTCGGTTGTGCAAAGAAGTTATTGCATCAGCTGTCCTGATGGCTGTTCCCAGACAATTTTTCCAGGTGAAGATGCCAATGGACATACTGCCAAATTCACAGAAACAACATTTGGGATGGCTTATAGTAGTGAAATGAACTGTCATTCCTTAGGCAACAGCTTTGGTGGACATTCCTGCAATCAGCAGCCAATGACACACAGCATCTGTAGCATTGTGTTGTGTGATCAAATATCACATTTTAGAGTGTCCTTTTATTGTGACCATCCCAAGGCATTACTTTGTAGTAATGATGCTGTTCTATCAGCCACATGTCAGGTGGATGGATTATCTTGGAAAAGCAGAGTTTCTTGCAAACACACATTTTAACTAATTTGTAGCAAAAATATCAGAGAAATATCTCTAATGTGTATGTGAAAAAGATCTCAAATTATAACTCATCAAAAATCAAAGTAACCAAAAGTGTTATGTTTATGTTTTTTTTTCAGATTACACTGATGGCAGAGTGCATGGGTCCTCATGGTCAAACATGGCTTATTTCAAAGAATTTAATCTGACTAACCAGAGAATGTTGCTTATGCATATCCATGCAGGTGTGTCCAGTGTCTGTCTTTCAGCTGTGGCTGTGTGAGGGCGGGTGGATGCTGCTTGTGTACAGACTGGCAGGCGGCCACATCATCTAAAGAATATGTGGATGTCTGACTGGTGCTCAGCAGCCAGCCTGGTGAGTGTGTCGGGCCGTGACATAAGCCAGATGGTCACTAATGTTTTACCATAACACTTAGTATTTGTATTATATGCTATGCTGTACATGTTGAAGCAAAGTATGCACACAAATCCATACCAAACTTGAAGCAGGTGCTGAACCAAAGGTTAGTCCTAAGTCAAAAGGCAAAAAGTCATTGTTATGTTCCAGGCAGCACAGCTCTTCATCTTCTTCGTCTGATGAAAAGCTGTGTTACTTTATATTCACATGTTGACACAGGGGCATGCCTTGGATAGTGACCCCACACACAACTTAGGCCAGTAACATTCAAACAAACAAAACAATTAACACAAAAAAATGAAATGGACATTTGCACTCTTAATAATAAAGGTACTAATTAGAACCATATAGGATTCTTTGGCTTGTCAATGTAAGAGAGCCCTTTTTTGTTCCTCATAGCCACTTTTTTTTATTAAGTTTCCAACTGGAACCCTTTCAGGAGATCTACCTAGAACCTAACATAAAGGGTAATAATGACTGTCTGTAAAAGGTTCCACCCCAGGCCCCCAGGAAGAGCGCCACCCTCTGAAGCAAAATTTACATAGTGGCCGAAAGTGGAACTACAGCGTCACGTGATGCACACTGGCCCAGAAAGACTTTTACCCATTTGCTTAACATTGGGAAAGAAACCTCCTTAAATCACTGGATAATTTTTTTT